>NC_091663.1:33840000-34165000 GCF_042453785.1 Malus domestica
AAATATGGAAAAGTAGAGGATGCAAGGATGTCCTTTTCCTTGACGTGCTTTGGTATATCATGGAAGGACATATGCGAATACAGACGGTAAACTTCTTATTCATTTACGAATCTGTTCTTTTATTTTAATTATTATTTTTGATTTGCTTTCCAAAGCAGCCAAACTTAATTATGTACTACTTAATTTCTTCATTCCTGCAAATTCATCAAGTCTAAATTTGAAAAAAAAAAAATTAAAAATAATAAGCCAGCATGAATGCCTCACCCCACAACTCTTCCATCCTTCGAAATTACCTCTTATGTTTCCTTTTTACAACTGTAAAAGAAAGGAATTCGGATATACTTACCTCCAAAGGATGAGCTGAAAGGTATAGATGTTTAACATTGCAATCCCTGCCAAAAGCACAGTTGCACAACCAGCAAACCGGGGTGATAATGCATTGGCATAGCGGTGATCTAGGTCAATATTTGGAGCAAAAATAAAGTTGTCCCCATCTACCTCCAAATTATTACACTCCAAACTTTCCTTTACCTTTTTAACTCAGGAGCATTGATGTTGAGATCGAAAATTACACCACATCGACGAGTTCCTTCTATAACCAAATCTTCAAGTACAGGGAATTTTGTGAAAACTTCACACATTGACTCATCAGTAACTAGATCTCTAAATCTAACTTGAAGGACCTTGAGACTTGGGAAGCACCCTGATCTAGGAAAACTGTTTATAAAATCTGACCCCAGCTTCAAAACCATTTTAGTGTTTGGAAGTGAAAAGGCTTTGAGGCAACTTCAAAATTTGGTGTCGACCAGTGGAAAGATCAAGGTCATCAACATTATGCCTAATAGCAGTTGCGAATCCAACCCTTTAAACGAGAGGAACTGATGATTTCGGAGGACAATCACTGTGAAGACAGAATTTTTGAATGACTGATGAATTGTGAAAGGATAGTACCTGCTCAACAAAGCCACGAGAAATGGAAGATCTGTGTGGCTGAAGTCTAGAATGGTAAGAGAAGCCCATACGTTCTTCCATCTCCTGGACAAAATGCTGGTGCTTACTGTTGGTATTCAAAGTTTACTAACTCAATACCAAAATATGTGGGTGATAAGTTTACAAACTCTATCACACCTCTCACTTGCACTCTCAATAAAATTGGACAAAGAAAGAAATAAGTAAATGAAGAAGCAAGCTTCTGTGTTGCACAAAACTGCACGACAAACAAGCAAACACTTTGATATATCTAAAACAGTTTACAAACTGATGGAATAAGAAAGCTTACAAGCTTATAAAATTGGAAGTGGGATTCGGATGGTCTATTTATACAAAACAGAAATGAATACAACATGTCAGCTATGAAGCACTAGCTGCTAGACACTTTCACACATGGCTGGATGATCTTTACACCCTTTCACACATGCACCAACTTTGGATGCACACACACATGCAGCTTTCCTTCTTGCAATACACAAAAGAAGTTCAGCTATCACATGGCAGCACACTGCTGTCTTAATCACCTTTCGGCTAACAAATGGAGGGAACAATGATGTTTGTAGTTTTAGGTGAACAACCTGGAAAGAACTAACAGCTAGCTTTAACCATTGACAACCTGTTTTTATTTGAATTTCCAACACTTACAACATTTCTTTCAAGAAATGGAAGTATGTGATCCTAGCTATCTTCAACACCCGCTCGACCCTTTGACTTCAATGACTTCAAACATATTTGTATGCCGTACAGCTATACTAAAAAACACGGCACCAATGTTGTAACTTGGATAGCTTAAGAGATCATAGCACTTAATATTTCATAGGAAATATGAGATTTATGTTTTTTTAAATTCACAGAGAAATCAAAGCAGAACAGAATGCATGCATTAATTGTATATGTCAATTAAATGGATGCGGATCTAAATTAAAGGTTAAAACTTGATTCTTCTATTCCTCTATAATTTTATCAATTCTGGGAAACCAGATGATAAGGAAGTTAAAAAAGTTAGGAAGTGAAGTACCTGATATGAGCTTTCTGGGATTCTGGGATGGCCCAGAAAAGTACCAGTTTACTGGTTGGTGAACGGTGATGAAACTCTTATTGGCAGCCGATAAAACTGTGAGAAAACTAAGAAAGCGAAAACTACAAAGAGCACTCCCATCGGAAAAACCACAGTTGCTTCGAGCCTATAACTATTCTTTATGTGGCAAATGAACATACCTTTTTTACTTTGCTGATAAATGGTATTACTCAAACTATTTCTTTGCGTGGCAAATGCACATACCTTTTTTACTTTGGTACGTAATGGTCTTATACATAAAAACTTATAAACAAACAAACCGATAGTAGTATTACGGTTTAGTGGTAATTTTTTATTTTATTATTATTAAGGGAGGGATGATGATTTGAAATTATTACAATAATTTAAGAGTAAAAATAAAAAAATTATTTCGCAAAAAAAAAAAAAATTTGTCCCCATCTTTCTCATAGTCGTAACATTCCGAACTTATCCTTAATCTCTTCAACTCAGGAGCATCAATGTTGAGATTCAAAAATACACCGTGTCGACGAGTTCCTTCTATAGCCAAATCTTCAAGTACTGGGCAGTTTGAGAAAAGCTTACACATTGAGTAATCATTATCAAGATCTCTAAACTAGATGCGAATGTAAAATTTATGTTTTCTTAAATTCACAGAGAAATCAAAGCAGAACAGAATGGATGCATGTATATATCAATTAGATGGATGCGGATCTAAACTAAAGGTTAAGACGTGATTGTTCTATATAATTTTCTCAATTTTCTTGGTAACCAAACAGATGGTAAGGAAGTTAAAAAAGATGGGAAGTGAAGTACCTGATATGAGCTTTCTGGGATTCTGGGATGGCCCAGAAAAGTACCTGTTTAGATGTTGGCGAACGGTAACTCTAATTGGCAGCTGAGAAATGGAGAGAAAACCTAAGACAGTGAAAACCACAAAATCTTCGGAAAACCACAATTGCTTCAAGCCAAAAACTGTTTCTTTACCTTAACAAAAATTCTATTTCTTTACGTGGCAAATGCACATACCCTTTCTACTTTGGTAATAGGTGGTCATATAAACTTATAAACATAAAAATAGATAGTACTAAGGTGTAGTATTGGGAGGCCATACATTTGACTCATATAAATTGCAAGTTCTTACACTTAAGATTTTATATTTGACGAGTTTTACACTTAAATTTGAATGGAGGAAAAAATTTCGTTAATTTGTTCAACATGTGATGCGTTGTGGGGGAATTTCTAACATAAACTTACAAAGATGGTCCAACCACGTTAAAATTAGAGTTTGGTGGTAAATCGGCAAACAAAAAAATGTACGTAGCGCTATTTGAGCTTACCTCTAATAGTTCGAGTAGTGTTGTATAAATTTTAGTCTAAACCTATCTTGAAGCAATGAGCCGAAAGGGCACGGTAAATTACGATCAGGAGTGCTTAATGACAGTTTACTTCACACCGAAATTGGAAGTTTGTGATTACCTATGAATGGATACTCTCCATAGGTTTTCTTTGGTGTTACTTTCTATTGCATAATTCGGCTTTCGCTGTCGAGTCCAATTTAGCACTGCAAAGTATTAGATACTCCGAACTTTTTAACCATAAGATCTTTAGTAAAATGCCCGGAGCCGTAGTATTTTTGTATTCTCCATTGCAAATATACGAGAGTGAACGGACTGACCATGGCATGTCACTATAACCAAATCAGTCTTAAGTTCAAGAAGGTAAACGGAGTTGATAATAAAATTCTACAACGGAAAACAACCGATTGCAAACAGATTCATCTTGTACAGACTTTAAATAAAATCCTTTCAAGTTCAAGATGGTGCTTTTACAAATTTGAAAACCAAATCCTTTCAAAACCACTAACTGAACTTTAAATAAAATCTTTTAGAAGCCTAAAACTGCATCTCAGATCATGATTTAATTTGCAGCTTTGATAACATAATCCTTCTGGAAACCAAAATATTGGACTTCAAAAGTAAGATCACTGGAAAGCCTGAGGTTGCATCTCAAATAAATTTAACTTGACAAGTCTTTGATCCCCGTTCAAACATACAAAATTCCTTGTATAGCTCCTCCTTTGCACACTGAGGATCACTTGTCGCAATAGTCATGTTATTCAATACTTTACCGTTCTTTAACAAAAACTTTGCAACTTCCATATCAGCTTGCCGTCCCTCGAATTTCCTTATGGAGACTGTCTTGAGGTATGACAACAAACAATTAGGCACAAAGTTTGGCTGAATCCATGGATGCTCCAAGTATTCTTCAATACATTCGTTGAACTGCCAATTTATTAAATGTATGAATAAAATGAGAATATCTAAGAGTTGTCTGTTGATAAAGCACACTTGTAAATACACTTACATTTGCACCAAGATATTCCAGATTAAGGGATCTCTTGAGCAACTCGTTTATCGATTTGAAGAGGTTGCAATCATAAAGATCCAGTTCCAAGTGTTTCAGACTATCGAAAGCAGGCAGACAACAACCCTTCATGAAAGAAAAGTGATGATCAAAATTGAAAAGCCAAAAAAAAAAAAAAAAAACGAGCCTTCTGCCCTAGTAAAAGATAAATACGAACAACAATAGAGGTAAGAATAAATACGAAAAATCTAGTTACTTAGTCATATCACGGGAGCAAAGCTGCCAAAATACTGAATCAGAAACAATGGACAAAGAACGGAAGTATTGAGTAACTACCTCAAAAGATGGAGCAGAAAGACGCAGATATTTAACATGGGAAATGCCGGCTAGAAGTGCAGTCACACGGTTCACATAGCCAGGATCGTAAATTCCAAATTGGTCACTGAGATCTATATCCGCTTTGATTAGTGATTTTACATTCTCAAAAACATAATTTGACAAACGGTTGTCACAGAGATATAGATTTTCAAGCTTTGGGGCATTAATAAAAAGATTGTGCAAAGCTCCTGCGCCCAAATAAATTGTTAGCATCTTCAGTTCAGGAGCTGAAATGTTGATGTCCAAGACTACATGACGTATCCCTGAAACTGCTTTTATAGTTAAAACTTCGAGTACAGGGCATTGAGAAAAAAGCCTATTCATCGAATCCTTATCAGCCATGCCAAATAACATAACACAGAGGTACTTCAGACTTGGAAAACACCCGGATGTAGGAACTTTGATAGTAAAGTTTAACAGTAGCTCCAAAAACATCAGACTTTTGCACATGCAAAGGCTTTTAGGCAACTCATAAATCCTGAGACGATCAAAGATCGCAGAAATGGAAAGTTCAACAACATTACGCCTAATAGCCGTGCGAATCCAACCATCAACACGTGAAAAATCCTGAATCTGGCGACAACAAAGACTGAACCTCTGAATGTCTGATGAATCACGCATGAAAAGTACACGTTCAACAAACATCGAAAATCCAGCATCTCCAGAAAAATATTCATGGTGGAAGTTAAGGATGGGAACAGAAGCCCATATATTCTTCCACTTGGTAGACAAACAGCTGGTCCTGACAGCATATTTCGTTGGAAGGAAAGAAAGTATGTGACGAAGAACTTCGACGGGTAATTCACTGATCCTATCACCAGATCGGCTCTTACTTTTCAAAGCCATTTGAACCCTAAAAATTTTGATTACATTGCAAATTCAAAGACCTTGAATTTCAATTAAATATGAAAATGAAAAACTTTATTTCCGCCCTTTTTTTTTCTTTCATAATCTAAAGAGGAAAATATTAGCGAATCAAAACTAAAGGGTAAGACTTTAGATTTTCTATTCCCTCTATTATTTTCTCAGTTTTCTCGGTAACCAGACAGATCAACGGTAAGGAAGTGAGAAAGTTAAGGAGTGAAGTGAAGTACCTGATGTGAGTTTCTGGGTGAACAGTAAAATTCCGATCGGCAGCTGAGAAATAATGGGATAATCTAAGAAAGTGAGAGCCGCAGGAGGAGGAAGAGAAGCACTCCCATCAGCGTTGTGTAAAGAGGTATTTGTTGATTTGCTTGAACTTGTATTGCCGCTGCCAATTTCCCTTTGATCTTCAATTTTAGTCAATTACCTTTTGGGTTCACCGAAGAGGTAGCACTTGGTACGATGGCAAGTGTCTTCGTCCATGAGTTGTAGGTCTCGGGTTCGAGATTTAGGAGCAGCCTCTCCATAAATGGGGGTAAGGCTAGCCGACATTCACCTCTCCCAGACCCTGCGTAAAGCGGGAGCCTTGTGCACTGGGTAAGACCTTTTGGGTTCACCGAGTAATCGGCTAAAATTAAAATTCATATGAGAAATTGGTAGCTTCATACAATTTTAGGAGGCAAGTCGACAAATATGTCTTGTGTAAAATCACCACCTAGACCCCTTTCAGCTGCTAACTTTTATTTTATTATTGTAAATAATATTTCACACTAATCTATAAAAGAGTAAGCTGTCGATTTTTCCGCTTAACTTTCACCAAACTACCCTCACATGTTGTGCACATGTTTTCATTTAACATGGGGAAATTGGCCAAAAATTTTAGTTTAAGTCATTGACCTTCCAATTTAAAAGTTTAGGGGATGAATCGAAAGTTAGGTGAAAGTTCAAGGGGGGGATCGGTAGTTTGTAAAACTATTAGTTGAAAGTTCAAGGGGGAAATTGACAGTTTACTCTCTATAAAACTATTGCTATCAGGTAGGGATGGGTTCAAAAAATCGAAAACCGAACTAAACCGAAACCGAAAAAATTGAACCGAACGAAAAAACAGAACTGAACCAAATTCTTTTGGTTCGGTTCGATTTTAGTGATCTAGAAACCGAACCAAACCGAACCAAACCAAATTAATTAAATTAATTTTTTTATTTAATTATTTGTTTTGGATATTATTTTCTAAACCCAATTTGTAAGTTAAAATGTGCTAAACCCAATGTGTTGCCAAACTTTAAGCTCAAAATATTAAAAAAATGGTCTATAAAAACTCTAAACCCTACCTATTATTTCTCCCCCATATAAGGTTCCGGAACCAAACCTCCTCCTGAAGTACCTACATTTATCTCCATAGCACTATCTACTTCTGCCCCAGCTTTCTTTTCCAAATCTACTCTCATATAACATGTAACATAATCCATAAACATTTATTTTGGGTAGATTACTTGGGTAATTTGTGATGGAAAAAAATCCAACACACGCTAAATAAATCCACCCACGCATTACTTTTACTAATCAAGTTGTCAACATGCAGTTACAAGCAAACAGCCCTGATCTTTGAATAACATCATACAATTTAACTTTTCTAAGTCATTTGTACGATTTTTGTGTTGTGAAGTTATTAGTTTGGACTTTGGAAGACTTGATTGATGATTTTAGTTCAACTTTAAACGTTTATTTTCTTTGTCTTTGATTCTAGTTAGAATGCTTATATTATGATTGTGTTGGATATATTAAAATTTAGAATTTCAATGTTTTTCATTTTTTGAAAAAAAAAACAAAAAACCGAATCCGGACGGGAAAAAACCAAATTGAAAAAAATTTGAACAGAATCGAAATTTCGGTTTGGTTTCGGTTTTGGCAAAAAACTGAACCGATTTGAACCGAACCCACCCCTACTATCAGGAAAGTTTAAAGAAGAACTAAGGTTTTTCACTGTAATTACTTGCCCTCAACACCGTACGGTGCAATCTATTTATAATGATTTCAGATTACATTAGGGTTTCAAAAACCTATTTACAAGTTTACAATTCAAAATTCAAACGGTGTAACTAATTCTGATTACAACAAACATTCAAAATTCATATAACCTGAACACAAGTTCCACTGGGTAAGAGTTATTGACTGAGTAAACAAACTGAAGAGTTTGTGATTCTTATTCTGAATACAAAGATTATTGTTCCAAACTTACAAGTGCATGAATTATTCAGCAGCATTCCTCCCTGTGAGATTACCAGTCATAACTTCCTGTGTCGAACCAATGACGATAACTAATATAGAAGAACATACAATGAACAAATGATATTACAGATGATATTATTCATCGAGGAAGCTTGGAGTTCAACAATCGAAAAACTACGCTGCTCAGTATCAATAATTTATCTACTAACTGATGAATACACTACATGCTAGAATGTTAAATAAGTAAAATCAAAGTAAAAAAGAAATCCACAAGAAAAAGAGCATCTTCAATCAACAGAGAAAATTGTTTAGCAGTAATAACACGTCCTTTGACCCCCTCTAGTATCTATCACCCATCTTTACAGATTCAACTTGACAAGTCATTGAACCCTTTTCAAATGTTGAGATTTTCCTGCACATCTCATCTTCCGAACACAAAAATTTATGTGTTCTAGGAGAAGTGTATGAATAGTCATCTTATTTAAAACTTTGCCATTCTTCAAAAAGTATTTAGCAACTTCCATCTCATCTCGCTGACCCTTGAAACACCTTATGGAGATGGTCTGGAGATGTGACAACAAACAAAGAGGCACGATGTCTGGTGGATTATTGCTCACATTCCATTTATGCTCATGTTCCTCAAACCATTTGTTGTCCTGCCAATTTTATTTTAAAGAACAGTTAAAATAAGAATTGTTAAGAGTCACATATTAGATCATGCTGCATAAGAGAAAGTACATTATGAAACTCAAAATGTTTCAAGACAGGGGAACTCTTCAGAAATCCTGTAAGAAACTCACCAATGGATGATGAGTGGCATAAGCCTCTGAATGACAGTATCTTTGATCTTCCGACCATTAAAATTCAGCTCGAGTTGAATCAGATTTTCAAAAGTAGGCAAACACGAAGCCTGCAAGAAAGATCATTGATTAATCAAAAAGTTGATGCAATATATATAACAAATTATTTGAATCGCAACGTTCCAAAATTAAACAGAAAAGCTTCCAGTCACAACCACAATTAAGTTTGGTATAAATGAAAGAACAATAAGAGCAACAAAGTTTTAAGAAAAAGAAAAATGGTAAGCAGGGGAAAGAAACCTAGGGTATAGTTACCTCAAAAATTGAAACCGTAAGAGATAGATTCTAACATTAGAAATTCCTGCTAGAAACTTAGTTGCACAGTCATCAATGGCGGAAGAATATTCAACTATACTCCTGAAATAAACTGTTTCTTCGACTAGAGATTTTTCACTCTCCAAACCAAAATTGTTGGTATTGAGAAGTTTACTAACTCAATACCAAAATATATGGGTAATAAGTTTACAAACTCTATCACACCTCTCACTTTGCACTCTCAATAAAATTGGACAAAGAAATAGAGAAAGGAGGGAAGCTACAAGCTTCGGCAAACAATGCACTTTGATATATTTAAAACAATTTGCAAACACACTTCTGAAATGGAATGACAAATCAGAGACTCATCCTAAAGCCTTACGGGAGGCTTATTTATACAAGCAGAAAATGAAGGACCACTCAAGTGCTTTTAATAAAATAAACACAATAGCGCACACAAACAGATCATATGAACTTTGGACAGTCTGGCACACATGTGCAGCTATCTTTCCAGCTTGCAATCAACATAGTTTCGGCTAGCACATCACATGGCAGCACACAGCTGCTGTCTTTGAACACACTTTCAGCTGGCACATGGAGGAAACTTTAGTCTTTGTAGTTGCAGCAAGTGTGAATACAACCTGTAAAGAAACTAACAGCTAGCAGCTGCCATTTACAACCTGATTTGATTTGAATTTCCAACAAAAATAAGAGAGAATTGGCAGCCGCAATGGATAACTTTTCCAGATTTGGAGCATCAATATAAAAACGGACAAAATCGCCGTCCTTTTCATTATAGTTAGTGTTCAACGATTTTGTTAAGGCCTTCAATCTGTTGGGACTTAAAAAGGCTTCACTACTTTGGAGATGTTTATCTCACAAAGAAGAATGAAATGCAGCGGAATTGATAGGCAAGAGAAAGAACACTCAAAGTGTTATACAAAAATTTTTATTCTCACACAAACTTAGTACAAGAGGAAACACTTAAACATTCTCACACTCTCACACTTTTTGCTCTCTTACTTGCTCTCACTTCTTCTTGCTTCTTACTTCACAACACACACACATACCTATATTTATAGGCATGTTTGCCGACATTGGACATTGCTAGATCATTCTAGCTACTTATTATGCATGCAACCGACATAGGCTTTGCAATATCCATACACTACCTTCTAGTATATTCTTTAGCTTAGATATTTAGGTGGATAACTGACTTAGATTGCTGGAATTTTCCAGCTACTTTTGCCGACAAAGAATGCTAGAATTGTCTAGCATATTCAAGCATGCACCATCAATTGTGTTGCCTTTTCAGCATGGGCTGGACTTGGCCCAAGACTGGATTAGAATTCAACATCCCCCCTTAATCTTGTCTTGTGACGCCGATTGAGTTCCTCAGTCTGAGAAAGTCTTCTTGTTTGAGTGGCTTGGTGAATATGTCGGCGACTTGGTCTTGAGATTTCACGTATTCCACTTGCACATCCTTTCTTGCAGTGCACTCTCTTATGTAGTGATAACGAGTATCTATGTGCTTGCTCCTGTCATGGAATACTGGATTCTTTGCTAGGGCTATTGCAGACTTGTTGTCGACATAGAT
Source organism: Malus domestica (assembly GCF_042453785.1). Classification (NCBI taxonomy): domain Eukaryota; kingdom Viridiplantae; phylum Streptophyta; class Magnoliopsida; order Rosales; family Rosaceae; genus Malus; species Malus domestica. The sequence goes on from NC_091663.1 coordinate 33,850,577, forward strand.
CTCTGTTGGTTCTTCTTGTGGCATGCTTAATTCTTTTAGCAAGTTTCTCAGCCAAATTGCATGACAGACACAAGAGGTAGCAGCTACGTATTCAGCTTCGCAGGTAAAGAGAGTGACAATCGGTTGCTTCTTTGACATCCATGTGAATGCAGTGTCTCCCATGAAGAATACAAATCCAGTAGTGCTTTTTCTATCGTCGGAATCTCCTGCCCAATCACTGTCGCTATATCCAGCAAGTTTGTAGTTATCAGAACTTGAATAGAACAAGCCAAAATTAATAGTACCTTTAAGGTATCGAAGAATTCTTTTGGCTGTCTTCAAATGTGTAGTTGTGGGATTCTCCATGTAGTGACTGACTAATCCGACGGCATAGAGAATATCTGGTCTTGTGCAAGTCAAGTAACGCAAGCTTCCAACTAGACTTTTGAAAAATGTTAGATCTACACTCTCTCCTTCGTCATGCTTAGTTAGTTTGACTCCGCACTCCACGGGCGTGCTTATGGGCTTGCAGTCGTCCATTTTGAACTTTTTCAGTATCTCTTTTGTGTAGCTTTCTTGAGAGATGAAAATACCTTCTTCGTTCTGCTTGACTTCAATGCCTAGGTAGTATGCCATCAACCCGATGTCGGTCATCTCGAATTCTTTGGTCATCACTCTCTTGAACTCTTCATACATGCTTGGATCACTTCCAGTGAAGACTAGATCATCCACATATAAGCACACAATCAGAATATCTTCATCTTTGACTTTGACGTAGAGAGCATGTTCATGAGGGCACTTGATGAAGTTGTTTTCTTGGAAATACTTGTCGATGCGACTATTCCATGCTCGTGGCGCTTGTTTTAACCCATAGAGGGCTTTTTTCAGCTTCAGAACTTTGTCTTCATGCCCTTTGATTTCATAGCCTGACGGTTGCTGAATGTAGACTTCTTCTTCAAGGACTCCATTTAGGAAAGCAGACTTCACATCCATTTGTTGAATCTTCCATTTGTTTTGAGCTGCCAAAGAAATTAGTAATCGTATAGTTTCCAAACGAGCAACTGGTGCAAATACCTCATCATAGTCGATTCCGGCTCTTTGACTATAGTCTTTCGCCACTAGTCTCGCCTTGTATCTTTCGACCTCTCCGTTGGCATTTTTCTTTGTCTTGTACACCCACTTGACTCCGATGGCTTTGTGTCCTTTCGGAAGAATAACGAGTTCCCATGTATCATTCTTCTGGATTGCTTCAATTTCTTCATCTATTGCTTTCCTCCACTTAGTATCTTGCACTGCTTCTTAGAAGTCAACTGGTTCACAATCAGCAAAGAGACAGAAAAGTGTAGGATTATCAAGTCTTTCAGCTACCTCATAAAGATCTCGTAGACTTCTTGTGCGTGGTACTTCTCTTTCATTTAGACTCTCACTTGATGATGCTGATGCTGATGTTGGTGAATTACCATGATTGGTTGATGTTGGTGAAGCAGGTGGAGTAGTGGATTCTTGTTGAACCTCTCTTACTTTCCCCATCGTCCCTTGTTCATTCTCTTCTTCAAATTGAGGAAAAAAAGCTGAGATCACTTGTATGAGAGCCAAAATCCCATTCTCCTTCTTCGTCGAACGTCACGTCTCGACTGATCACCGTCTTCCCATTGTTTGGATTATACAACTTGTAGCCTTTTGAATTTGAGTCATAGCCGATGAAGATGAACTTCTCACTTTTGTCGTCGAGTTTGGTTCTCTTCTCGTCTGGTACATGTACATGGGCTATGCTTCCAAAAACTCTTAGATGGGAGATACCTGGCTTTCTTCCACTCCATGCTTCTTGTGGAGTCTTTCCCCACACACTTTTTGTTGGAGACCGATTGGATAGGTAGACAGCACATGCTACCGTTTCTGCCCACAACTCCTTAGGCAATCTCTTACTTTTGAGCATACTTCGAGCCATGTCGAGGATAGTTCGATTTTTTCTTTCCGCCACACCATTTTGTTGAGGGGATCTTGGAACTGTCAAAGGTCGACGAATTCCATTTGCTTCCCAAAACTCTTGAAATTCATTCGAAGTGAATTCTCCTCCTCGATCAGTTCTCATGGCTTTGATCTTGCAACCACTTTCTTTTTCTACAGTGGCTTTAAACTTCTTGAATGCTCCAAAGACTTCTGATTTCTGCTTCAAGAAATACACCCAGGTTTTCCTTGAAAAATCATCAATAAAGAGAAGGAAATAATTATTTTTACCCAAAGAGCTTGGTTTTATTGGGCCGCACACATCGGTGTGAATGAGCTCAAGTGGCTTCTGGGTTCTTGTGGTCGACTCCTTTGGAAAGCTTTTCCTAAACTGTTTCCCAAGTAAACATCCTTCACAAACTTGATCAGGGTGGCTGATGCACGGTAAGCCTCTCACCATCTCCTTCTTAGATAATAACTCCAATCCCCCAAAGTTAAGATGCCCAAAACGAAGATGCCAAAGCCAAGATATGTCTTTGTAACATATCTTGAGACACTTTGCAACATCGTTTTGAATGTTCATGGGAAACATCCTATTCTTTGACATTTTCGCCTTGGCAATTAATCTTCCTTTGTCATCTCTAAGAAAAAGGATATAATTTTTCGTATGAAAATCATAACCTTTTTCTAAGAGTTGACCCAAACTCAAAATGTTGCTTTTCATATTGGGCACGTAGTAGACATTTGAAATTAATTGGTGACCGCCATTTTTCAAGGGAATAAGGATGTTACCTTTTCCTTTTATAGGTACTTTGGATTCGTCTCCAAAAGAAACATTGCCACTCACTGATTCTTTGAGCTCTACGAACATGCTTCTTCTTCCGCACATGTGGTTGCTAGCGCCAGTGTCAAGGTACCATGTATAGTCTTGGTCTCCATCATTGTTCTGGCATGCTAGTAGCACAACGCCATTATCTTCTTTCTCTTCTTTCACATAATTGACCTTCTCATCAAGCCTGTTGCTTGGAGCTCTACATTCCCAAGCAAAATGCCCAAAGTTTTGACAATTGTAGCATTGAACTTGAGATTTTTCATACCTCAAGTTTGAGCGCCCTCTTCCACGACCTTTTGTTGAGCTTCCTCCTCTTTCGTAGTTGTTATGGTTGTTGAAGTTCCAACCACGTCCACGTCCATGTCCACGTCCACGACCTTGACCACGACTTCTTTCGTACTGGCTTCTCTCGTTGTCCAAGCTTTCTTCTTTCTTCTTTGGTTGGACATGCGTCTTGAGGAGCTGCTCATCATTCCCTTGCCTCTTCTTATGTTTCTCTTCATATGCTTGTAGCGAACCCATTAATTGCTCTATACTAATTTCTTCCAAGTTCTTTGTTTCTTCAATCGTTACGACAATGTGCTCGAACTTGGGGTCCAACGAGCGTAGTATCTTCTCCATAATTCTAACATCTTCTAACTTTTCTCCGTTTCTTTTTAATTGATTGGAAACGGCTAAGACTCTTGAAAAATAATCAGAGATTGATTCAAACCCTTTCATTTGTAGAGATTCGAACTCACCTCTTAGTACTTGAAGACGAACCTTTTTCACTTGTTCGGCTCCTTTGTAAGAGGTTTGAAGCTTCTCCCATGCTTGCTTGGCAGAGGTTGCACTTGAGACTTTCTCAAAGCCATTGTCATCTAATGCTTGGTAGATGAGGTAGAGAGCCTTCTTGTCTCTCTTTCTTGAATCTTTCAAATTCTCCTTCTGGGGTTGGGACAGAGTAGCTTCATCTTCTGGCTCAGTGTAGCCTTTCTCCACGACTTCCCAGACATCATGTGCTCCCAAAAGGGCCTTCATTTTGATACTCCAATTATCGAAGTTGTTGTTGTCGAGCACTGGAACTTGGAAGGCTGCCATAGCGTTGCTAGCCATAGCTCTGGTACCACTTTGTTGGGACTTAAAAAGGCTTCACTACTTTGGAGATGTTTATCTCACAAAGAAGAATGAAATGCAGCGGAATTGATAGGCAAGAGAAAGAACACTCAAAGTGTTATACAAAAATTTTTATTCTCACACAAACTTAGTACAAGAGGAAACACTCAAACATTCTCACACTCTCACACTTCTTGCTCTCTTACTTGCTCTCACTTCTTCTTGCTTCTTACTTCACAACACACACACATACCTATATTTATAGGCATGTTTGCCGACATTGGACATTGCTAGATCATTCTAGCTACTTATTATGCATGCAACCGACATAGGCTTTGCAATATCCATACACTACCTTCTAGTATATTCTTTAGCTTAGATATTTAGGTGGATAACTGACTTAGATTGCTGGAATTTTCCAGCTACTTTTGCCGACAAAGAATGCTAGAATTGTCTAGCATATTCAAGCATGCACCATCAATTGTGTTGCCTTTTCAGCATGGGCTGGACTTGGCCCAAGACTGGATTAGAATTCAACACAATCTAGGTGCAGATATGTTGACATTTGAAGCATAAGCATTTGGAATTACATCTATATTCAAATCTTCAAGTACAGGGCAATGAGAAAATAGCTTTGCAGTTGCCACTGAATCATCAAGATCCTCTACCTGGACAATTAGGACCTTGAGACTCGGGAAACAGCCTGATGTAGGAGGAGAACAAGTAATAAAATTTGATGACAACCTTCAAAACCTCTAGTGTTTTGCACAAGAAGGAGCTTTGAGTCAACTCAATACTCATTTCACAGCAATCCCAAAGACCAAGATAAAGATCAAGATAAACAACATTGTGCCTAATAGCAGTGCAGATCCAATTATAAATAAGAGTTAAATGATCCGGTGTTGGTTCACTAGAGCTTTTTCAACACCTATAAAGTTCAATACTGAATTTTTGAATGTCTGATAAGTCATGAAGGGAAAGTACACGATCAACAAATGTTAAAAAACGATTGGATTCAATCCATGAATAAGGAAAACAATCATGTTGGATTCAATCCATGAATAAGGAAAACAATCATCATCAAATTCAAGTTTGGGAAGAGGAGTCCATAAGTTCTCCCATCGTCTTGACAGAATTGTAGTCTGCACAGCATCTAATATCGGAAAGAATGAAAGTATGTGGCAAAGAAGTGAATTTGGCAATTCACTGATCCTATCAACTCACTCTTGACACTTCGATGTCGAACCCATTGGTATGTACCCTGATGGCTAATAAAAAACATTAATGAGATCACTTTTCTGTTGTACCTTTGATAACATAAAAGCTTTTAAAGACAAACTTAAGCAACGAAAAATGCATGCAAAACATTTAGACCTATATATATGTAAGTTCACGATACAATAAAGTTATTCCAAGGAAGCGAAGAGATTAAAGAAGCAAACAGGTTAAGAAGAGTAGTACCTGATAAGAGCTTCTAAGATGACCGAGCAAACGAAACATTTTTGAATTGATTGCAGAGAAAATCAAGAGTCTGGAATCTCTGGACTCGGATAGTCAGATTTTACAGAGAGAGAAACTTTCCACACACTCATTGAGAATTTACAGAGTCCAAAAGTTAATAACTTAATAGATCGTAATGATTAATTACCACAAAGAGCAGTAAATATGTTGCCTCGTTTTTTTGAAACAGTACAATATTCATTGATCAAGGGAAAACGTACAAAACTTGAGGATAGTGTGCATAAGGGGCCTCGATAAAAGCCCTGTCGGAAATTTCAACCCGGTTCAAGGGAAAAGAGCGCCCCGCACAATCAACATAAGGCAACCTAGCTATCCTCAAGGAAATAAAATTATAAAACCAGCCACATTAACTAGAAATATCCTCTAGTAAAATGTCCATGATGATGTCCGGTGGTTCCTCGAACCATGACACTTCATATGTTGACTCGTTTTGAATTCTCTTTTTGGGAATGGTGGTGTCCATATACTCTTTTTTACTTTCCACGCATGCTTCTTAATTTTCGACCGTTGAATTGAAAGAGTTGAAAAAGATTAAAAGACAATAATTAAAACGGCATATGTAGATAGCAATTCTCATTCGTCACTTGTTGTATTAATAATCTGATACTTTCAGACAAACAAAATATATACAAATCAACAAGGTTTTAGATTTGAAAGTGAGTGAAGAAACAAAATATAGCCACTCTTCATCACCATAACTGGCTCAAATTTTTATTTTTAATTTTTTTCGTTAATGGGAAAAGGGAGGATTTGTATTGAAGTGAGCCGACAGATTTTTGTTTCTTGGTTGACAGTATGTTAATTTGTGAGTTAATGAGTGAAATTTTGTTCAGTCTTCGTTTTATTCTGACTAGAACGATCATCGTTGATCAAACAAAATAAGCGTGAGCACGAAGAACCCTGTTAGAAACTCCCAATAATTGCGAGCACTAAGAACAAGCTCCAATTGGATCAGATTTTGAAAAGTGGGCATATACAAAGCCTGCAAGAAAGAATATTGATCAAACAAAAGTTTATGCTGAAATGAAATATTACCTTATGGGAAACCAGAAAAAAGCTTTGCTACTGAATCATCAAAAAATTGTACCTTGACACTCGTAAGCCCTTGAGACTCAAGAAAGCATAGGAAGTAAACCTTGACGCCACCTTCAAAACCTCCAGTGTTCTGGACAATGAGAGGCTTTCAGGCAATTCAAAACTCATGTCACTGTAATCCTAAAGATTAAGATCAAGTTCAACACCATTATACCCAACAGTAGTGCAAATCAAATCACGAATACGAGAGGTCCTCCACAGTTACTGATCCATAGATGTCTCCATGCCGAAAAAGTCGAAGACTATATTTTTTATGTCTGTTGAGTCATGAAGGGTGAGTAAACGATCAATGAACGTCATCATGGAATTCCACTTTGGGAAGAGAAGTCCATAATTAAGTTCTCCCATCAACTTGACAGAATGGTATGTATCCTGATGGCTAATCAAAAACATTATTAAGATCACTGTTCTGTTGCACTTTTGATAACTTAGCAACTTTTTCAATGTAAAATTTCATACAAACTTAAGTGTTGATTTTCAAAGTATGTATTGTATTTTCATCATAAGATCATTACAATTGTACAACAATATATAAGGAGATTGACTCCTTGATTTATGCCACAAAAGGTGGCTTAGGGAAGACAACCGTGACAGCACAAAGATAAACTAGACCTAAGGAATTGACAACCGACAAAAGGTGATAGCACAAAGACAAAAGGTGATAGCACAAAGATAAAAGGTGACAAGGTTATAGCACAAAGACAAAAGGTGATAGCACAAAGATAAAAGGTGACAGCATAAAGATAACCATTTCCAATACGCCCCCTCAAGCTGGATCCAGGAGGTTTATGGATCCAAGCTTGGACAGAAGTCGCTGAAACTGATGAGAAGCCAAAAGCTTTGTGAAGATGTCGGCCAGTTGGTCGAAGCTTCTTGTATAATGTGTCTAAATCACCTGCGACTGCACCTGTTCTCGAACGTAATGGCAATCAACTTCAATATGTTTTGTCTGCTCGTGAACACTGGGTTTGATGCTATATGCATGGCTACCTAATTGTCACAAAATAAGGACATAGGAAGAGTTGTAGGAACACCTAAATCGCACAGAAGACCCTTGACAGATCAACTCACACGCAGTTGAAGCCATGACACGATACTCAGCTTCGGCACTTAACCTGGCAATAACAGTTTGCTTCTTACTTTTCCATGTGACCAAGTTTCCACCAACAAAAGTACAGTAGCCAGTTGTGGACTTGCGATCGATGGCGTTCCCCGCCCAATCAGCATCACAATATCCCATGATTTGTGTGTTGTCATTCTCTGCATGAGGATTCCATGACCCACTGATCCTTTTAAGTAGCGTAAGATCCTTTTAACAAGGGTCAAATGCTCAAGAGTCAGGGAGTGCATGAATTGGCTCATAAGACTTACAGAATATGTGATGTCGGGTCTAATGATTGTTAGGTAGATTAACTTACCCACCAATTGATGATAATGGCTGATATCCGTGAGTGGCATGCCCTTCAAGCTAGGTTTATGCTTTATGTCGATAGGAGTAATTGCCGGTTTAGCATCGCTCATGTTGGCTTCTTTGAGCAAATCCAAGACATACTTTCTTTGGTTAAGAAACAGACCCTTGTGCGAGGTTACCATTTCTATACCAAGGAAGTACTTCAATATCCCAAGGTCTTTAATTGCAAACCTTTGTCTGAGGGACTGTTTGAGGTTAAGGATCTCGTCAGCATTATCACTTGTAATTATCAGATCATCAACATAGATCAGCACAACCAATTTGCCCATAGCTCTTGTGTGAACAAATAGTGATGAATCGGCATTGTTGCTTATGAAACCAACACTAGTGAGAACTGAGCTTAGTTTGGCATACCAAGCTCGTGGAGACTGTTTCAGGCCATAAATGAATTTGTGCAATTTGCACACCAAATTCGGTTCATTACTTTGAGGATGCCTTGGTGGAAATTTCATATAGACCTCTTCTTTGAGATCTCCATGCAAGAATGCATTCTTCACGTCCATTTGGTACATGGACCACCCCTTGTTTACTGCCACGGACAATAACACTCTCACGATGTTCGTTTTGGCAACAGGTGCAAATGTTTCTTTGTAATCCACCTCGTATGTTTGAGTGAATCCTTGAGCTACCAATCTTGCATTATGTCTCTCAATTGATTCGTCTGACTTGAATTTAAGTTTATAAATCCATTTGCAACCCACAGTTTTCTTGCCTATGGGAAGTTTGGTGATACTCCAGGTGTTGTGTTGATCTAGGGCTTTAAGTTTGTTTATACCATATTTAGGGCCTCGTATATTTGGGCCTTGGGCCTTGTATTTGGGCCTCACACTAAAGCCCATACTTTGTAAAAGAGGAGGAGCCCCTTATTCTATAAAAGGGGACTCCTCCCCTCATTCTAGGAGAGGCTCATTCTCACCCTCGGAGACCTCACTCTCATCCTCAGAGGCCAATTCCTAAGTTTCTCCTCACCCCTCTCAAAGCTCTCACTTATAGAGCTCTTTCTCTCCCTCACTTCTCAGAGAAATATAATACAATCAGTGTGGACGTAGCCCAAACCTTGGGGTGAACCACGATAACTCTTGTGTCATTTACATTTTATGCAGATTCACGGTCGGATTTACGTTGTACCAAGACATCCGGTTTTGTGCATCAACAAAGTTCTTCTTGCATTGCTTCCTTCCAAACCTCTTGGTTGTTGGCCTCATGGAAATTCTGAGGCTCCTTGTAACTTGATATGGTGCTTAGGAATGCAGCATGGGCTGGTGTCACTCTCTTGTATGACACACAATGGGATATGAGATGTGTGGGTTTGTAGATGACAAAGTCTTGAAGTCTTGTGGGAGTTTTCCTAACACGCATTGGATTGCGTCGAGGAGCAAGAAAAGTTGTCTCACACTCGTTCGCATTTTGGACCGTATTATGAGGGTCATCTTGATTATCACCATCTTCATGCCGTGTACCATCAGAGTGAGACCCTTCATTGCTACTTTCATTGAGAGATGCATCAATGTTAACATGACTGGGATCTTGTTGTTGAGGAGCCTCAAGTTCGATTCTTGGTAGTGGGAACATATCCAAGTTGTCATCCCCTTGACTTGTGATTTCATGTGACTTGCTGAAAAAATGATTAGTTTCATGGAATCGAACATCTTTGGCCACAATCAATCTCCTTAGTTGAGGATTATAACACTTATACCCCTTTTGTGTAGATGAATAACCAAGAAAAATACATTTAACAGCTCTAGGATCCAATTTATCTCGATGATGAGATTGAATATGCACAAAACAGATGCAGCAAAAAACTCGAAGGTGTGAGAAATCAATTTTACTTCCTTTCATGACCTCTAAGGGAGACTTGAAATCCAAGACTCAGCTGGGTAATCTATTGATGATATAAACAACTGCCATAACCCCTTAGGACCAAAATCTCTTTGGTACATTCATTTGTAGCATTAGTGCTCTTGTTTTTTCAAGTAGATCACAGTTTTTGCGTTAGACTACACCATTTTATTGAGGTGTGCCAACACAACTTGTTTGATGTATGATGCCATGAGTGCTTAAATATTGTTTCATGATATGGGACATATATTCGGTGCCATTGTCAGACCTTAAGGTTTGAATTTGAGAGGAGAAATGGTTTTTAACAAGGTTATGAAAGTCCTTAAATACTTCCATAACTTCATTCTTAGACTTTAGAAGATACAACCATGTGATTCGAGAGAAATCATCAACAAAGATCACAAAATACTTATAAGCATCAAAAGATTCACTAGTTGGTCCCCATACATCTAAATGAACTAGTTCAAAACACTTACTAGCTCTGGACAAGGAAGAGTTAAAAGATAATCTAGTGGCCTTAGACAAGTGGCATGTTTCACATGAAATAGCATCATTCCCTAAGTTTGGAAATAGAGTTGACAAAATGGGTGGAGAAGGGTGAGCTAAACGTTGATGCCACAATTGATTATCTTGAATGGGATTGAACTTGGCTTGGAACCCTCTGGGATTGCTTTTTGATATGTAATAGAGACCTTCTAAATAAAACCCTTCACCAAGCGTCTTCTGGGTGGCACAATCCTGAAAGATGACATTGTGAGGAGAAAATATAACTAAGCAATTCAAGGTATTAGTGATATTTCCCACAGATAGAAGTTGAAATGGGAAGGAAGGTACATACAAAGCCATTGATTCAATTTCATCTAACATTATTTTTATTTTTTTCCTTTCCTAAAACCTTTACACTCTCACCATTTGCAATTGAAACTTGGGAAGGATTAGTGAATTTTTCAAACTTTTGAGACTTAGACACATGGTTAGTCATATGATCTGTGGCACCCGAATCTACAACCCAAAAATCATGCAACATATTTATTTTAAGAGCAGTTTTAAAGGATTTCATGATACCTTGCATGTTTTCTTGGGGTACGGGTTTCGTGTCTGCCAAGAAACCCGCAAACTTGCCGAGCAATGCCGTCGAGTTCCCTTCTCCTATACTGTCTGCACGGTCAATTCCAGCCCCTCCTTTCTTGCCTTGAAGGTACGACATAAACTCATTCATGAGTTCAACTGGATTCGCTATGAAGTTCTTGAATGGATCAAACCCATTAGAGGTGGAGGCAAACGCATGATTTGCTCGGTGTGTAGTACGATTCACCCTTTGTAAACCCTTGTTGTCCTTCATGAAGTCAGGCTTTAATTCTGGGTGTAAAATCCAGCATGTCTTTAACATGACCTATATTGTTGCAGTGTTGACACTTCAAGTTCAGATGCTTTCCTTTGTACTTCCTCTCGTTGGTTATAGAGGCCCTAGCCTCAGGTACACTGGCCATTATACCCATGTTCCTGACTTTCCTCCTAACTTCTTCACGTTGGATTGTTGCACATACACTGGTGAAGGAAGGAAGTTTTGTGTTCATGAGTATATGACACCGTAGATCTTCATACGTTGAATCGAGACTGGACAAGAGTTGAAATATCTTGTCTTCTTCTGCTCTCTTTCGTAGCAGTGCTGCTTCAGTTGTATGAGGGAGATAAATTTCCAACTCATTCCACATGCTTTTCATGCTTCCTAGGAGTTGCACAAACGGCTTGTCGTTTTGTTGCAGATCGAAGATGTCCTTCTTTAATTGGAAAACCCTTGTAGCATTGTTCTGGCTGCCATACATTTCCTTAACCGCCTCCCATAGCTGGTATGAAGATTCAGAGTAACTGAATATTTCAGCTAATTTCCGATCCATGGAATTCATGAGCCATGACATAACTAACTGATCCTTGCTAAGCCAGGATTCATAGGTTGGTGAGGAAGCATCATGTACTTTGATGCTTCCATTTATGAACCCTAACTTGGACCTTCCACCTAGAGCCAGAGACACTACTCTCGACCAAGGCAAGTAATTAAACTCATTTAACACGACTGAGCTTAATCTTTGATTAGGGTTGACATCCACCTCATGCACATTCATGGAGGAAATCACCTGTGAACTTTCAGCTTCTGATCCTAACGAATTGTCTTCAGCCATTTTGAAGATTGAACACGCTCAGATAGTAGTACAGCAGAGGCAGGTTAGATTTCCTGCTCTGATATCATGTTGATTTTCAAAGTATGTATTGTATTTTCATCATAAGATCATTACAATTGTACAGCAATATATAAGGAGATTGACTCCTTCATTTATGCCACAAAAGGTAACTTAGGGAAGATAACCGTGACAGCACAAAGATAAACTAGACCTAAGGAATTGACAACTGACAAAAGGTGATAGCACAAAGACAAAAGGTGATAGCACAAAGATAAAAGGTGACAGCATAAAGATAACCCCTTCTAATATTAAGTAAATAAAAAGAGATGAAATATTTAGACCTGACAAATATATACCAAAATACTCACATGTATGTGCGCGTGCGTACACACAGATAGTCACAGAATATTATTTTCTCAAGAAAAGTTTGTCTAAGGAAGCAAGCAAATTAAAGAAGAAGAGTACCTGACAAGGGCTTCTGAAATAGTAAAAGCTCCGATTGATTCCTGAGAAAAATCAGTAAAGGCAGCAACTCCTGGAGTTTGGACTCAGAATTTATGATAATCAATAATTTATAGAGAGAAGCTTCCCACACTCCAAAAGTTAATATGTATATACATGCGATTATGAAAAGAAACATAGTCAATAGGCTTGTGCTGGGAATCCTCATTGCTCATTCATCATCTCGTTTTGAATTCGGACCAAGAAATTGAATAAAGAAAAATACTTTCAAAATTGTTCAATTATTTTCCTTTCGCAACTCGGGTTTACTAGGATTAGATAATCTCTAATGATGCTCTTTATTTTATAGCCAAATTTTAGCTAAAATTATTCGGCTCAAGTACGAATAGAGTTTAGGGTTAAAACTCACTTAAATATTAGCCCACGTCATCACCTTATGCTACCCACCTAATAAATGTCCAACATTTGTTGGTAAACATAATTGCCCAAGTGGTTGACAGACCCCCATCTTCGTTGGTGCACGTTCTGAATAAGGATGGTCATCCTTGTCCGCCTTGAGTTGTTGTTGCGGTAGTTGGGGTGACACTCAACCTGGTTGTAGTGTCTGCTTGTATGTATCCCCTTCCATCGTCTTTTCTCTTTGTGCCTGTTTGGTGTTCGCCATTCGTTGGCTCTCCTGCTGTTTCGGCTTCGGCCTTGGTTCTATTTCAAAAAAAAAAAAAAAAAAACATAATTGCCCAAGTTTTAATACGTTAGTTATCTGAAAGATTTTATGAGATTTGGAGTCACTTAGTACTACGGTTTAATGATATTCTTTTTTTTTTGCACTTGTAAGTAAGAAATGTTAGGTTTGATTCTTGCTAAAGGAGAATTTGAACCATATTATTGTTAGCTCATTATGAGATTTAAATCCATCATCTTCCCCTTAGTGTCGATATATCGTTTATTCAAAAAGAAACAAAAGATTTGGAATAGGGCTTGTGTCCCTTGGCCTATGTTTCCTCCACCCCTGACTCCCCGAGTCGCACAAATGGGTGAACAATACAGTCATTCTTCATCACCAATTGGCCAAACACTAATGGCTTAAACCTTTTTTTTTTTCATCAACGGAAATGGGGAATGCGATGATCTGGTTAAAAGATTGAAATATTGGAGCAAACAAATAATTTTTTTTCTAGCTATTTACTCCGATGAGACGATAAGTTTTTAGATCGCACATATGTTAAGCTAGCAACAACACCTGTAAATTTCCAACAAATAATAATTTTTAGAGTGCTATCACTAAAATCTTATGTTTGCACAAGGACTCGAAATCTCTCGTGGTTATAAACATTCGAGAACCGAATCAACCCATTGACATGCGCATACTTTAACATTTTGATCGGACCAATAACTAATAGATAGCATCATCAAATAGTAAGAGTCAAGATATCATTTTGGCTAACACAAGTTCAAACAGTACATGATAACTTATAAGCAGATTGACATCCATGCATAGTCTTCCGAGAATCCGGACTCGTGGCTGTATCAACCATACAAAAGCTATATAACTCCTCCCTATGAGATTACCAGCCATGACCTCCCTTTGTTGCACCAAGTACAATAGCAATTGTTGCAAGAAGAGCCTGCAGATAAAGTGGTATAATAAAAAAGGAATAGAGGATAAAAAAAAAAGACGACTAGACTGGCAACGAGGTAAGTATTTGACAAACAAAAGAAATTTGGAGGTAGATAAAACATAAAAAGTGGAGTACATTGTTCCAAAAATCTAAATGAAAGGAAATAAGAGTTACTCACGCCAACTGTGCAAGCGTAATATCCTGGTTTCTCTCGGGGGTCCATCCTATTCCTAGCGCAAAGTAGGATAATTGCACCAACATACCAGGGGACGGTAGCAAGGAAGAAACCGATAATAAACCTGCAAAAGAAAGAGCAGAAAATTAACAAATCTTTATTGATGTTATAGATAACTTGATAGTTGCAAGAAAACCGCGAATACAATGAACATATCCTATTATTTTGCTTTTAAGGAAGCCTGGGAGCTAGTTTCAGTTTCTTTCTAAGCAGTGAACAGAAAACACGATCATAGTCAATACTATCAAAATGAGGGCAGAGTCCCTATTGAAACACTATCTTTTTTCAATTCATGCCGCAAATGCCATTTCTCGTGCTTATTGAATTTCTACAAATCTCAAATCTTTCCTTCAAATTCAGTCTATTCTATTTTTGACAATTTCCACAATAGAAAACAACTCTGCACAATAAATTCAAGAGTTTTTCTGTTGATGTTGTAGATTTCTTGTCAGTATTCATGTTTCTATAACTATTAGAATACTACGAAGCTCGATCAGTGATGCAATTTCTTGATTAAAGATCCAATACTTAAATATCATCCTACCATGCTAGACTACAACAAACAACAACCAAGCCTTATCTTACTAAGTGGAGTCAGCCGTGTGAATCCTAGAACGCCACTGCGTTCGGTTTTGTGTCAACTCTTCTGTTGGCTCCAAGTACTCTATGTCTTTTCTTAAAGTCTTCCGTTAGCTCCAAGTACTCCGTCTCTTTCAAAATCTCCCTAGGTCTTCCTCTATCCCCTTTAATCTGACCCTCCCTCTCATAGTCACATCTTCTAACCGGAGCATCTGTAGGTCTTTGATTCGCGTGTCCAAACCACCTTAACCGATTTCTCTTATCTTATCTTCAGACAGTCCTACTTACCTCGATATAAATCCTACCATGCTAGACTAGTTGAAATTATCAGTTGAGGGAAAATAATATTAAGCCCTTTACCTATACATCAGGATTGAAACCTTCAGTTTTCTTATAACTACAGAACATTGTCACAACCCTCATATCAATCAACTTCCACAAAGCCATTTAAATTTTAAAGCAGCAAACTTACAAGCACCAGCCAAGTCCACAACCACAGCAACGAAGGCGATGCTCTCTTACAGGTTGCCCTTCAGCAACCGCATAACCTAGAACAATAAACAGAGCAATCCAATTACACGGCTAAGAAACCGACATCTACGACAACAGAAAATGAAGATCCAGATAAAACACAAAGCACAAAATGGAATAAGCAACAAAAATACATATCAAGTCATTCAACGACAAAATTCCCACTAAAAAATAGAACAAAAAAAATAAAAAAAACCCTAATGACATCATTACAAAACTGATCTAACCACTATCAGCATAACTGAGATTGTTTAAAACTTAAATCCATAGCTGTTCTGTTGATAAAAATCAAAAGGGTTGTTGCAGTGACTAAATAAGTCAAATAATTCCAACCCAGAAAAACAAATTGAATTCACAAACTTATCATTTTAAACTCTCGTATATACCAATCGAGAAAACAAAGTTATCATCAATCAAATTAAGAACAGAACAAGAGATAGAGGCTCTAAAGCATACCAGGAACGGTTTGATATCCATAAGCGTAGTTTTCAGGATGAGGAGGAGCCGAAGGGTTAGCGGCTCCCGGCGGCGGCGCCGGCTGAGGGAATCCTGTCGGCGGAGGCGGTGGTGGGTAGTTGGCTACTCCTTGGAAAGTTCCGTACTCGGGTGGCGGAGGGGGATAGTGATGCTGATGATCACTTGACACTCCTCTGTTCTTTTCGTCTTCGCCCATATTTTCAAGTAACAATTATTGGTTTTCGAGCTTTCTGTTTGTGTGATTTTGGTTTGGAGTTTGGAGTTTTGGTCGCTGGTAGTTGGAACTTGCGAGGTGGGAGGAGCTGTCGGAGCAAGTCGACAAGTTAATAATTTTCTTTCGTTTTCATATTGTGTGAATGCTAAGAAAAGGGAGCAAATGTAAATTTGAGCATCTGATGATGGAGATTCGTTTGGATATACTTTTAAAATGATTAAAAGCGTTTTTAGAAAAAATATTTTTGCATTTCAAAATCACTTAAAGTGCTTTATGTAAGAAGTATCAATTATGTGCTTCTTTCACGAAGCACTTTAAGTGTTTTTCCAATATTTATTTGTTTTTTTTTACTAAGAATTAATTCTAAAAACAAGTTCACCAAAAACATTTTTAGTTATTTTAAAAACACATCTAAACGAGTTATATATTTGATTGTGAATCAGGGATTGTTTTAAGTACATGCATTTTGTGGTGAAGTTCTGTAATTAAATTCAAATTCAAATGCAATTAGAATAACTGTTTTTTTCAATCCAATACTCAACGATAGAGTTACGTCTCCATAATGAGCTAGTCGCTACTAAAATCAAACTTACTACAAATATATATTGGTTTAATATTTTATTAGAGTTGAACAATGTAACTTGAACTTAAGAGCTTTTCCGACTGAATTGAGGCATTTACCACCAAATAATGGGTATAAACTTTATAGGGTCGAAACTTATCTATATATTTTTGTCTCCCAAGTCTATAACCTAATAATGAGTCCCATTTGTTGGTGTTTACTTGTTCTTGTACTTGAAAAGAGACTAAAATTAGGAAGTGATAAACACACCATTTTTTTTTTCTTCTTTCTCTACACACTTATGTGTAACATTATGTTTTGTTTTTGTTCGATTTTATTTAGTCTTACAGTAAAAAAAATTTAAAAAGTGTGTGAAAATCAATTTTTTAAAATTTCTCAACAAAAATGGGCAAAAAGATGATTAAATTAAGTGAATTCACTGGCCAATAAATTAAAAATTATTACTATTAACAAACCGTTATTGACACTCGAAAAATCCAATTATACACTCGTCATATGAGTACTTTTCATTTTAAAACTAAAAAACTTAAAGAGTATACAATTAAATTTTGTAATGTCAACCACCATTCTTTTTCTGTTTTTTTTTCTAGGAAATAAACTTAATTATGAGGAGGCTTGAATGTTACTGTGGGCCCTTTGGCTGGAGTTTCAATGAGATGGGTAGTTGGGCAGCCAAAATATCCAAAACAAAAAGAAACTAAAACTTTGTAGATCGAGGAGCAGATTGAAGAGGATGCCAAAGGGAATACTATTTTATAGCTTAAAAACGAGCGGATGTGATGAGCTTAGTCGGCTCATGCGCAAACTTTTAACGAAATATGGAATACTATTTTGTAAAACACTTTCAGCAGTTCAACTCTTTCGAGCTAAATTAACTACAAGGAAAGGATGCCAAATGGAAATAGATTCTCTTCAGATGTTTTCCACCAAAACTTACGGATTAAGTGATCCGATCTTTTGAAATTTAATCCAACAGTTAAAAACATAGATCCATTTTAAAAGTTATAATAATTTTAATTGTTGGGTCAAATTTCAAAAATCCGGATCATTTGATCTGTGGAATTTGATTGAAGAGATCCAAAACGGATCTCTTTCCATGCCAAAGAACCAGAATAATGGAAGAAGCTTTACATGACTTAGCTGAGATACCAATCAAAATTAAAACTTGTTTGTCTACGACATTTATATACGTGACTAAGAGGACTGGCCCTTGCCAAGTCAAAGTTAACAATAAAGGGGCGGAAAAGACGGGATCTTATTATTAAACTTCACTTTATTACGTAATTTTTAGAAATCTGTCGGCATAAAAATTTGGCAGCTAATCATACATTATGAAGCTTATTAGGAAGCTGTGGCAAAAACCGCTTTGAACAATATATAGGGGTTGAGATGACTGTGAAAGGAATTAACAAACAATTAGAAATGCGCATGGAGTAACTAAAACGTATATAAAAATTATAATATATTCAGTACAACATACGATTATTATATATTCAATGTAGGCCTTAATTTGATTTAGAGAGAGAAACAAAAATTAGAAAAAAAAAACTAATTAAAAATGTTTGAATACTTTGAGTTTTAACGAAAATAACAAAAAGATATAAAAAAATAGTACCAAAATTGACTTTTTAAAATAAAAATATGATTTTTCGTTAAAAATAAATAGTACTGAATTTTTTTTTTTAAATTCAATTAAAATATCTAATGCGGGTGGAAACATATCACACGTATGCGCCACGTGTTGAGACATGATTGGCCCTACGTACTTGATTTTTTCAATGGTAATATGACGTGAAAGGTAACAAACTTTTGCGTTGCAGGTGTCCCACTCCACTTAATCCACTCTCCAATATCCATCTGCCGACAAATCTGGACCTCTGTCCACCACAACCTGACAGAATCACATCACATGTAATGTTTACCTGGACTTGGATTCTCTGGCCTCCTATTTCGGTACTCTTTCTGTGCCCTCCTGTTTTATGTGGTCACGGTTAATCTATGCTAACATTTTATATTGTTTTTTATAAAAATAATAAGACAAAAAAAAAATAGTAATATAAAATATTAACGTGGCTTAACCGTGACCACACAAACAGGAGGGCACAGAGAGGGCACCGAATTGGGAGGGCAGAGAATCCAAGTCCTGTTTACCTTGGTAAAACAAGGAGTGAGTGAATTGATCCAGTCACGTGTAGTGTTTGACTTAGTGAAACAAGGATTATAATTCTCTCCGGTCTTAATCTCTAAGCTTTCCTCCTTTCCTCCTTTTCTCTTACACTTTATTAAGAACTTTAACGAAAAACTCCCGATCTTATTTATTTTAACAAAAAATTATATTTTTACACTAAAAAATCAATTTTGGTACTATTCACTTTACCCTTTATTTTATTCTTATCATTAAAACTCAAAGTTTTCAAGCTTTTTTCATTAGTTTTCCATTTATTTTTTGTCTCTCTTTATATAAAGCAGTTAATATAAAATGTTGACATAGCTTAATCATAATTGTTAATGAGAAAGAGAGGGGAGGAGAGGGAGAGTAAGAGGGGAGAGTGTCTTACTCCGTAGAATAATTATCAACTGTTAGAATGTGAATGTTCAACACAGCTTAGTAAAACATCTATCAGTTATTATTTCGGAAACTTAATGAATCAATCGTATGAATATGTAAAATACAAGATTTTCAATCCTAACAGGAAAATGAGAGAAATGAATACTCAATTTAAAGTGAGTAAACACAATTCCATACTATCAAATTTTTTAAATCATATGACATGATTGTTGATCGAATTATCTTAAGTGTCAATTAACGTGCTTATTTCTTATTGCATATTATATGATTTACAATTTTGATTTAAAAAATTAGTTTACCTAAAATTACTCATAATGTATTATTGAACTGAAACGACACGACGAAGTTAATCTATTTCATGTAAATTATTCTCAAACAAGAGACATTGCCAATTTTTGTATTTTACAATATATGCACATGATCGCAAAAGCTCCTGGAAATCATGTGAAATTCATCTTTACCTTATACACACTCTTATTAATTTTTTATCATTAATCTTTTTCAATTAATTTAACCTGATAACTTCAAAAAAATGTTTAAGAAATAAAAAAGAATGTGTAAATAGTTCTATCGAACAATTGTTATCTCTACCATACGATCAACCCAACTAGTTGCATGTGATGTGACGATGATACTCCAAGCACAAGGGCCGAATTTGGCCAAAAAAATTGGCTATAAAATGTACCGCGAGACAGGGGAAAACACCCTCTGTTGTTTAAGTTTTCCAACCAACACTCCTCTCCGGATCCTTTTTATAAGGTAATTCGTATATGTTCATCATATATTATGTAATAAGTTTTTGTCAAGTATTATTTACATTTAATTTTAAATAAAAAAATTTAAAATGATTTTTTACTGTATGATGTACGATGAAAGGACACGATTCACAAATCCTTGGATCCTCACAAAGAGGATTTGGCGAGGATCCGAATTTATTTTCCAAATATGGCGCAATTTACAGTCTATCCAGTTAGGATTTGAATCTCATTCGGATCTAAGTTGTGGGGATCCTCACATTCTAACAGTTTATCGTACATCATACAATTAGAAATTATTTGAAATTTATTTATTTAAAATTAAACATAAATAATACTTAACGAAAAATGACAACACGATGTACTATGAACAGGATACAAAGATTCCTACAAGGGAAATTTTATTTAAACTCATCTAACCTCTTTTTATACCCAACTTACTCTCTTCACCCATTTTGTTTTTTATTAAAGAATTAATATTTCTTTAAACCCAAATTTATTACCTAAACTACTTCTCAAACCCAATTCAAAATGTAAATTATCTTTACACCCATATGCTAATTAGCTTATAACAATGCATGATTAGATTGGGATCAAGATTGGGGTTGAGAATGAGATTGAGACTGAGAGGTGTTGGCTCGCTGTAAGCGTTTTTTCCTGTATCTCCATGCTACTTGAATGCATCTTTTTGCAATGCCTCTCCAGTAAGCTGACTCATACCTGCCATAAAAACCAAACTTCAACATCAATGTTCTGTCATAAACCATTCCCACATGCATCCTAGACGATTTCTTGAAGACCACGTATGCATGTCACCAATCTTCAATCATGTATGCATACATGAGATATGAATAGCTTTAATAAAATAAACCTTATGGCTCATTGAACAAGGGGTTTGCGCAAGAATATGGAGAAAACACTGGTGACTTCTTCAATGTCAGCTGCGGCAATCAATGGAAGAGACCCACATGGGTAGATTGCTCTCCATAGAGTTTGTTTCAAAAGGAGATGGAAGTCATTCGAATGCTGCTTGAAAATGGTGTGGATATGGATGCTAAAGATGAGGATGGATACACCGCGTTGCACTGTGCAGCGGAGTCGATACATGATGATGTGATTGAGATGTTGGTAAAGAAAGGAGCTGATGCTGAAGCTCGAACTAACAAAGATGTAACTGCACTGCAGATTGCTGAGTCTTTGCACTACGTTGGGATTACTAGGATACTTATTCATAAAGGTGCAACAAAAGACAATAGTAGTATGGTACATATCTTGACCCATGCCTCAATTTCATTTGGGAAAAAATCTATGGGACTAGAGGAGGAGATGACCAAAGGAGGAATGAAGAAGAAGAAATCGAGTCAAGCTAGAGCTCTTTGTGGGAGCTTCGATCGTTTGATGCCATTGGATGTTGTTTAGCTAGCAAAGCTAAACTAATATTGGTGCATTGCTGTTTTGATAAACGTAGGATAAATTGGAGGATTCAAAACTTTAAAATCACAATTCATCAATGAAAAAACTTATTTTTCTCTATGAGAACTATTAGGGTTTTAAACCGGAATAAATGTAGGATAAACAAAGAGTGATCCTAAGGTTTAATTATAGTGTTTGAGTTTATTGATAATTTTAAGTTTTATTATTAATTTCATTTTGCACTTAATAAAAATTATACAATAAAGTAAAATAAGTAATTAACATTTAAAATTTAAGTTAAGTGTAAAAATAGATTACATGAATTTAAATAAAATTTCCTTACCTATGATCATCACAAAAAAATCAGAAAGAATACTCGTCCATCCAGTTAAAACCGACTTATCGACACGCGTAGGTGACGTGTACGTAGACGTGGTGACCAACTGCGAGTCAATAGCAACCTTCCTCAAATATAACCCTCCACCCTCCGCACTTTGTCGTAATTCGTATTGCTTCTCTGTCTACCTTCCCGCCGGTAACTTCAGCTCTAAGGTTCCGTTTCAACTTCTCTGGCCACCAAAAACATTCCTCTTTGCTTTAACATTTTCGCTTGGGTATTTTGAAGTGAAGTTTCTGATTTCATCAGTTGTTTTTACTTTAATTTCTGCTTTGAAAAGAATCTGGGGTTCTTAATGTTTTAGTGGGTAGCTCTCAGATTTCAATAAATTACTGGTTTGTTGTTGGTTTTGAGTTTGCCCCTCTGGGGTTTTATTCCTTTTTAATGCTTTTAAGACTATTTCTTGAGCTTTTAGTTTTAGTGTTGGATTTGTCCTTTGATATGTTGACTCTAAATTGGTGATTGTTTTTAAAGGTTTTTTGGGGAGGGGTTTAGTTGGGGTGAGAGAGAGTAAAGTTTGAATTTTGCAAAAAGAAGAGAGAGAAAAGTTGCTTTTGGCTTTTGGGTTTGAACACGAAGAAGAAGAAGAGATGGATGTAACAGAAGTTACAGTGATACACCACGTGGGGATTGTGTTAATGGTGATCTGGTTTCTCTCTCACTTCAATTGCTGCCACCCAGTTGCCTACTTCATCTCTCTCATTTATCTCTACCTGGTATGGAATCACTGCTCTTCCTTATTACTGCTTTCTTCTCTTGAATTTATTAATCTTTTTTTGTTAAAGGGGTTAAATTTGTTTTAGGAAACTAATTAAATCAAGAAAAGTAAATTATGAGCTCTTTCTCTTTATGCAAGGGATTAGAATCAAGCACAAAGTTGGCTTTTTTCATTGGTTCTTTCTGTCAATTATATGTAATGTTATTTGATAACTGGTATTGATTTGGATGTGCAATTTCAATACTAAGCACTTTTGCTTCTGTTTTCGACAGGTTCATGAGCGGTATGTTATGAGATTGCGGAAGAAATTACAATTTGAGGAAAGAAAACAGGCTAATCAGAGAAGGGTAATTTTTAGTTTTCCCTTTTGTACGGTTGATTACTTTATCAGTAATTAGTACATTGAGTAAAAGAGTCTTTGTTGATCTTTATTATTGTTCAAGTGAGAAGCAATTAAAAGAAAGACGACCCGCCATAAGAAAGGTTCTTATATATAAAGTCAAACTGAAGTCTTTTGAATATCTATGCTTTGCACTTTTGTTGGGAAATTATCTTAGTTATTCAAAAATTAAATTTGGGTTTTTGAATTATGGTTGAATTAGTTTGGCAGTGCAATATCTCATGTCATTTTTTCCTTGCCTTGTCCGATACTTCAGGTACTTTCTGATTCTGAGACCGTGCGGTGGTTGAACCATGCAGTTGAAAAGATATGGCCTATATGTATGGAACAGATTGCTTCACAGAAAGTTCTCCTCCCTATCATACCTTGGTTTTTGGAGAAGTACAAACCGTGGACTGTTGTATGACTTTATCTTCTGATGTATTCATGTTCGATATTCTAGTTTTGATTGCTCCTATTAGTTTGGGTTGGTCACTTTAGTCTAAAGTGATCTCTCTTTTTAGGACTCGGATTTTTTATAGTATTTTGATTGCCCCATAGTGTATTGTGATCACTTCAGCTGTTTGTATGTACAGTAAACTAGTTCTAACTATCTATATGGTTATACATATGCAGGGTAAAGCTATAGTACAGCATCTTTACTTGGGAAGAAACCCACCTATGTTCACAGAGATGAGAGTTCTTCGCCAATCTACTGATGATGACCACTTGGTATGAGTTAGTATTCTTCCGCATGTTGGACCAGTATTTTCTTGTGCTCTTCTTGGCTTTCGTTCTAGAATTCAGCCAACATGAAGTAATACATTGTAATAATGCAGGTTCTGGAGTTGGGGATGAATTTTCTGACAGCTGATGATATGCTTGGAATTCTAGCTGTGAAACTGAGGAAAAGACTAGGTTTTGGAATCTGGGCAAAGTTGCATATTACAGGCATGCATGTTGAAGGGAAGGTATGGATTTGCCTAACTTGTAATTCAGGAATCAGGATGGATCTTAAGTTGGTTTAAAGTTAAGGAAGCTTGTAATTCAGGATGTAGATAGTATGTTAAACAAGATAGACATAGAAGCCTATGCAGTACAGTTTCACGTGGTGCTTCCATGAGAATTAACTTTGCGATTGATCTTTGCAACTTATGAGTTCTGATTTGCACCACTTTATGTATAATCTCTGCATTTAAACACTGATATGATTGGAATGTTTCTTTTTAGCGTTGTTGTTTGTGTTTCAATTCTGACATGTATGCCTTATTTTTTTTCTTCTTTTAAGAAATGGCATTTGAGTTTTAGGTCTAATGGATTATCTCAGGCTAAAAAAGCTTATGACTTATGTTAGATGTTCCATGTTACCTTATTGAGTTGGTTTGGTTAGTGTCGTTAACTAAGAATGGTTAAGAGGATTGGCCTCTGCCCTTTGGTGGCATAATGAAAAACCTTTTTTTTTAGGGGAAATGGCATGTGACAAAGCTTTGAGTTTCTTTTTCTTTTGTAGGTCCTGATTGGGGTGAGGTTCCTTTGCAAGTGGCCTTTCCTAGGCCGTGTGCGGTTATGCTTCGTTGAGCCTCCATATTTTCAAATGACCGTCAAGCCCATTTTCACTCATGGGCTTAACGTTACAGAAGTCCCTGGGATTGATGGCTGGCTGGTAAGCTTTTATCATATTTTATGCAGATATATTCTTAAGTCTCCCCTTACATCAGTCACTCACTCTGTCTTTGTGTTTACCGATCTCTGACTCTCTCCTTTGTTGATTCCATTTCCCAGGATAAGCTTCTCTCTGTTGCCTTCGAGCAGACACTTGTTCAGGTAAACTATTTGGATTTTGACACTCCATATATAATTCTTGGCCATCCAATGGTTGTGTTGAATGCAAAGATATCAGTTCAGAGTCTAGACACCTCCTTGCACGTTGCAATGGAGTCCTTTTTCATTAGGCCGAAAACCCACTGGCCTAGATTTCTATTTGTTTCTGTTGCAAATTTCAGATTTCAGAGAACTATTCGCAATAGTTCTCTCCTACCGTACATGTTTCATTCCTTTCAAATAGTATATCAAGTTGATTAAATTCCACATGATCTGGTAGACAAAAAAATAAGCTTGTTCGAATGACAAATAATGGGACTGTTGGATAATATGCCTCATAGTCAGCAAGATGATATGGAAATGTTATTAATGTATTATCCATATCTTTTTGCAGCCTAATATGCTGGTCGTTGACATGGAGAAATTTACTTCACCGGAACAGGGTAAGGGCCGCATAATGTATCTTTAGTATTTCACACGATTAACGTATCTTCCTTTGGGAAGTATAAAACTTATGTTAATCAAATTTTATGTGGTGTGGAGGCATTTATTGTTAGATTCGCATGTATTCAGTCCCCTTGTGATATAAGTTCCTCTCACTCATTCACTCTCTAAAATATTTCAATTACTGTGTTCATGTGAATGACAGAAAGCTGGTTCTCTGTGGATGAGAAGGATCCTGTTGCTTATGTGAGAGTAGAAGTTATCAAAGCATCTGACATCAAAGCCTCCGATCTAAATGGTTAGTTATTTGTTTTCCAGTACAAGAAGGTTTTTTAACTAACACAAGAAAGGTGTTACTTTTTTTGTATTTGATACAGATCTTTATTTTCAGGATTCGCTGACCCTTATGTGAAGGGTCATTTGGGTGTTTACCAATTCAAAACTAAGATACAAAAGAAAACGCTGACTCCAAAATGGCACGAGGAATTTAAGATCCCCATAATCACCTGGGATTCACCAAATGTACTAGCTATTGAAGTTCATGACAAGGACATATTTGTTGATGATGCCCTTGGGTTTGTTTCTGAACTTCCTTAATATATTATGTTCCGTAGCATGCCTAAGTCTTCAAATATTTTCAAATAATATTGCTATAGTAACTATTAGATTTAAGGATTACCGACTTAGAGATTAAATGAACACAATCACAAATTAAATGAGTTTGGAAGCCATTTACCTTGTTGTGCTTTGATTTTCTATTAAATTATCCTGTAGGTGCTGTTGTATCTGCATGATTAACTGACACTTCTTCTATATCCAGAGAGTGTTCCATTAACATCAGCGATTTTAGGAATGGCGTGAGGCATGACATGTGGTTGCCTCTTCAGAAGGCTGGGAGGCTGCATCTTGCAGTAACCGTACTTGACGAAAATGGGAAGGTAACTTTTTCTTTCTTCTTAACTAGTTCTATTGATAATGTCCATTAGGAAATCAAAGTCAAGAGATCGATTGTTCTAGTTGCTGCATAAATTAGAATGCAATGCTTCCACAGGATGCTCAAGTGTGCATGGTGCTCCACTCCTTCGAAAAAGTATCTTCACAATTTGAGAATCTCAATGAATCATCTAATTGTTTTAGTTTCTGTTTTCCCTCCGTCTCTCATGTCTATTTTCATAATCAAAACAAATTAGAATTCTCAATTCTCTACGACATCTACGTGATAAATTTTTTTCAGGAACAGAAAAATCTTCAGGGGCTTGACTTGAACCGCTTTCATACACAGGGAGATGACTCTCCAGATGTTCAGGAAAAGCCAGATGTGAAAGAACGAAGAAATTCCTTTGCCAGTGACACTGGTAATAAAGGTTCCTTCTCATCTATATCCTCAGGGAAATCTGCTAAAGTAGCAGATCATTTTGAGCCGATTGATATTGATGGCCAGAAAGAGACTGGTATATGGGTCCATCACCCAGGAAGTGAAGTTTCACAAACTTGGGAGGCCAGAAAAGGAAAGGGTCGACGACTTAATACCCAAATTCAAGGGGAGCCTAATGGTAGTGGCATTGGATCCCAAGTTAATGATACCAGCAGCACTGATGAAAATCCTGAAGATAAACGGCGAATGGCATCAGTTCGCAGGGGTCTGCATAAGATTGGTTCGGTGTTCCATAGGAATTCCAAGGAGGATAATTCATGCACCTTTAAAGAGCCACTCGAAACCCCACGTGTGAATCTAAGGGCAGTTAATGAAAATAATATTGGTGTGAGATATGTTGTGGAAGACGGCCTTTGTAGCTCTCCTTCTGGCAAGACAAATTCAAAAGGAGGGGCTTTAAGTTCTGGAGAGAGTGGTTCGGATAGCCCAGGAAAGGGCAATGTTAAAGACATGGCAAAGAGTCTCTACAAAAGTGCTGAAAGGTCGGTAAAGCATGCACTTTCACGGAAAGGTTCTAGAAAGTCTCAAGCTGATCCCCGCGCAGTGAGCGAAAAAGAAATTTTAGCAGATTCGACCTCTTCTGATGACGATGATTCTCTTCCGCCCCCATTTGTTGAAATGATACCAGTTCCCTCCAAGGCTATACCTTGCAGCTCCGATATTGATTCAGGTGTACCAGAGGAGCCCGTGGTTCAGCTGGTAACTAACACCGCAGTGGATGCTGAAGTCCCAGCGAAGAAGGTTGAACTTGGAGAACTCGAAAAAGTGGATGAGGAGCTGGACAGCCCTGGAAGAAGTGGCGATGCATTGTGCGAGCCGTCAAGAGTTGAAGCTAGCTGATTCAGATTTGAAGGTGAAAGCATGTGAAATTAGTGCATGGACTGCTATAAAAGAGAGCTCATATTGTTCCTCTTGTGGCTGGATTAGCAGATTTATTTGAAGGTTCGAGGTCCGGTGTGCATGTCCAGGCCGCATAATTGATGTTCTTGTGAAACACTCGGCCGAACAAACGCGTTGATACGTGTTTTCACCTTGAAAAAAACACAGTTCTATACTGAACTTGAGGAATTCTGATGCAGCTATGGGTTTGTCTTATATGTTAAATTTATGTAGCGCTTTGGAAGGCGAATGAAGAATCTGTTTTTAAGATTTCTTCTTTTTGTAGTTATGTTGCAAATATGTGAGTTGTTTTGAGAAAAGTTATGTAATTTGACCTTTAGTTTAATACATTTGTACAAATTTTTAGTTATAGAAAGACCATGGGCTGCTTGGGAGCTCAAGTCCAAGCTCGCTAATTTGTTTGGCCGAAACAATGATAACACGACACGTAGATAATATGACATGGACATAAATGGGTAAATCCGAAAATGAACCATTGCAGCCCTATGTATTAGAAATGAAATCTTTCTAAGGTTGTCAATTTGGAAAGTAAATCCGAAAATGACGTTAAATGACCTAGATGTTGTAAAAGTTGTGGAATGAATGCCCACATGCTTTTAGCCAAATATGAAAAGTGAGGAAGACTTAAGAATAGTAGAATTGTTGTTGTATTATGTTTTTCAAAAACCACTTATTTCACTTTTTTGGTTCTTCACGGATATGGCTCTATATAAGGAGTATTTCGTGTATGATCACAACACACAACATAAAAGAAAAGAAGTGAAAGCAATAAGATCAATATCCCTTCCTTCCCTTCTTTACCTACAATCATTTTGTGTTATAGTGACGAAAACAGTGTGATACATTACACCCACTTCCCTCCTGTCTCTAGCAAAGGTTTATCTCTCCAACTTTTACCTATTTATAACACTAGACATTTAATTACCGAAATTTGAAATCGTATTTTTATGTCACTTTCTCAATTCCGAAAATGATGTTCATTTGGAAAGTATATTTAGATTTGACCTTATGACATTTAATTTTTGAAATTTGGAATCGTATTTATGCAGACTAGTCATAATTATGCAGACTCACCAGCTCGGAGCATCGAACCCGAGACCTCCCATGTCTACGCCTTTAGCATTAGGTCACTTGCTCTAGTTCTCAATTTTCTTTTGGTTGGAAACAAAAAACCCACTATGTCATTGTCTGTTCTTCCTTTGGGGTACATGGACGTGTACGAAAAAAGGACCGCCAAAGGATTGAAATGAAGAGAGCGCAAGATGATGATCGGTTCAGTGGAAAATGTAAATGTGGGATTTACAAAAATTCCAGTGGACAACACTCATCATCTTGCACTACAACGAGCCTTGCACATGAACCTCACACGGTGGCAAGGCTGTCATCCGTCAAACAAACATATCTTTAGACCCGAAGCACTGACAGATAATAATCGCTGAACTCAGCCAACAACTCAACGAGCTAGCTGTTGAGGCGAATCACTTCAAAACAAGCAATGGAAGGGGCCGGGAACATGTTTAACTCTATGGCAGGTTTCTTTTTTTTTTTGGTGTGTGTGTACAGTGTACTAGGATCAAAACCAGTGCGGTTCGGCGGGTAAAAATTTAATGTGTGTTGTTTTACTCCTGGGGTGAATGATGTGGGTTTGTGGAAGAAAGTTGGAATACTGACTATAATTTATGTTGGAATTGGAATTGGTCCACCAAAGATGGTGATTGAACTGTTTTCCTTAGTTATATGGTATTGAAAAATTCCAAGTGTGTAATGTACCAGATATGTTGATTGAATTATTCATCTCTACTCCAGCAAAATAAGAAAAAAAAAAGGTAATTAAAACGAAGAAACTCCATCAATCTTGAAGGCAACATATTTTTTGTAATGTATGATTGAACACATATCAATTTTGATGAAAACACAGCACAATACCAGTAAGAAGAGTAATCAAATGACAGTCAATGACACGCCCCTATCCTGATATCCCTCAATTACTAGGATGGGCACATGCTGGCCAACACCCGAGGGTGACGAAGCCATTTTAACATGCATGCAAGTGATAACGGTAAACGAAAGTAAATAAAATATGTGAATATAAAGAGATACGCAAATGCGGAAATGTGTTCAGAGCATACAACTAATCAAGAATAATGTGAAAGAATTACTATAAAAAGGTACGAACCAAGGAATAGGTCCTACACTGAGAAGATTCGAAGATACCTATGCGGAAGTGCCTTGACGCTGAGATTGTACGCCTTGATTTTAAATCCCGAAGGGGGCGCAAAAACAAAAGGTGAGTGGACCAAAATTTATAATAATAGTAATAATAAGAAAACCGATTTCTTTCTTAACATACTAACCCCCTGTTTTGAAAACATATACAATACTACATAGTAGGTTTTTTTTTTTAAAAAAAAAAACTCTAATATGCCATGAAAAAGATTATTCGTAGCAATAAACCCATCTCTAAAAGTAATATTGAAATGCCCGAAGGAAAATCCAAAGAATCTTGTGAATAAAATCAGTGAAGTGCTCAACTAGGGGTATCATAGTAGCCCAAAGGCATAACCATCACCTGAAGGTGAAGTTGTACGACACTGGGTTACGCCAGTGAACAAATATGGTAGGTCACATCACCCGAAGGTGAAACTGTACGACTCTAGGTTATGCCAGAGAAGTAAATATGACCATAAACATAACACAGTGACAGTAGCCGTGGTTAGTGAAGCTGTCCGACACTGGTTTCGCCAGTGAAGCTGGGAGTATGTCATAGATATCCTCAACTGTGTCCTATGGCCAGAGACGTATACATACTCAGGTTGTGTGTATGTGTTGTATGATAACCCACCAGATAAGCATAGAAAACGTAAGTCATAATCTTTCCAAATCCTCAGAGCTCAAAAGCCTAAAGCATCAATTCTTAAATCCATAGGAACATTTTATCTCAAGCATCATAAATCATCATAAATCATATTCGTAAATCCATAGAATTTGTTCTACGAAAATCCAATAATTCATAACCTTTTGTAAAATGTAAATTCGATAAATCGTAAATAATGAGTAAAACGTAATATCAGTGAAATCATGCTTTTTGTGAATGCAAGCTTAGCATTTAATAAACATCATGCAATTTAAAAAATGGTCCACTTACAAATACTTGCGAGGTCATAGCCGTCAGAACTAGAAAAACCAGAGTCTCCAATAGAATTCGTACCTAAGTATAATAAAGGGACCAATTAGTTAAACCCTACTATAACGATTGAATTTGGGAAACGGAGCGCGGATTCGGTATTAGCGCATCGAACTACCCTAAGAGGGGTCTCGGGTAAATTTTGTAAAAAGTTAATGAAAGGTCAATGGTCAACCCTAAAAAATCAACCTAGACGTCGAGCCGGTCAACTACGTTAAAGCTTCGGAATTTCACTAAATGGATGTCAAAAATGGACTCAGGGCATCAAAATTAGCCTATGAGGGTTATCGAGAAAATTTCGTAAAAGTCAACCCAAGGAATATTCTAAAGAATATTCCCTGACGAAATATTCCATAGAATATTCCATCAGGTCTAGGTCGGGTCACTAGGTTGTTGGGTCGAGTTGGTTGAATCTAGTCGGATCAAGTTTTGGGTTGGGCTGAGTTAGGCTGGGTTGGGATGAGTCATGGGTTGGGCCGAGTTAGGCTGGGTTTGGAATTAGGGCGTTGAAATACCCTAAGAGGGTCCCGGGAAAATTTCGTAGAAAGTCAACAAAAGTCAACGGTTGACCCTAAAAAGTCAACCGAGACGCCGGGTCGATCAACTACGTTAAAGTTTTAGAATTTCACTAAATGGATGTCAAAAATGGACTCAATGCGTCGAAATTAGTCTAAGAGGGTTTCCAAGAAAATTTCGTAATAGTCAACAATTAACTTTAACAAAATATTCCTTCTGAGGAAGGAATATTCTGTTAAAGTTAATTGGGAATTAACGGAATATTCCAAGAGAATATTTCCTCCAATATCAGAAATGGACTTGGGCCGGTTTTGTGGATCCGGGTCGGATCTGGCCCACGGATCTGAGCTTAGCTTTGGCCAGTTCCCCGTTTAGGCTGGGTTGCTGGGTTTAGTTTGGATCTGGGTTTTGGGTTGCGGGTCGGGTTGACCTCGTTGGGCTCGAGGGTCACTGGACCCAACGAAGGAGAAGGTTGAATTTTTAGCCGAAAAATTCTCGAACTCCGATTTGCTTCAAAACTTAACCATTTTTCACACTCTACCTACCAAAATGAAGCTTAAGAGATGGGGAAGAGAAATATACCAACATTTGGTCCCGTAGTTGCCGGAAAAAGGCTTGCAAGTCTAGGGCTTCTCCCCAAAAAACTGGGAAAAGCTTCCCCGAGTGGATTTCTACATTATCTTACCCAAGGCTCACATGAAATCGAAACTAAAACAAAAAAGAGTGATGTGAGTCCTTACCGAGATTAGGAAATCAAAGGAACTGTCGGGATCTCATCGACGATCTTGTGTAGCGAGCACAAAGAGAGAGGATGTCGACAATTTGGGGCGAGGAGGAAAAGGAAGGTCATAACAAGGTGGTCATCATGGGTGGGGGAGGAGCTCAGGGGAGTTGCGAGGAGAGGTGGTGCCTCAGGTCTTGGCGCCGGTGCTGCAAAGGGAAGAAAGAGTTAGAGAAAGAAGGGTTTGAGTCTGAGAGAGAGGTGAGAGCCGAAATAGATTCCAGAGAGCTCGGGAAAGAGACACGTGGGGCAGAGAGAGGTGAAAACTAAATAAATTGATAAAATAATTAAAAATATCACACCAAATATAAATAAAATAATAACCTAACAATTAAATAAGGGTAAAAGACTGTTTACTACCCTCATGTTTCGTGGTTTTCAACATTTAGTACATCAAGAGTCATACCTAAAGTGTAAATTTTGGGACAGTCTCATACATTCGTTAGTCAAACTGTTAAGTCTCCCGTTAACTATGACGTGGCGCCCATGTGGACAATGACTGGGCACCACATGTCATCCACGTGGAAATTAAAATAAATTATTTATAAAATAAATAAATAAATAAAATTAAAAAAAAAAAATATATATATATATATATATTAAAAAAAAAACCTTCATCTTCCCTAAATCCCATCTGTGCCCACCCTTCCATCACCCACCTCTTCGTCTTCCCCGCACCCTCACCCTCACCCTCCTTTCCCTTTTCTGCAACCTTCTCCTTCCCTCCCTTCTCTCTTCTGCACCTGCACCCCCACCCTCCATTCTCTACTCTGCAACTCGTATTCACCCTCTTCGCACACCCAACCCTTCTCCTTCTTCTTCTTCCTCTTCTGGGTTGCAAATTCGGGGGTTTTTTTTTTTTTCTTTTTCTTCTTCCTTATTCTTCTTCTTCTTCTTCTTCTGGGTTGCAGATTTGGTTTTTTTTTTTCCTTCTTCTTCTTCTTCTTCCTCCGTCTTCCTCATTCTTCTTCTTCCTCCTCCTCATTCTTCTTCTTCTGGATTGCAGATTCGATTTTTTTTTTCCTTCTTCTTCTTCTTCTTCTTCCTCCTTCTTCTTCTGGGTTAGGGGCGGGCGGGCGGGCGGGGGGGCGGGGGGGGGGGGGGGAAGGGGAAGAGAATGGATGGTTTTTTTTTTAAAAATATTTAATTAATTATTTCAATATTTTTAATGACACGTGGAACCTAGTCATTGTCCATATGGGCGCCACGTCATCACTTAGCGGGAGAATTAACAGTTTGACTAACAGATGTATGAGACTATTCCAAAATTAACACTTTAGGTATGACTCTAGGCCGAAAAAAAACTTGATGTACTAAATGTTGAAAACCATGAAACATGAGGGTAGTAAATAGTCTTTTACCCATTAAATAATAATATAAAATAGTGATTTCAAAAATTAAACAAATCGTTCGGGTTTGTAAACCCGTAATATTCGGGGACGGGTCGTTACATTAACCCTTTTCCAGGAGCCCCTTTCAAGTAATTGAGAATCCACATTATTGTCGCCATGCGATCCTCACTAGGTGCATGCATGAATTGACTTACCACACTTACCGCCTAAACAATATTAGGTCGTGTAAGTGACAAGTAAACAAATCTTCCAACTAACATTTGATATCTTTCTTTATTTGTCAGGACTTGATGCTGATAGATCATAAGATGATGATTCTGCATAATCGGGGTATTCGGCGGTTTACATGCCAACTTCTGATAACAAGCCTAACACATACTTACGTTGTGATAATTATATGCATCCTCGAGACCTAGCAACTTCAATTCCTAGGAAGTATTTGAGTCCTCCTAGATCTTTCATCTTGAACTCGGAGGGCAAGTACCCCTATAGCCAGTCAATCTCCTTTATATCATCCTCTGTGACAATCATATCATCCACATATATAATGAGTAAGGTCACTTTATCATCCTTACGCTTGATGAACAAAGTATGATCTGAGTTTCCTTAACGGTATTCATACTTCTTCATAGCTTGAGTGAATCGCCCAAACCAAGCTCTCGGTAACTGTTTCAAACTATACAATGCCTTATGAAGTCTACATACTTTTCCACTGGAGTTCTTAATGCCATATCCTAGTGGAAAATCCATATAAACTTCTTCCTCTAATTCCCCGTGCAAAAATGCATTTTTCACATCAAACTGTCTTAGAAGCCAATCAAGGTTAGTAGTAAGAGATAACATAACTCTGATAGTATTCATTTTTGCAATGGGAGCAAATTTTTCATGATAGTCAACACCAAAGGTTTGTGTATAACCTTTGGTTACCAACCTCGATTTGTATCTATCAATCGTGTCATCCGCCTTATGTTTGATAGTTACACCCATTTGCATCCCACCGATTTCTTTCCTTAGGGAAGTGTAACCACACTCCACGTTTTGTTCTTCTGTATCGCCCCCATCTCAATTTGCATTGCCTCCATCCACTTTGGATTCCTCAAGGCTTCCTCCACCTTGGTAGGTATTTTAATCGTTTCCATCTGTTGGAGGACTGCACAGTATTTTGGCGAGAGTCGATGAGTGGAGACATAGTTAGTGATTGAATACCGCACCTTCCCTTCTGGAGAGTACTTGTCTGGTGGCTTTCCTTGATTTTGTCTAGGAGGTAACTCATAAAGTGGTTTAACAATTTCAGAGTGAGTACTTACCTCGGGAATATATGTTGGACCATGAATGAGTATTTGAGGAGTTTAATGGGGGCTGATGTTGTCGAGTTAACTGGAGTTAATACCCTTGGCTTGAACAGGGAAATCCCTCTCGGCCTCGGCATGCCCACTCGAGCTCACACATTCATTCTGCTATATGGCAGTCACAGACCCATGTGAACTATTAGCTTCTTTATACGCAGCTGGCCCACTCGGGCACTCGGTGGTGCAATGATCATCTGGCCCATTTGGGCATTTGTTGGTGCAATGCTCAGCTGGCCCATTTGGGCAGTCGGTGCATGTGGAGAAAGCTTGCCCATTTGGGCTTCTTCTTGTTTTCTGGACCTCGGCAGATAACCTAGATTCACCAGGCTACCCACTGAAGTTGTTGGATCTTCTAGGATAATAGGTATTGGCCTGGATTCGCCCAACCTGCCCACTGAAGTTGCTGGATCTTCTAGGACAGCAGGTATGTCAGCCCAACTATAGTCTTCACTTACGGTTCTCTCTTCCTAAAGAGTATGGTTGAAAGGAAAAAATAATTCATCTTCAAAGAAGGTAACATCCATGGTGACGTACACATGTCGGGTAGGGGATGATAACATATGTACCAATTTTGTTGAGGACTAAATCCAATGAAAACACACCGCATGACACAAAGATCAAGTTTACTCCGTTGGTTGTTAAGGTTAACATAAGCAACGCACCCAAAGACTCGCGGTTCTAGATGAAGGGTGGAGGAGAGCAAAACATGTTCAGCAAGCACGACCAAATGAGTTCTAAAAGAGAGAACAAGCGATGGCATCCGGTTCATAAGATAAACAGCATAGGTCACTGCATCAACCCAATATGTCTTAGGTGCACACTCACTGATTAGAAGGGCACAAGTAATCTCAAGTATAAAGGTCGTACCCAGTGCACAAGGCTCCTGCTTTACGCAGGGTCTGGGAAAGGTGAATGTCGGCTAGCCTTACCCCCATTTATGGAGAGGCTGCTCCCAAGTCTCGAACCCGAGACCTACCGCTCATGGGCGAAGGCACTTGCCATCGCACCAAGTGCGACCTCTACAAGTAATCTCAAGTATGTGTCGATTTTTTCGTTCGGGTGATCCATTTTGTTGTGGGGTTTGAGGACATGTAGTCTCATGAAGGATACCCTTGACCTTGAAGAACTGGGACATATCTTGGTTAAGATACTCGCCACAATTGTCAGACCGAAGAACTTTAATGGGAAGTGAATATTGTGTGTAAACCTTGTGATAAAAGATTTTGAAAATTCTACACACATCATTTTTACATTTCATACACAACCAAGTCATTCTGGTGCAATCATCAACGAATGCTACAAACCAACAAATCCCATGTTGAGTAGTAACTGAAGGTAAATTTGTGAAAAACCAAGTTCATTTGAGCAACATCTATGCATGCAATTAACAATTAAAGATGGAATCATGCTTGTATGCACTCAAAAACAAAATATTACCCATGAAATTCAAAGCCTAGTAGTTATGGTGAACCAAGACTCAACTCAAGATCTAAGAGAAAGAGTTGAGATTTCTTTATACCTTTGAAGCACCGCTTTGCTTAGCAAAAGTTAATCACCCATGTGAGAGCCTTCTTTCTTTTTTCACCTTACTCCTTGGCTCCATGGATGTGGATGGAGGAACTTTGTTTTTTTTTGCTCCATGTCTTCTTGGATATGGATAGAATAATTGGTTTCTCTAAAAGTTTCCAAAGTTGGAGACCTTTAAGTTTCGACACCAAGGATGTTTGAGGAAGAAGAGGAATGACCATGGAAGAATGAGATGCTAGTAAATTCCCCCATGGTGGCTGGCCTCTCTAGAGAGAAAGAGAGAGCCAAAGTTCTCTCATCTTTCCTCAAAGAAAACCCTAATGAAGAAAAGGTTATAAAGTCACATTTATACCTACCTTCATTGGAGTGGAAAATTTGTAATAAATCCAAAACCCACTCTCTCTCTAAGCATGCCCGACCTCCCTATTGTTAGAGACATCCCCACAATCATCTTTGATGCGGATGTTACCCATCCTCAACCTAGGAAGGATAGCAGTCTGTCAATTGCAGCTGTAAGTTTAGTCGTCTATTTTGATTTCTTTTTAATTAAAATTCACAACGTGTTAACATGTTAATTTATTCCAACAGGTGGTGGCGTCAATAGATTGGCCACATATAATCCAAGATTTTTATAGTGTAAACCAAGACCCTAACAATGGTCTTGTTGGAGGAGGAATGATCAGGTAATTGGGCCAACAATTGTTTCTATTTTTTTTTCCTTCAAGATAGTTGTGAGTACAGTTTCTTATCATGATTATGGTAGGGAGCATTTCGACAAGAAACTGGCCGTAAACCAAAGAGAATTATCTTTTACATGTAAGAATTGTTTTTTCTGTGGTCAAGCAAAATGGACAACACTTTGCCAACATTTGTTTTGATGTTTGCTTGACAGAGACGGAGTTAGTGAAGACCAATTTTGTCAAGTTCTGCTGTATGAAATGGATGCTATAAGAAATGTACACTAACTATTAGAATGCTAGAATTATTTTTTTAGGATAAGCAAATTTTTTAATACATTCGTTACTACTTTACAGGCTTGTCAATCGTTGTAGGAGGGATATCTGCCACCTCTTACTTTTGTTGTGGCATAGACTGGTAAGAGTGACAATTTTCAACCAGTTACAAATTTTAGATGCATTGAGATAATAGTAAATTTGATGCTTTTTCATTTTGCGCATTGAGTTATTGTAAATTTGATCTTTAACTATCTTTACCTTGTATAGGCACTATTGCTGACACCTAGTTTTGTCATCCGAGTGAGTTCAACTTTTATCTCAACAACCCCTATTATTATTTGTGTTGTTGATTTATACATGCCAATTTCATTTTTGCTGTAGTTTGTGTTGATTTAGGGCTTTCAATTCTTTATTTTTTTTTCTCATAAGGGAGGCAAATATATATACTACATACTTGATTTACAAGGTAAGAATATGCAATAATATTTACCCTATTTCTACAGACTCAAATCCCCCTAATTACATATGTTGATGCACAAAATCAGCGAAGACTTTGGTACAACAGAAAGTGTCAGGTTTTGTGACCTTCGCTTGGTTGCTTCGGTCACTAGTGAGGATAAGTACGTAAATGAATAGAGACAGAGAAGCAAACACAGGATGTACGTGGTTCACCCAGATTGGCTACGTCCACGGAGTAGAGGAGTTCTTATTAGTAGTGAAGGGCTTACACAAGTACAAAGGATCAAGCTCTCAATTTAGTGAGTTCTTGTGAATGATTTAACACAAATGGCATTAGGCAATATTGTGGGGGAATGACCCCTATTTATAGAAAAACTTGTAGCTTTGTCACATTGACATGTGTCATGTTATGATTGGTTCTTGATGTCGACACGTGCTGCGCTCTGATTGGCTTCTAATCTTGACACGTGTCGAGTAGTGATTGGCGTCCTGGTCGGAGGGGAACTCTTCTGGGTCCTTGACAGTATAGCGTTGGCCGGTGCTCGGTAGTTTCGGGATTGGTCAAGTATGGTACAAACAGTGCTCCCCTAAGTTCCCGAGTGAGGGAAACTCCTCGATTGGGGACTTGCAAGATCCAATCCCTTGAGTAATCACGAAACTTCTAAGTACCGAAGTGTGGTCTGATCTTCATCTGCCCTTTTCTGGAAGTACCTTTCCTCCATCCGGGAATGGTGTACTTAGCTGATGTTGACGCACAAGGTAATGTATCAATTTCACTTAAAGCTTAGTTGTAGTTTCGGGCTTAGTCAAGTGTGATACAAACCCTATAGTAGGAGTCCCCCAAGTCGCCGAGCTAGGAGATCTGCCGAAAGAGGTGACAGACAAGGTAAGCAGTCAAACTTCCAAGTAAGCAACCCAGGATCAGAGGTTTGACTTCGGCTTCCGGTTGATTGTTCTCCTTCTCCTTGTCTCTCATTCAACTGC
The DNA here is from genome assembly GCF_042453785.1 of Malus domestica. Lineage (NCBI taxonomy): Eukaryota > Viridiplantae > Streptophyta > Magnoliopsida > Rosales > Rosaceae > Malus > Malus domestica. The sequence continues at coordinate 33,889,175 of NC_091663.1, forward strand.
CAGGATAAGGAGAAGCAAATGGATAAGAGATGATATGAGATACTTTTGCTTTTGAAGAAGTAACTTTCCACAAGCTTATTCTTGAACTGTGCTGGAGGGTTTTCTGGTGCCCTTCAGAGTATAAGGCCGACTCAAAAATTTGAGGGTCAAAACAAGTCCATCAAATCTAGAGTACGTTCGACCTTGATGATATGAGATACTTTTGCTATTGACGGAATAATGAATGTGGTATGGAAAGGTGTCGTGCTGTAGTGATCTGTTTCAGCTCACCGTTGAACCTTCTGCTTCAATCTTTTGCATGGCAGAAGTGGTGTGCAACCTTTGCATTTTAATGGTCCTTCAGAACATTCCTTCATAGTGACTCATCCACGCTTGGCAGCTTCAGTGTAAAGAGCCAATATCTGATCAACTGTCATGAGGTATTTGCCGGTGGAATTCGTGACCTTGACAGCAGTTGAGGATGAGTACTCGAGAGCAATGCTAAGTAAGCAACCAGGCAAAGGCTCCAGGCGGTCAGTTCCAAATTGGAGGTTTGATTTCAGGTTCCGACTGACTGCTCTCTTTCTCCTTGTCCTGCAGGTGTGGACAAGGACAAAGACAAAGATAGGGAGAAAGCATGATATGGGATACTCTTGCTTTCGACCCTGATGATATGAGATACTCTTGTTCTTGGTGTGGCTTATTTGGTGAGGTATTATCGGGGGGAAATAAAGCTGAGTATTTCGAGAGGTTATGTTGAGGGTGCCTTTTCGAATGCGAGAAAGGGTTGAGCATTTTTGCAGGTTTGCCTGTCCATTGAGGAGGGAGGTCAATGTATATAGGGATTTCCCAATAACAAGTAGTAATGCTATTCCTTTACCCTTCTTGGTCACAGCAATGTAGTGGGAGCTGCCAGCTTCACGTGTTTTAATTTTGTCAGAGCACTTTGAAAAAGTGGTATGTGGTATCTGGAAAGCTGATGTTACGTGTGAAGATTACAGACAAGCTTTATCTAAGGAAATCTGGCTCTCGAAGTTCTGAGAGTTGTGCCTCTTCAGTTTTCGAACAAGCAATCCCGTCGAGGATCTGACTCTCGAGATTCGGAAAGCAGTGCTACTCCGGTTTTTGAGAAAGTAATTATGTTAGGAGTCTTTTCTCGAATGTGAGTAAAGGTTGGACGTTCTTGCCAACCTGTCTTGCCGCAAAACACGGAGGTCGACACACATAGGGACTTTCCAGTTGTCAAGCAGTGGTGCTGTTCCTTTACCCTTATGGGTAATAGTAGGGTAGCTGGAACTTCGAAATTCTCGTGCCTAAACTTTGTCAGAGATCTTTGACAAAGTTATATGTGGTACCCGAGGAGTTGATGGTGCATATGAAGAGCGGTGATTGAACAGTAAGATTCACGTGCTTTCTACTTCACCAGAAATCTTCGACAGAGTGCCCGTAATTTCCGCAAAGCTGATTGCGCATGTGACAGGTGCTGACGAGGCTGAAAAAGCAGGTGCTTCTTTGATTTCTGAGATCGGCCCTCGTGGTCTCTGAGCAGCCCAGCTTTTGAGAAAGCAAACGCCTCTTCGATTTCTGAGATCGGCCCTCGTGGTCTCTGAGCAGCCCATCTTTTGAGAAAGCAAACGCCTCTTCGATTTCTGAGATCGGCCCTCGTGGTCTCTGAGCAGCCCAGCTTTTGAGAAAGCAAACGCCTCTTCGATTTCTGAAGCTCCGTCGAGTGCATATTTTTATAGAGGCTGGCATTAAGTTCCACAGCACACTTGAATCTCTACCAGTAGAAGCTCATTTCTTGCACTTCTAAGATCTTGATTTGTCTGACCTCTTCCCTCTTCAACACATTTGAAAATGTCTGGACCCTCCGACCGTCGTTTTGACTTGAACCTTGGAGAAGAGACAGCCACGCCTTCTCCAGACAACATATGGCGCCCATCCTTCATATCCCCTACTGGTCCTCTTACCGTTGGGGATTCTGTGATGAAGAATGATATGACCGCTGCAGTGGTGGCCAGGAACCTTCTCACTCCCAAAGATAACAGACTACTTTCCAAACGGTCTGATGAGTTGGCTGTTAAGGACTCTCTGGCTCTTAGTGTTCAGTGTGCAGGTTCTGTGTCTAATATGGCCCAACGCCTATTTGCTAGAACCCGCCAAGTTGAATCATTGGCTGCTGAAGTGATGAGTCTCAAACAGGAGATTAGAGGGCTCAAGCATGAGAATAAGCAGTTGCACCGGCTCGCCCATGACTATGCTACAAACATGAAGAGGAAGCTTGACCAGATGAAGGAATCTGATGGTAAGGTTTTACTTGATCATTAGCGGTTTGTGGGTTTGTTCCAAAGGCATTTATTGCCTTCGTCCTCTGGGGCTGTACCTGGTAATGAAGCTTCAAATGATGAACCTCCAATGCCTCCTCCTTCTGGGGTTTTGTCAAGTACTGAGGCTCCGGATAACCACCCTCCGGTGCTTTCTCTTTCTGGGGCTCTATCGACTGCTGAGACTTCCCCTAAGCAACCTTTGTGAAGGCTCCCTTTTGTTTGTTTATTTTGACTCATGTATATGTACATATTTGTGGCTTATCGAAAATATTAATAAATAAGCTTTGCTTCATTTCAATATATTGTGTTAAATACACCAAAGCCTTCTTCATAAAGTTCTTTGAATTTTTGCTTTTGTTGAAACCTGTATTGTTGAAGCTTTGTGAGTGAAGCATGTAGTTTGAGGTAGTGTTCCCTTAATTTCCCGAGTGAGGAAAACTTCTCGGTTGGAGACTTGAAAAATCCAAGTCACTGAGTGGTTGTGAGACTGCCGAGTATTAAGGTGCAGTAGCATATGGTGGGAGTCCCCCAAGTCTTCAGGCGAAGAGAGTTGCCGAATGAGGTGTCTCGCTTGTTACTAATTTGTCAAAGTAACGAATCCTTGTTTTGATGTCACACATTCGCATATGCCTTATCTAAAAATATTTCCAACTTTTGTGTGTTTGATGCTGCATGCTTTTGACTAGACAAGATTAAGTGCAATTAGTAGCTTTTCTCTCTTTTTCATCTTTTCTTTGGTGGAATTGCTTTTCGTTTCCACTAATCAGCCTGAGTGGATGCAAGATAACACCATTCTCTATAGCTCAGATCGCAAAGTCGTCTTCATGAAAGTTGTTCCTTATCTTGTGAACTACAACATCTCCAAATTTGAGATCCATCGGAGTAGTACAACTCCAGAAATTCAGGTATGATGAGTAACTGTTCATCAATTTTCTGTTAACCCGTCAGACTTGTTGTGAGCTTCTAAACTCCATTTTTTCTTGTTCATCTCAACATACTTTCTTCATCGAAGTTGTTCCTCACCTTGTCAGCTACAACATATCCAAATTTGAGATCCATCGGAGCAGTACAAATCCAGAAATTCAGGTATGATGAGTGACTGTTCATCATTTTTCTGTCAACCTGTCAGACTTGTTGTGAGCTTCGAAACTCCATTTTCTCTTGCTCAGATCAACATACTTTCTTCATCGAAGTTGTTCCTTAACTTGTGAACTACAACATATCCAAAATTGAGATCCCTCGGAGCTGTATAACTCAAGAAATGCAGGTATGATGAATGACTGGTTATTATTTTTCTGTCAACCCGTCAGATTTGTTGTGAGCTTTGAAACTCTATTTTCTCTTGCTCAGATCAGCATGCTTTCTTCATTGAAGTTGTTCCTCAGCTTGTGAACTACAACATATCCAAATTTGAGATCCCTCGGAGCTGTATAACTCAAGAAATTCAGGTATGATGAATGACTGGTTATTATTTTTCTGTCAACCCGTCAGATTTGTTGTGAGCTTCGAAACTCCATTTTCTATTGTTCAGATCAGCATGCTTTCTTCATTGAAGTTGTGCCTCATCGTCTCTTTCATAACATATCAAAAATTCAGAATGAACTAATGGTTAAATATTTCCAGATCTTCGAAACATCATAGCAGCTTCGAAATCTGCAAGAATCCGACTGTCATGTTTGGAGCTTCAACACTTTAATTTCTGTCGCTCAAACAGAAATGGTTCCTTCTTGAAAGTTGTTCATATGCTCAAAAACTATAGGGTGTCCAAAATTCAGCTCCATTGGAGAAGAGCAGAGGTTGCAGAAATTTGATAGATGAAAGGAGGCGGAAGAGGGAGAGAGAGAAAAAGTCTTTTGGGTTGGATTTCTATTTTGGGGCAGATTCCAAGTTTTGTAGCACCTTCATTATTGATGAATTGCTTGTACTTTTGTCCATTATGAAACTTGGAACTTTGGCTTGTTGTTGGATCTATTATAATATGTTTGGAAACATATACATAATTGCTTGTTTGGTTATGACAGGGATGTTGTGGGTGTAGAACAAAACAAATGTTTGTGTTGACCTGTGTTTTTGTACAAGTTCAAGGGCATCTTGGGTTTTGTGAACAAAATTTGTTTATTTGGAGCAAGGTTTTGTGTTGAAGCTTTGTAGGTGAAGCTTTGGTGTTGAAGCTTTCTAGGTGAAGCTTTCTGGGTGAAGCTATGTAGGTGAAGCTTTCTAGGTGAAGCTTTTTTAGGTGAAGCTTTGTAGGTGAAGCTTTTTTAAGTGAAGCTTTTCGGGTGAAGTTTTTTGGGTGAAGCTTTGTGGGTGAAGCTTTTTAGGTGAAGCTTTGTGGGTGAAGCTTTTTTAGGTGAAGCTGTTTGGGTGAAGCTTTTTGGAGGTGAAGTTTTTTTTGGGTGAAGCTTTTTTAGGTGAAGCTTTTTGGGTGAAGCTTTGATGGTGAAGCTTTGTAGATGAAGCTTTGTAGATGAAGCTTTCGAGGTGAAGCTTTGATGGTGAAGCTTTGTAGGTGAAAGTATGTAGAGGGAGCTTTCTAGGTGAAGCTTTTTTAGGTGAAGCTGTGTAGGTGAAGCTTTTTTAAGTGAAGCTTTTCGGGTGAAGTTTTTTGGGTGAAGCTTTGTGGGTGAAGCTTTTTAGGTGAAGCTTTGTGGGTGAAGCTTTTTTAGGTGAAGCTGTTTGGGTGAAGCTTTTTGGAGGTGAAGTTTTTTTTTTTTTTTTTTCTTTTTTTTTTTTGGGTGAAGCTTTTTTAGGTGAAGTTTTTTGGGTGAAACTTTTTGGATGAAGCTTTTTGGGTGAAGTTTTGGAGGTGAAGCTTTTTGGGTGAAGCTTTGTGGGTGAAGCTTTTTAGGTGAAGCTTTGTGGGTGAAGCTTTTTTAGGTGAAGCTGTTTGGGTGAAGCTTTTTGGAGGTGAAGTTTTTTTTTGGGTGAAGCTTTTTTAGGTGAAGCTTTTTGGGTGAAACTTTTTGGATGAAGCTTTTTGGGTGAAGTTTTGGAGGTGAAGCTTTTCGGGTGAAGCTTTTTGGATGAAGCTGTTTTTTTTTTTTTTTTTTTTTTGGCGCTTGACACGGTCTTCATTTGCTTGTTTTGTAGTGACTGTGGAAGACGGATTGCTTTCTGATTGAGAAGGGTTCCGGCATCGCTTTGCACCATCTTCATGTGGGTAATATAGGAACTTCCTTATGTTTTGATCATGCATGTAGTGATAGAATTTGTTTCTTCTTATTGTAGATGTCAGAGCCTGGAAGTTCTAGTGATGAGGGCTCTTCTAGCTTTAGCTCTAAGTCTGAGTCTGCAATGTCGGAGTCTTCAGGGTCTTTGTTAGAGTCCTGTACTAGAGAAACATTGGATGATCTTCCCAACCGTCAAACTTTAGCTATTGCTAGTTCTTCCTCCATGGCGTTGGGTGAGGGGGTTTCTCCTGATATGTCTTTGCCTCGGCGGAGGCATGGTTATAAGCCTGCGCCATCACCTCAGAGCAAGTCTTCCAAGTATTGGCATTGATCATGTATTTAAAGAAACAATCACGTAGGCCTGCCGTGAAGGCTTTGAGGGCAGTCTTGTCGTCTGCCTCGGCACACCGGGAGTATTCATGGCTGAAGCGGCCAGCATACATACGTAATGACTCGTCTGGCCTCTGGCGGATAGTGCGGTCATCTGCAGAGTGCAAGCAATCGGTTTGGAAAATGTGTTGGGAAACAAATAGTTTCCTCAATTCCTCAAATGAGTCTACCGTCTCAGGTGTAAGACGACAATACCAATTTAGAGCTCCGCCAGAGAGGGTGGAGGGGAAGAGAAGACATCGCTCTTCGTCGGTGTGCATCCGGTATGCCATGGTGGACTCAAAGAGGTTAAGGTGCTCAATCGGGTCCTCTTTTCCAGTATAAAGTTGCAAGCCAAGCTTCTGCTTTGTCTTTGCTTGAAGGGGGTGTTGAGGATCCTCCTTGTAAGAGGGCCAGGCCTGGGTTGGTTCCAGTCAGGTATTTCAGCATGACGTTCAGCCTTCAACTTGTTTACTTCCTCAAGAAGTTGTAGGACAAGGGGGTCCTGAGCGGAGTTATGTGCCACTGGAGCTTTCTTTCGTAAATCTTCATCTCCTCTTGGAATTAGGAAGGTTTGATCAAGGGCATGTGATTTTTCCCTGGACTCGCTGTACTGGCTTCCAGGGTATGTCTGTCGGAACACCTCTGAGTCCCCTGTACCCTCATGTCTCTCTAGGACTTGTTGCACCTTCTCCAAGTTGGCGGCCGGCTCGGGCCGTGGCAGGGGACCGAGTCTCTCAGAAATCCTTGGGTCATTGATCTTTAAGCTTATATGGATGGAATTCTCTCAACGTTGCTTCAGGAAATCCCGACAATCGCGAAAGACGGCTTTCGATCCTTCTGCCCCTTCAGCAAAGAGGTGTCTCCCTCCGCTTCTCATGGTTCGGGTCGAAGCAACTGGGTTAAGAGAAGCCTCATGTTGATTATCAAATCGAGGGGTAATTTGTTCCCTATCAGGGATATCTATGTCGAATGCTCTGCCCCTTCAGCAAAGAGGTGTCTCCCTCCGCTTCTCATGGTTCGGGTCGAAGCAACTGGGTTAAGAGAAGCCTCATGTTGATTATCAAATCGAGGGGTAATTTGTTCCCTATCAGGGATATCTATGTCGAATGCATGTGACCTTCCATGTTGGAGGGCACCCAGTTGATGGTTGACTTCCACGGGGGCAACAAGCTCGCGTGTCTGAGCTTGCCTAGCTTCGTGAAGTGTCTCGAAGAGCTTCTCATATTGCTCCTGGAGGACCTCATTCCTCATTGCTATCTTGTTGTTCTGAGCTTCCAACTCATCGACTTTAGCTTGAAGAAGAACTCGTTTTCCTTCCTTCTTTCGTTGTTTCGCACTATGTGCAAGGGGGTGTCATTCTGTGTGCTGTGGCTTCCTTCGCTTCCCATGCTGGAGATGGATGCCTGATCAAAAGAAAGTGTACGAATGATAGAAACCAGCTTGACACAGCTGAAGAGAGTAGGAATAAGTGTCGTTTCCCACAGACGGCGCCAAATGTTGATGCACAAAATCAGCGAAGACTTTGGTACAACAGAAAGTGTCAGGTTTTGTGACCTTCGCTTGGTTGCTTCGGTCACTAGTGAGGATAAGTACGTAAATGAATAGAGACAGAGAAGCAAACACAGGATGTACGTGGTTCACCCAGATTGGCTACGTCCACGGAGTAGAGGAGTTCTTATTAGTAGTGAAGGGCTTACACAAGTACAAAGGATCAAGCTCTCAATTTAGTGAGTTCTTGTGAATGATTTAACACAAATGGCATTAGGCAATATTGTGGGGGAATGACCCCTATTTATAGAAAAACTTGTAGCTTTGTCACGTGTCATGTTATGATTGGTTCTTGATGTCGACACGTGCTGCGCTCTGATTGGCTTCTAATCTTGACACGTGTCGAGTAGTGATTGGCGTCCTGGTCGAAGGGGAACTCTTCTGGGTCCTTGACAGTATAGCGTTGGCCGGTGCTCGGTAGTTTCGGGATTGGTCAAGTATGGTACAAACAACATACAAAAGTCAACTCACTCCAATAGTTTGCCCTCTTCTAAGCATGTATTCGTGCTCTCTTCACTGCTAAATATGAAATCTAAGTTGTGCTATAGTTTGAATTGCTATCCTTTGTTCGTGTAGGAAACTAACATGCCTATGCACTACAATGTCATGTATGATGAAAACAAATTCACCCTTAATTGCTTGCCGACTTTCTAATCGTATGTCATATAATTTTTTAGTTATAAGGGAACCACCCTTATTCTTATCATAAGGCCTTATATCATGATGGGGTCGGATTCTCGATTCAGCACTAACAGTGGGACCCTCTTAATATCTTCAAAGATGTGTATTTTAAGCGAACAGAGCTTCTATATGTGGAAACAAAGTTAAAGCTAGAAGGTTAGTTGATCATGTGGGCCCGAATGCATGCATAGGTAGGAAAACAACCCATAAAGGTATAATTAAAGCATGCAATCGATTCAACAAGGAGAAAATATGTATGGAAGGGTTATCCATGATTGCTTGCATAGGCACAAATGCATCTATGATCAACTATAGGGTGGAGGCAAATCATGTAGACAAGTGTCCGAAAACATATGGATGTTGAGAACGAATTGTCAGTCATCGTGGTGTTGCACACTTGGATTTAGCCATAGGAACTGGACAACGCTTTGCAATTCATCAGTTGGCTCGTAGCTTATCGCATGACAAAGATAATATCTATTATCATAATTATCTTAGTATGTCATAGATAGTAGGGTTGTACAATAAACCAGTTGAAGAAAAGAAAGCCGAAGAAAGTGTACTCAAGGTGCTGTTCATGGCGGCTTTAAGAGATCCGAGTACAGGTCCCCTTTTAAGGCCCATATGATTACTAAGGAAGGGCTAGTAAGAAGAGTCATATGCACCTTTACTGAAGCTTGCATCAGAATTGAGCACATTGCTACACAGATGCTTTATGACAAGATCCGTGTGTTCTTTTTCTATCCACGGATATTCATCAAATTACTAAGTAGAAGATGATGTATTTCCAATGCTGCTCAAATAAAAGACTCTGTGGATAGAAAAAGAACACACGATTCTTGTTATAAAGCATCTGTGTAGCAATGTGCTCAAATCTGATGCAAGCTTCAATAAAGGTGCATATGACTCTTCTTACTAGCCCTTCCTTAGTAATCATATGGGCCTCAAAAGGGGGACCTGTACTTAGATCTCTTAAAGCCACCATGAAAAGCGCCTCGAGTACACTTTCTTTGACTGTCTTTTCTTCAATTGGTTTCTTGTACGACCCCTCTGACATACTGAGATAATTATGATAATAGATATTATCTTTGTCATGCGATAAGCTATGAACCAACTGATGAATTGCAAAGCATTGTCCAATTCCTATGGCATATATGCCTAAATCCAAGTGTGCAACACCACGATTACTGACAATTCGTTCACAACATCCATATGTTTTTGGACACTTGTCTACATGATTTGACTGCACCCTATAGTTGATCATAGATGCGTTTGTGCATGTGCAAGCAATCATGGAGAAGCCTTCCATACATATTTTCTCCTTTTTGAATCGATTGCACGCTTTAATTATACCCTTATGGGTTGTTTTCCTACCTATGCATGCATTCGGGCCCGCATGATCAACTAACCTTCTAGCTTCAACTTTGTTCCCACATATAGAAGCTCTGTCGCCCAAATGTTCGCTCAAAATACACATCTTTGAAGATATTAAGAGGTCCCACTATTAGTGCTGAATTGAGAATCCACCCCCATCATGATATAATTAGGCATTATGATAAGAATAAGGGTAGTTCCCTTATAACTGAAAAATTATATGACATACAATTAGAAAGTCGGCAAGCAATCAGGGTAGAATTTGTTTTCATCATACATGACATTGTAGTGCGCAGGCATGTTAGTTTCGTACACGAACAAAGGATAGCAATTCAAACTATAGCACAACTTAGATTTCATATTTAGCAGTGAAGAAAGCACAAATACATGCTTAGAAGATGGCAAACTATTGAAGTGAGTTGACTTTTGTGTGTAATTAGGGGGGTTTGTTACCCGTTTGAGTCCGTAGAATTATGGTAAATATTATTGCATATTCGTACCTTGTAAATCAAGTATATAGTATATATTTGCCTTCCTTATGAGAAAAATAATATCAAGAATTGAAAGCCCTAAATCAGCACAAACTACCGCAAAAATGAAATTGGCATGTATAAATGAACAACACAAATAATACCTGAATGCTAGCATGGTTGTTGAGATAAAAGTTGAACTCCCTCGGATGACAAAACTGGGTGTCAGCAATAGTGCCTATACAAGGTAAACATAGTTAAAGAGCAAAATGGAAAAAGATCAAATTTACAATAACTCGATGCGCAAAATGGAAAAACATCAAATTTACTATTATCTCAATGCATCTAAAATTTGTAACTGGTTGAAAATTGCCACTCTTACCAGTCTGTGCCACAAAAAAAGTAAGAGGTGGCAGATATCCCTCCTACAACGATTGACAAGCCTGTAAAGTAGTAACGAATGTATTAAAAAATTTGCTTCTCCTAAAAAAATAATTCTAGCATTCTAACAGTTAGCGTACCTTTCTTATATCATCCATTTCATACAGCAGAACTTGACAAAATTGGTCTTCACTAACTCCGTCTCTGTCAAGCAAACATCAAAACAAATGTTAGCAGAGTGCTGTGTCATTTTGCTTGACCACAGAAAAAACAATTCTTACATGTAGAAGATAATTCTCTCTGGTTTACAGCCAGTTTCTTGTCGAAATGCTCCCTACCATAATCAAAATAATCATGATAAGAAAATGAACTCACAACTATCTTGAAGGAAAAAAAAATAGAAACAATTGTTGGCCCAATTACCTGATCATTCATCCTCCAACAAGACCATTGTTAGGGTACTGGCTTACACTATAAAGATCTATGATTATCTGTGACCAATCTATTGATGCCACCAGCTGTTGGAATAAATTAACATGTTAACACGTTGTGAATTTTAATTAAAAACAATTTAAAATAGACGACTGAACTTACAGCTGCAATTGACAGACTGCTGTCCTTCCCAGGTTGAGGATGGGTAACATCTGCAGCAAAGATGATTGTGGAGATGTCACTAACTAGAGGAATCCTTCTTCGAATGGCAACAGTGTTCCTTCCACCAAACTACAACAGTTTCAAATGTTGTGTCAACATTTCAATGCTCATGGAAGATAATAAGTAATGTGAAGGACAAATGGACAATACATAAAAAACGAACCTTCACATTTATCTCGAGCGACAAATTTTCTAAATATTGTTTGCTGAGCCTCGATGCTGCTATAGGCTGACAGCACTGAGATACGACTCCTAACTCACCTTCCCGGAATCGTTTTATCATCTTTTCTGCAAGGAATCAATATGACAGATTTTAAGCTTGAATATCTTGAAAATTTGCAATACAAGACACTTTTTGTTCATAGATTTACTGCTCACCATATGATCCAGTGACATCAGGCAAAATGATAATTAACAACTGAAGATGCCTTCCCTTCTGTCCAACTTCTTCAAGTTGCTTGCTAGACATCTTATGGATATCTCCGAGCACCCTCTCTATTTTCCCAGGATGAGCTGATTGATGCGGAAGTAAAGGTTGCGGATGGAAATGCTAGGAAGAAAACAATTTGGTTATGAAATTAACAAAAAACAATTCAAGGCAGAAAGAGGAGGAAGTTTAGGATTACATTCATACCACTCCCTTGCTGTTGCACGGACTGACCAAATCCTCACAGAATCGGAAGTTAAAACTTTGGTCCAATAGGGAAAAATCAACATATGCCCAGAAATCCACTCAAACACCGTTAAACGTTTTCTACAGAACCGGCATATATTAAAACTAATCAGAAATCAAAGTTCCAATATGAAAAAAATTTCAATTTTCATGCTGCACCACATATCACAAAAGCAGCAAAAGACAGTATCTTATAATGTTTACAAATCCATTATTCATATGTACAAGTGAAGGTGCTGTCTGCAAAGCCACTTAAATTGCAAAAACTTTGTTAAACTACCCTCAAACCCCTTCAGTTGCATAAATCATGGGTAACTGCCCTCAAAACGCATTAAAGATTCCACACGTATGAACTGGAGTTCAACATACACACAGATCCGTCAAAACACATTAAAAACCAATACCACACTTTGTTGATCATGTTCCATTGCCCCATTCGTGGTTTTTCAGAGTTCTCACAACCAGCGTGGTATTTCAGCCGTTGTCATCAATTCAAACACCAGCAAAGGAAAAAAGATGAGTAAAAAAACACTTGCACTATTCAAACAAAATTGGAAACAAATAATTACCAAAGGCGGCCACAGAACACGAGCATTGTCATATCTTCTCTTATAGTCATTCCAAATTCCCGTTGGATAAGCTCATCTTTATTGTGACCATTGTGTTTAACCATCTGTACAGGTACCTCCATTGGCAAATAAGCAGGTTTTGAATCCCTCCCAGATAGAAGCGCAGGCATTGCCACATCCCTTAGCCCAATATTGTACCTCTCATGAGTGAACCTAAAATGCAGAGATGGATAATAAGTTATGAATCAACAAGGGAGAGAATTTTCCATGTTCTGTTACCATGGAATACAATCATAACTCAATTTGATTTTTTTTTCTTTTCCAGCAAATCAAGTACCACAACAATCCATATACATACAAACAATACATTAGCATAAACGTAAAGATTACAAGACTCACTTCAACTTGCTCTGTGGTTCAACTGACACCCCAGTGATTTCATAACCGGTATGCTCTTCATAAGAAAGTGGTACCTCGACCCCCTTTAAGGGCTTTTTCTCCTGTAAGTAACAGAATTTTAATCAGCTTTGCTTAAATAAAATATTTTTAAGTAACTATTTGTGGACAAACATAAGTAAATACACAGAACTCTGAATATATTAGTCAATTAAAAAAAAAAGCAAATGATTACATGCTAAAACTAAATGCATCTTCAAAACCCAGTGAACATAAATACTAGCAAGCAAATCTGCATAAACATAACCTATAACTTGTATAAATAGCTTGAACTTTGTTGTTGAGACAAGTAGAAATTAAGTACAAACTATCAACTCAACAGAATCACATTGTATTTTGATTATATAGCTTTACTTTTAGATAAGTTAACTATCAAAACTGCATTCCACAAATTGAAAAGAAAATGGCGAATACCTTCAAACGATCACGATCAGGCAAAAGGCCTTGACAATTGTCTGTCGCTCAAAAGTTTTTTGACAAACTCAGTTACCATAATAGGCTCATAAATTGCTCTGGCCGATACATCTGCAAATATACGAATAGAAAGAGTTAGGTCACAACACTTTTGTTACTTAACTTTGTATGGTTACTAAAACAGGGAAAATTATACTTATATTGAGCGAAAGCCCAAACTGACTCTGGGAAAACCCTCTCCAGTATTCCTGACCTTCACCAAGATCACCACCTTTCTGCCCAAGCTCAGTGGCGAAGGACGAGTACCTGTGATAGAAATGACAACGCTCAAACTGTCACTATTAAGGAAACCACACGTAAAAGGCCAAAGTAAAACCTATGTTTTTCTAACAAACGAAGACTTTACTTTTCTGGAGGTGCGGCCTTCAGAGCAACATCCAGCACTTGAGTTTCCTCCCTTTTGTTCTTTCTGCAGTGTTCATTTCGTTCTTATTTTTCTGTGTTTATATGTTCATCTGCATTCCCTTTCCAAATTTAAATTAAAATTTTGTATTTTATTGTCTGAATTTTGCTTTTGCCTTTTCTTTTTAGTTTTTATTCTTCGGTTTTTGGAAACTGTAGTCGCTAATGGCGTTTTGGGACCCAAAAATCATTTGAGGTTCTCAAAACCCCTTTCTGATTCCCAAAACCCATTTCTCTACCGTTTTTGTAAATCTGAACCAGGAATATGTTCATCTAAAAGGTGTTGAGGTTGGGAAAAAACTTTTGATGTTTCTCAGAAGCTGGGATTCTTAGAAATAATTTTCATGCCATCATAAGCTGGGATTCTGTTGCCTAGGCGAGACTCCTGGTAAAGTTTTGGGAGCTGATTAATGACATCCCTGTGCATCTTTTCCGATGCAACTTCAGGGGTAATCTACAGCCACCAAGTGAAATTGTAAAACACCACACAACAGATAACGAAAAAAACAAGAACAATACCAACGGTTTACCAAGAAAACAGAGATTCAGAAAATGCCGAAAGAAAGACGTTCTTCCCAGGAAACATTTCTGTGTCAAAAGTACTGAATATATATATGTAGCAAAAGAAAACCAAGACCTATTTCACCGAAACTTTCATCAATAGGTTTCTGCTTGGTACTCAGAAACGTGTTTTAACGTGTTCTGAGAAACATCAAAAGTTTTTTCCCAACCCCAACACCTTTTAGATGAACATATTCCTGGTTCAGATTTACAAAAACGGTAAAGAAATGGGTTTTGGGAAACATCAATTAATAGTTGATTGCTCTTCATCATCGTTTGGAATCAGAAAGGGGTTTTGAGAACCTTAAATGATTTTTGGGTCCCAAAACGCCATCAGCGACTACAGTTTCCAAAAACCGAAGAATAAAAACTAAAAAGAAAAGGCAAAAGCAAAATTCAGAAAATAAAATACAAATTTTTAATTTAAATTTGGAAATGGAAACCTGAAGAGTACGAATGCAGATGAACATATAAACACAGAAAAATAACAACGAAAGGGAACACTACAGAAAGAACGAAAGGGAGGCTTACATCGTACTGGTAACGGAGACCTCTCGCCGCAACCCCCATCCGGATCCTCGTATCAGGCCGTTCCGAAACCAGCCCTCAGAGCATACCGAATGACCTCCGACGATGACGGTGGCGGAGCTGTCCACGTCAGTTTCTGCTCCATCCCAGTGGAGACTCAGCAGGCGGAGGCGCCGAGCTGGAGGCCGCCTGAGCTAGCGCTGGTCCGCGAAGACCGGGTATTTGAGCCATCGATGGTGGAGAGTTGTATTGGTCGTCTCCGTAGCGACGACGACTCCTGGACCGCGCTGCCTATGGCCCGTTGAGGTTGGAGGGTTTCGTTCTCGACCACGGTCTCCTCCACTCCGACTAAACGGCGGGGCGTCGGAGTCGTGAAAAGGGTCGGCATTGCGACCTTGGCCGCGGCGGCGATGAGACATTCCGTACGTCGACTGTGCGCTTTTGTGAGGTTTTAGGGGGACTTGGATTCTCTGCCCTCCTAATTCGGTGGCCTTCCGTGCCCTCTTTCGTGTGGTCACGGTTAAGCTACGTTAATATTTTATATTTGATGTCCTTCCGTGCTCTCCTGTTTTCTGTTTGTGTGGTAAGCCACGTTAATATTTTATATTACTATTTTTTTTTTGTCTTATTATTTTTATAAAAAAAATAATATAAAATGTTAGCATGGATTAACCGTGACCACACAAAACAGGAGGACACAGTGAGGACACTAAAATGGGAGGGCAGAGAATCCAAGTCCGTTTTAGGGAGGGGGGAGATGAGACATTCCGTATGGCAAAAGGCAGCTGAGGAAAGCTGGGGGTTTTAGGTAGCAAGTATAATGACTAATATGCCCTTGCTTTGTTATCCAGACCACCATTGACATTAGGGCATTGATACGGGATTATGCTCAACAACAGTTATTTGGGGACGTGGATTAAGCAGTTAAATGATAGTTGAAAAAATAATTGGAGGGGCATAAAGGAAATTTTGGTTTAGGGAGGAGTTAGAATTGTTTGCAATGGTTTGCTGGGATATTTGGAACGATAGAAATGACATCACTAATCCTAATATATTATAGTTCATACGGTTATGTTCATTTTTGTCTTGAACAAATCCCGGTTTTATCAGAGTTTTAGAGAATTTAGCCATCTCATTCTCATAGAAGCGACCCACTTCTAACCTCACATAGGTAATCACTGATTAAGAATAGTCTGTTCTATTCCTCTTATTTATTGTGAGATGTCAGTGTCATTAACTATAAATATACTCCCTAAAACTTTTGCAGACAACACACTTCTTCTACCATAAGAATGAGGTATATATAGTGTGTTAATTTATTTGAATCATGTCCAACCAGTTTTCCTATTGAACTTATATCGACCATGGGATCTCCAATCAACTAAGTTAGGTTTCCGTCCGGCTGATTCATTAGTTATATTGGTTGTAGCCTCATTCCCCTCGATGATCAACTTACTCTCTGGTTTAATCTTTAATAATTGGATCCACTACTAGGTTGACTATTTTAAATGGTGTGCACAATCCATGTTATGAAACTATATTTCATACGAGAGTAGTTGTTTTTTAATGTTAAGTCTTCAAAACATAAGTTAGGACTTATTCAATAATTTACGAACACTTGGAAGTAAACTTCCACCACATTTAGGTATTTGTAAGAAGATCTCTAACCTCTGCATACCTTAAAAAGTCATTCATTCACTACTACAAAAGGCCCTTATAGTGTCAGTTGTTGCATCGGTTTAATATAATATAGTGGTGCACAAGAGAGTTGCGACACCCACTGAACATGACGTCGGATTTACAAGGCCTGCGTCGCTTTGAAACCGACGTAAATAATTAATGTCGCTTATAACCGACACACATTTTAATAATTTTAAATCCTGGCGTCGCTTTAAATATAACAGTGTCGCTTTTAAGCGACATAAACTATGGGTGTCGCATATAGAAGCGACACTAGTTGTTGTTTTTATATAATTTAAATCCTGCGTCGGTTCTGAGCGACATATATTTTATTTTTTTAAATATTTTGAAACCCGGTGTCGATTGTAAGCGACAAATTAATAGTCTTTATATACCCCCCCTCCCCCCCCCCGGTGTTTTCTTCTTCTCTCTTGCATTTATTTCATTCTCACGATTTACAAAGCCTTCTTCTCTCTTTCACCATTGCAATTTCTTCTTCTCTTTCACCTACCCGAGTTCATTCTTCACAAAGGTAAGTTTTTCTTGCTTGTAATATTTTTATTTTCTCCTCTTATGTTTAATTTTTAGATACAATTTATTTTTATAGGGAATTTATTTGAGCTGGTTGAGTACATAAAGAATTAATCGACGACGGAATTCTTCTATAATTCAGGTTTCTATCACTAAATTCTTTAATTTTTAAATTGTATAATACACAAGTTTATTTATTTAAAAATTGTAATTTAAGTAGTTAGATAAATTTATACTATTTTTGTTAAATTAATTAATATTTAGGCGAATTAATTAATTTTGTCACTTGAATTGTTATGAGAAAATGGAATGAATATTATTTATAACCATTTATGTTAAATTAACAACATTAAATATAACATAAACTTATAATATTGAGTAATTTAAGAATATATTATGTTAAATTAAATTTTTTTGCACTCTAATTGTTATTTTAATTTGTTGTTATTTTGATAATTTTTTGTTGTTATTTACTAGAATGGATTAGATGAGAATAATTTGAATTGTTATGAGAAAATTGAATGAATAATATTTATAAGCATTTATAAACGAAATTAACAATATTAAATATAGCATAAACTTATAATATTGAGTAATATAAGAATATATTATGTTAAATTAATTTTTTTTGCACTCTAATTGTTATTTTAATTTGTTGTTATTTTGATAATTTTTTATTGTTATTTACTAGAATGGATTAGATGAGAATAATTTGAATTGTTATGAGAAAATGGAATGAATAATATTTATAAGCATTTATGTTAAATTAAAATTATTAAATATAATATAAACTTATAATATTTAGTAATATAAGAATATATTATGTTAAATAATTTTTTTTTTGCAATTTGAATTTTTATGAGAAAATGGAATGAATAATATTTATAAGCATTTATGTTAAATTAACAATATTAAATATAACATAAACTTATAATATTTAGTAATATAAAAATATATTATGTTAAATTAATTTTTTTTGCAATTTGAATGGTTATGAGAAAATGGAATGAATAATATTTATAAGCATTTATGTTAAATTAAAATTATTAAATATAATATAAACTTATAATATTTAGTAATATAAGAATATATTATGTTAAATAATTTTTTTTTTTTGCAATTTGAATTTTTATGAGAAAATGGAATGAATAATATTTATAAGCATTTATGTTAAATTAACAATATTAAATATAACATAAACTTATAATATTTAGTAATATAAAAATATATTATGTTAAATTAATTTTTTTTGCAATTTGAATGGTTATGAGAAAATGAAATGAATAATATTTATAAGCATTTATGTTAAATTAACAATATTAAATATAACATAAACTTATAATATTTAGTAATATAAAAATATATTATGTTAAATAATTTTTTTTTGCAATTTGAATGGTTATGAGAAAATGAAATGATTAATATTTATAAGCATTTATGTTAAATTAACAATATTAATATAACATAAACTTATGATTTTTAGTAATATAAGAATATATTATGTTAAATTAAATTTTTTTACAATTTGAATTGTTATGAGACAATGGAATGAATAATTTAAATAAGCATTTATGTTAAATTAACAATATTAAATATAACTTTTGCACTATAATTGTTATTTTAATTTATTGTTATTTTGATAACTTTTGGTTGTTATTTACTAGAATGGATTAGATGAGCATAATTTTGATAACTTTTTGTCGTTATTTTAATTTGTTTTTACTATAATAGGTGTTGAAAATTAAAAGATTGCAATCGTGATAGAGTTCGAGGGTTGAAAGATAGAAATTGAAAATTCTAATAGTTATGCCTACATGATAGGGAGTGCAAGATTGTAGGCATCTTAGTGTCAGCGTAATACTTTACCCTCGTAAACTGGTAAAATATGGACAAAAGTTGGTTGACGATACCCCGAAATTTTGAAGCGTATACAGCTGGAATTAATTTGTTTTTGGATCAAGCAGTTGCAAATGGTGTTGGTCCTGACAAGTTTAGATGTCCTTGCAAAAGATGTTGTAATCGATATTCTTTTGTTAGGAACACTATTATTGAACATCTCATATTGTATGATATGGATAAAGATTATAAAAATGCTTGCTGGCGACATCATGGCGAGCAAAACATTGGAGAGCAAAATGTGGCAATTGGAGAAGAAGAAACAGGAGATGAGGTGATTGGCATGCATGACTTTCTTAATGATGTATTTGTCCAACCATTAACAGAAGAATGTGTTGGGCCGTCTACTGAACCGTCTATTGGGGAAGGGCGTCCAGAAGAGGTGGAGACTTTTTTTAGGTTGCTTGAAGAGGCATATCAAGATTTGTGGCCAAGGTGTAAGGAGTTTAAGAAATTAGAAGCAGTTGTCAGACTGTATCAGATCAAGTGTTTAGCGGGAATGCCAGACGAGATCTTCACAACTTTACTGGAGTTAATTAAAAGAATGTTGCCTGAAGGGGATTGTTTGCCTGAATCTTGTTATAAGGCAAAAAAGCTTATAAATGACTTGGGTCTGACGTATGTGAAAATTGATGCATGTCCCAATGATTGCATGATCTATTGGAAAGATACTTCGGAATTGACCGTGTGCTCGGTTTGTGGTGAATCAAGATATAAAAGTACCAACGCAGCAGATAGGTCGAGAAAAAAGATCGCAGCTAAGGTTATGTGGTATTTTCCTTTAAAACCACGATTGCAACGATTTTTTATGTCGAAGCATACAGCTGAACATATGAGGTGGCATGCAATTGAATGTCCTAAATATGAGTTTATGAGACATCATTCAGATTCTCCAGCATGGAAGCATTTGGATAATTTATATCCGGATTTTGCGTCAGAAATTCAAAATGTCCGATTAGGGTTGGCCAGTGATGGATTTAATCCTTTTGGAAAAATGAGGAATGACCATAGCACATGGCATGTGGTGCTTTCTGTTTGCAATTTGCCGCCTTAGATGTGCATGAAGCAACCAAATTTGTTGTTGTCTCTTTTAATACCAGGACCGCGCAGTCCTGGTAAAGAGATTGATGTATACATGCGTCCACTGATTGACGAGTTGAATGAGTTGTGGGAGGTGGGCACTCCAACTTATGATGCGTATTCCAACCAAAGTTTTACAATGAAAGCTGCTATCTTATGGACTATAAGTGATTTTCCGGCTTATGGAATGTTGTCAGGATGGAGTACACATGGCTATAAAGCCTGTCCACATTGCATGCATGATAAAGAATCTATTTACTTGCCGGCGAGTCGTAAAATTTGTTATATGGGGCATCGACGCTTTCTTGAAGATAATCATAGGTTTCGAAGGCAAACCATAGCTTTTAATAGTAGTCAAGAGCATCGTAGTGCACCAAGGCAGTGGACTGGTTTACAATGTCTCGAAGAACTTTGTACATTGAGATTTACTTTTGGAAAACCAAAGAAAAATGCTTCAGTTGGGCAACGCAGAAAAAGAACTTCGAGCAGTACAAGTGGTAACAGTCAGTGGAAGAAGAAATCTATTTTTTATGAACTACCTTATTGGAGGCATCTGTTGATTAGACACAATCTTGATGTTATGCATATCGAGAAGAATATATGTGACAGTGTGGTGGGAACATTGCTAGGTATAGAAAAGTCTAAAGATGAATTGGCTGCACGTGTAGATCTTGAAGTCTTGAACATAAGACGCAGTCAACACCCACGTAGAGAAGGAAATAGAACATTTCTACCTCCAGCTTTATTCACGTTGAAAAGAGAAGAAAAAACTGCGTTTTGCAATGTGTTGTCTACTATTCGGGTCCCCGATGGATATTCATCAAATTTATCGCGATGTGTGCACGTGAATGAACGAAAAATACATGGGTTGAAAAGTCATGATTGCCATGTTTTAATGCAGCAGTTACTCCCGCTTGCAATACGCCCGGTTTTGCCTAAAGTTGTTACTATGGTATTATTAGAGTTGAGTGCAATTTTCAGACAATTGTGTAGTAAGAAGGAGTCTGAGGAAGGATTCAAGGAACTGAGTTCAAGAATTGCCTTGACATTATGTCAACTTGAAAAAATATTTCCTCCTGCATTTTTTGATATAATGGTGCACCTTCCAGTTCACTTGGCAGATGAAGCAGCTCTTGCAGGGCCTGTTCCCTATAGATGGATGTATCCAATTGAACGGTAATTAATAAATTTTTATAAATTTTTTACAATTGTAGTCATAACTTTAATTTATAATTATAATTGTTTGTGTTTCGTTTATAATTATAGGTATTTGCAAACGTTGAAGCGATATGTTCGTAATAAGGGTCGTCCTGAAGGTTCTATTGCTGAAGCATATTTGGTGGATGAGTGCTCGTCCTTCTGTTCCATGTATCTTAGAGGTGTTGAGTCTCGTCGTACCCGTAGAGGCCGAAATGAAGATGGTATTGGACGTGGAGTGTCTGGTGGGTTATCAATTTTTGACTCTAAAGGATGTTATATGGGTTCAGGAGAACATGTGGAGCTCGATCTAAATGCTCTTGATCAATGCCATAGATACATTCTAAATAATTGTGATGAAGTGAACCCATTTAGAAGGTAAGAACGTTTAATCATACGTCTTAATGTTTTATTGATTTTCTTAACTTTGAAAAATTAATTATCTAAATTTGGACATGATTGTGTAGCCAACATGAGGAATTCTTGAAAACTAAACATCGTCGAGAAAGGTTAACTATGCGACAAATTAAGGAGTTAAGCAAGAAAAAATTTCCAGAATGGTTCAAGCAACATGTGAGTTGATATAACAATTACATTATTTATTTATTGTTATGCATTTTAATTATAACGTGTTATAGTTATTCTGTCAATTTTTATCTTCATACTTATTACAGATGAATTCAAGCTATCATGCTAATGACACGTTGATATCTCAAGACTTGCATTGGCTAGCTAATTATCCTAGTAGGGTTGTGAGTAGATATAAAAGTCACGTTGTTTATGGGTTTAGATTTCGTATAAAATCTGTGGATGATAAGCATAAGAATCAAAATTGTGGTGTCTTTGTACCTGTAAATGTTTCTGGAGCAATCGGGCAAGTGAATTGTTATGGCAGAGTTGTGGATATGTTCGAGGTTAAATATTGTGGTCCTACTGAGGCAGGAGATAGGGGTCGAGCTGTGATGTTATTTAAGTGCGAATGGGTTAACAGTGAAAGTCCACGAGGAATGAAGACCGATCAATATGGATTTACTATGGTGAATTTCAATCAATTGGGATTTAAAGAGGATCCTTTCATACTAGCATCACAAGCATTACAAGCATTTTACGTGGAGGACACAATTGAAAAAGATTGGCACGTAGTTGTTTGAACCCAGCCAAGGGATTTATTTGACGTACTAGAGGATAGTGATGCTATTGATGATTATGCCATACCGAACTTGGATGATCGAATTCTTGATAATGAAAATTTTCATACAAGGGTTGGCGTGAAAGAGACTCCTTTTCTTGAATCATTAGCGTTGCCTACCTAGTTCGTTAATCATGCCAATGTCGACGATGAGCTAACAGATGATGATGGAGAATAAATATGTTACTTCTTTTATGTATTAATTATACTATCTTTCATTTCGTATGTTATGATATCTTATTATAAAATTATATTTCTGTTTTTTATTAAGTATTATATATAAGTTAAATATTTTTTATTTCTGTTTTTTATTAAGTATTATATATAAGTTAAATCTTTTTTATTTCTGTTTTTTATTAAGTATTATATAAGTTAAACCTTTTTTTTTAAATATTGGGTTATATATATATTTTTTTAGCTTGTTTCCTGTCGCTTTTAATCGACGTCGGTTTAATTGAAATATTTTGGGCGGCACTTTTCCCGGTTTTTTTCATTCACTTGGCGTCGGTTTTAACCGACGCAATGAATGCTTATTTCGACACAGACTGTCATCTTGGCGTCGGTTTTAACCGACGCAACCTAAGATTATTTCGACGCAATGAAAGCTTATTTCGACACAGACTGTCATGTTACGTCGGTTTTATCCGACGCAATGTTAGCCTATTTCTGTTTTTTATTAAGTATTATATATAAGTTAAACCTTTTTTTTTTAATATTGGGTTATATTTTAACTCCGATTTTGATGATTTTTTATATGTACACTCCTTCACCCTATATGAATGCAGTGAATGAATGCGATCTTCAATTTGAAATATTTACACTAGTGGATATCATAAAATCTTGTGTTGCACTTAATGAATGTATGAATAAACTCTTTAAGTGTTAGTGAATCTATTATTTTGATGGAATACGAATTGTACGAAACTAATTTCGACGATCGAACCGTCAAACATGTTTGTATATAATTCGAGATCGCATACGCCAAAAATTGCAAAAAAAAAACCTTCTGAGACAAAGTAACGGAAAAAACTTATTCGACGGTTATTAACGAAAAATCACGATCTAACGGTTATTTTAACTCCGATTTTGATGATTTTTTATATGTACACTCCTTCACCCTATATGAATGCAGTGAATGAATGCAATCTTCAATTTGAAATATTTACACTAGTGGATATCATAAAATCTTGTGTTGTATTTAATGAATGTATGAATAAACTCTTTAAGTGTTAGTGAATCTATTGTTTTGATGGAATACAAATTGTACGAAACTAATTTCGACGATCGAACCGTCAAACATGTTTGTATATAATTCGAGATCGCATATGCCAAAAATTGGAAAAAAAAAACCTTCTGAGACAAAGTAACGGGAAAAACTTATTCGACGGTTACAACAACAACAACAACAAAGCCTTTTCCCACTAAGTGGGGTCGGCTATATGAATCCTAGAACGCCATTGCGCTCGGTTTTGTGTCATGTCCTCCGTTAGATCCAAGTAATCAAGTCTTTTCTTAGGGTCTCTTCCAAAGTTTTCCTAGGTCTTCCTCTACCCCTTCGGCCCTGAACTTCTGTCCCGCAGTCACATTTTCGAACCGGAGCGTCAGTAGGCCTTCTTTGCACATGTCCAAACCACCGGAACCGATTTTCTCTCATATTTCCTTCAATTTTGGCTACTCCTACTTTACCTTGGATATCCTCATTCACAATCTTATCCTTTCTCGTGTGCCTATACATCCCACGAAGCATCCTCATCTCCGCTACACCCATTTTGTGTACGTGTTGATGCTTCACCGCCCAACATTCTGTGCCATACAACATCGTTGGCCTTATTGCCGTCCTATAAAATTTTCCCTTGAGCTTCAGTGGCCTACGACGATCACACAACACGCCGGATACACTCTTACACTTCATCCATCCAACTTGTATTCTATGGTTGAGATCTCCATCTAATTCTCCGTTCTCTTGCAAGATAGATCCTAGGTAGCGAAAACGGTCACTTTTTGTGATCTTCGCTAGATTGCTCCGGTCATTAGTGTAGATAAGTATATAAATGGATAGAGATAGGAAAGCAAACACAAGATGTACGTGATTCACCCAGATTGGCTACGTCCACGGAATAGAGGAGTTCTCATTAATTGTGAAGGGTTTACACAAGTACATAGGTTCAAGCTCTCCTTTAGGGAGTACAAGTGAATGATTTAGTACAAATGACATTAGGAAATATTGTGGGAGAATGATCTCGTAACCACGAAACTTCTAAGTCCCGGAGTGTGGTATCGGCTTGACTTTCCTTATCTGTCTCATAGGTAGATGTGGAATCTTCTCTGGAAGTACTCTTCCTCCATCCAGGGGTGGTATCTGTAACTGGTGGAGATGCACAAGGTAATGTATCAATGTCACTTGAAGCTTACTTGTAGTTTCAGGTTTGGTCAAGCGCGATACAAACCATGTAGTAGGAGTCCCCCAAGTCGCCGAGCTAGGGGATCTGCTGAAAGAGGTAACAGACAAGGTAAGCAATCAGAGCTCCGGCTGATTGTTCACATTCTCCCTATCTTGCAGGCAGCATGAAGGATAAAGAGAAGAAAAATGAGAAGAGATGATGTGGGATACTTTTGCTTTTGAAGAAGTAACTTTCCACAGGCTTATTCTTGAACTGGGCTGGAGGGTTTTCTGGTTTCCTCCAAAGTATAAGGCCGACTGAAGAATTTGAGGGTCAAAACAAGTCCATCAAATCTAGAGTACGTTCGACCCTGCTGATATGGGATACTTTTGCTTTTGACAGAGTAGTGGATGTATCGGCACGTGTGCTGTTACGCTTGTCTCCACATGCTTCCTTGTATCCTTCTCACTTGCCCTATCTGTTCCTCAGGCAGATGCGGTATCTTCCTTGGAAGCATAAGATGTTGAAGATGAGTACTCGAGAGCAATGCCAGGGTAAGGGGTTCCAGGCAGTCAGTTCCTGGCTAGAAGCTTGATTCCAAGTGCTGACTAATTGCTCTCTTTCTCCTTGTCTTGCAGGTAAGAACAAGGCCAAAGGAAAAGACAGGGAAAAAGCATGATATGGGATACTCTTGCTTTTAACCCTGATGATATGAGATATTCTTGCTCTAGTATAGCTTGTTTACAGAGGTATTATCGGGGGGAAAGAAAGCTGAATATTTCGAAAGGCTTCGTTGGGAGTGCCCTCTCAGATAAGAGGAAGGGTTGAGCATTTTTGCAGGTCTGCCTGTCCGTTGGGGATGGAGGTCGACATATATAGGAGTCTCCCTAACATCAAGTAATAATGCTATTCCTTTACCCTGTTTGGTCATAGCACGGTAGTGGGAGCTGCCAGCTTCACAAGTTTTAACTCTGTCAGAGCACTTTGAAAAAGTGGTCTGTGGTATCTGGAAAGCTGATGTTGCGTGTGAAGATTACAGACAAGCTTTATCCAAGGAGATCCGGCTCTTGAAGTTGGGAAAGTGGTGCCTCTTCGGTTTTCGAACAAGCAATCCTGTCGGGGATCTGGCTCTCGAGATTCGGAGAACGATGCCTCTTCGATTTTTGAGAAAGCAATCATGCTGGGGGTCTGGCTCTCGAGATTCGGAGAGCGGTGTCTTCGATTTTTGAGAAAGTAATCATGTTGGGAGTGTTTTCTCGAATATGAGTAAAGGTTGGGCATGTTTGCTAGTCTACCTTGCCACGAAGCACAGAGGTTGACACACAGGGACTTTCCAATTATCCAGCAGTGGTACTGTTCCTTTACCCTCTCTTCGATTTTTGAGAAAGTAATCATGTTAGGAGTCTGGCTCTCGAGATTCGGAGGGCGGTGCCTCTTCGATTTTGGAGCAAGCAATCTTGTTGGGGGTGTTTTCTCGAATGTGAGTAAAGGTTGGGCATGTTTGCTAGTCTACCTTGCCACGAAGCACAGAGGATGACACACAGGGACTTTCAAATTATCCAGCAGTGGTACTGTTCCTTTACCCTCTCTTCGATTTTTGAGAAAGTAATCATGTTGGGAGTCTGGCTCTCGAGATTCGGAGGGCGATGCCTCTTCGATTTTGGGGCAAGCAATCTTGTTGGGAGTGTTTTCTCGAATGTGAGTAAAGGTTGGGCATGTTTGCTAGTCTACCTTGCCATGAAGCACAGAGGTTGACACACCGGGACTTTCCAATTATCCAGCAGTGGTATTGTTCCTTTACCCTTGTGGGTAATAATATGGTAGCTAGGCCGTCAAAATTTATGTGTCTAAACTTTGTTAGTGTTGTTTCTTTGCTATTCTTTTACCCTTCTTGGTCAGAGCGATGTAGTGAGAGTTGCAAGCTTCACGTGTCTCGACTTTGTCAGAGAACTTTGGCAAAGTTATATGTGGTACCCATGAGCTACTGTTGCGTGTGGGAAGTGGGTGATTGAACAGTACGATTCATGTGCTTTCTACTTCGCCAGAAATCTTCGACAGAATGCCCATAATTTCCGCAAAGCTGAGTGTGCGTGTGACAGGTGCTGACAAGGCTGGAAAAGTAGTCTCAACTTTGTCAGAGGACTTTGGCAAAGTTATATGCGGTACCCATGAGCTACTGTTGCGTGTGGGAAGTGGGTGATTGAACAGTACGATTCATGTGCTTTCTACTTCGCCAGAAATCTTCGACAGAATGCCCATAATTTCCGCAAAGCTGAGTGTGCGTGTGACAGGTGCTGACAAGGCTGGAAAAGTAGGTGCCTCTTCGATTTCTGAGATCGACCCTCGTGGTCTCTGAGCAGCCCAGCTTTTGAGAAAGCAAACCTCTTCGATTTCTGAGATCGGCCCTCGTGGTCTCTGAGCAGTCCAGCTTTTGAGAAAGCAAACCTCTTCGATTTCTGAGATCGGCCCTCGTGGTCTCTGAGCAGCCCAGTTTTTGAGAAAGCAAACCTCTTCGATTTCTGAGATCGGCCTTCGTGGTCTCTGAGTAGCCCAGCTTTTGAGAAAGCAAACGCCTCTTCGATTTCTGAAGCTTCGTCGAGTGCAGATTTTTATAGAGGCTGACATTAAGTTCCAAAGCACACTTGAATATCCACCAGTAGAAGCTCCATTCTTGCACTTCTAAGATCTTGATTTGTCCGACCTCTTCTCTTTTCTACACCTTTGAAAATGTCTGGCCCCTCCGACCATCGTTTTGACTTGAACCTTGTTGAAGAGGCAGCCCCGCCTTCTCCAGACAACATATGGCGCCCATCCTTCGTCTCCCCTACTGGTCCTCTTACCGTTGGGGATTCCGTGATGAAGAATGATATGACCGCTGCGGTAGTGGCCAGGAACCTTCTCACTCCCAAAGATAACAGACTACTTTCCAAACGGTCTGATGAGTTGGCTGTTAAGGATTCTCTGGCTCTTAGTGTTCAGTGTGCAGGTTCTGTGTCTAATATGGCCCAACGCCTATTTGCTCGAACCCGCCAAGTTGAATCATTGGCGGCTGAAGTGATGAGTCTCAAACAGGAGATTAGAGGGCTCAAGCATGAGAATAAACAGTTGCACCGGCTCGCACATGACTATGCTACAAACATGAAGAGGAAGCTTGACCAGATGAAGGAATCTGATGGTCAGGTTTTACTTGATCATCAGAGATTTGTGGGTTTGTTCCAAAGGCATTTATTGCCTTCGTCTTCTGGGGCTATACCGCGTAATGAAGCTCCAAATGATCAACCTCTGATGCCTCCTCCTTCTAGGGTTCTGTCCAGTACTGAGGCTCCGAATGATCCCCCTCCGGTGCCTTCTCTTTCTGGGGCTCTACCGACTGCCGAGACTTCTCCTAAGCAACCTTTGTGAAGGCTCCCTCTTGTTTGTTTATTTTGACTCAAGTATATGTACATATTTGTAATTTATCGGGGATATCAATAAATAAGCTTTCCTTCATTTCAACGTATTGTGTTAAATCACCAAAGCCTTCTTCGCTAAGTTCTTTGAATTTTCTTTTGTTGAAGCTTGTATGTTGGAGCTTTGTGAGTGGAGCATGTAGGTTGAGGTAGTGTTCCCTTAATTTCCCGAGCGAGGACAACTTCTTATTCGACGGTTATTAACGAAAAATCACGATCTAACGGTTATTTTAACTCCGATTTTGATAATTTTTTATATGTACACTCCTTCACCCTATATGAATGCAGTGAATGAATGCGATCTTCAATTTGAAATATTTACACTAGTGGATATCACAAAATCTTGTGTTGCACTTAATGAATGTATGAATAAACTCTTTAAGTGTTAGTAAATCTATCGTTTTGATGGAATACGAATTGTACAAAACTAATTTCGACGATCGAATCGTCAAACATGTTTGTATACAATTCGAGATCGCATACGCCAAAAATTGCAAAAAAAAAAACCTTCTGAGACAAAGTAACGGGAAAAACTTATTCGACGGTTATTAACGAAAAATCACGATCTAACGGTTATTTTAACTCCGATTTTGATGATTTTTTATATGTACACTCCTTCACCCTATATGAATGCAGTGAATGAATGCGAGCAATTTGAAATATTTACACTAGTGGATATCATAAAATCTTGTTAATGAATGTATGAATAAACTCTTTAAGTGTTAGTGAATCTATTGTTTGGATGGAATACGAATTGTACGAAACTAATTTCGACGATCGAACCGTCAAACATGTTTGTATATAATTCGAGATCGCATACGCCAAAAATTGCAAAAAAAAAACCTTATGAGACAAAGTAACGGGAAAAACTTATTCGACGGTTATTAACGAAAAATCACGATCTAACAGTTATTTTAACTCCGATTTTGATGATTTTTTATATGTACACTCCTTCACCCTATATGAATGCAGTGAATGAATGTGATCTTCAATTTGAAATATTTACACTAGTGGATATCACAAAATCTTATGTTGCACTTAATGAATGTATGAATAAACTCTTTAAGTGTTAGTGAATATATCGTTTTGATGGAATACGAATTCTACGAAACTAATTTCGACAATCGAACCGTCAAACATGTTTGTATATAATTCGAGATCGCATAATTTTGTATGTTAATATGATGTTTATATGTGTATATAATTCGAGATCGAAACAACAAATTCTAGTTTTGCAAATTTAGGCCCCAAACTCCAAATTCTAGTGTTTATTAGGGATCTCGAATTATATACAAATTTAGGCCCCAAACTCCAAATTCGAGATCGAACCGTCAAACATGTTATATTTCATAATTGTATGTTAATATGATGTTTATATGTTTTTATAATTTAATACAACAAATTATTTGCATAAGAAAAATTCATTTTGAACGAATTATGATAAGATAAGATAGGATGTTTGTGGTGATTTGAGAATATTTATCATATTATTTTATGAACTAGTTGGTCAATTATTTACAATAAAAATCAAAATTTTAATTAAAAATTAACAGAAGAATGTTTTATCAAAAGTTTCAAAGTTATAGATGTTTGATTAAAAAAATTCAAATTTAAGGCATCTATATCAAAATGATCCTAAAATTATATTTCTGTTTTTTATTAAGTATTATGTATAAGTTAAATTTTATATATTAAAATATTATATGAAATAACATAATTGCTCTTTTTTTTTGTGGGTTAAATTTTTTATTTTTTTCTCCTGCGTTTCAATTTTTTTTTTTAGTTAAACTCTTTTTCTTTTTATGTTGGGCGGGAATTTTCCCGCTTTTTTTTGCACGGGGAAATGAATTGGAATAATAAATGGACGTGCGAATGAACCGAGGCATCGAAATAATAAATGGTTGCGTATCGTCGGTTTAAACCGACGCAACTACTTATTATTTCGACGCCACATTTTACGCGTCGGTTTAAACCGACGCAATTACTTATTATTTCGACGCAAGCATTTATTAATTCGATGCCTCGGTTCATTCGCACATCCAATTCCGAGGCCACTGCAATTACTGTGTGTCAGAATAACGTCGGTTCAAACCGACGCAATTGTCTTCTATTTCGACGCTATCCAAATCTGTCAGACTAGCGTCGGTTTAAAGCGACGCAATACGACCTTATTTCGACGCAATACGCAAATCTGTCAGACTAGCGTCGGTTTAAAGCGACGCAATACGACCCTATTTCGACGCCAATATCGTTGCAGTCAAAACTGTGTCAGATGTTGTGTCGGTTTGAAGCGATGTAAGGTTTGTATATTTCGACGCTAATTTTTTTTAGCATATTTAAGCTTGTACGACCTATTTCATTTGCTCTCTCTCATTTCAGTCCGCTCACTCCCTCATTTCACTCCCTCTCCTTCCCCATCTTCTTTAATCCGCATTTCTTCCATATTATTAACGCTATGGATGGTAGTAGTGATCATGAACGCTATGAGGAACTTCATGTGGAAGGGGAGGAGGTCGAAGCTGGTTATTTTTCTATTTTTTTATTATTGTCGTTTTTTTTTTGGCTGTTTAATCTTCTACTATTCTTATAAACTGAAAATTTACATTTGTTTCCTACTTTTTTGGTGTGTTTTAATCGTGGTTTTTGTATGAACAAGGAACATCTCAACGGAGGCGAGGACCCTTAGTTCCAAAATGGACGAAACAGCTTTGTTCGTTTGATATGTCCGGAAAATGCATTAGTGATAATTCTAGTGCATTTTCAAAATATGTGGCATCGGAGGTTAGAGACCACATAAATCTCCCATTGGCGAAGCATTGGCGTAAGATTAAGGATGTAGATAAGGAAGCTTTCTGGAATAGAATTAAGGTAGAGATATTTTTATTTTTATTAGAATATAAAAGAATAATTCAATGATTGTTATAATATTTGACTTGGTTGATTTTTTATTTTTTTATGGATGTAGGGAAATATTGTTTTTGAAGATGCAGATATACCAAAAATGCCTTTGATCCGGTTTATGACGCTTAAGGTTGCTGAGCATGCACATAAAGAGTTTAGAAATAAGTTAAAAAAAAAGTATTATACCGAGAGAGCAGCAGAGGAGCGTCGCGAGCCTCCTCCTGATGTGAATCCTACCCAGTGGGGTAATTTGTTGGCATACTGGAGTATAGATAAAACAAAGGTAATCGATGTAGTTTATTTCATTATAATTATAAATTTATGTAATAATTTTTTTATTATTATTTTCAGGAGGTTGCTGAAAAAAACAAGATTAATCGGCAAAGGAAAACAATGAACCATACTACTGGTACAAAATCTTTTGCAAGAAAGCGGCAAGAATATGTATGGATTTTACAATTTGAAGAAATGTTATTTAAAATATTCTACAGTTATAAATTTTAATTTTAATGACGTTTGCCTAAAATTGTTTGTGTGAAATTTTATTTTTTGTAAAGCGGAAGAAGCATGGGAAAGAAGTCGATCCTGTAACCTTTTTTCGTGAATGTCATACACGAAAAAATGAAACTAGGATTGATGAAGCATCGGAGCGTACAAGGGTAATTTATTTTACTGTGTTAGTATTTCTGTTTTACGATTGAATTTTTATTATCTATAGCTTATTTTACTGTTTTATAAACTTTTATTATCTATGGCTTATTTTTCTGTTTTACAAATGAATTTTTATTTTTAAAAATTGTAATGCAAGGCAACAATGGAGACCAATCTGCAAACTTTGATTCAGTCGGGGCAAGAGGATAATGAAGATCTTAGGACCCAAGTGTATGTTGATACAATGGGTCCTGAGAGGTATAATAGAGTCAGAGGATACGGTCATGGTGTGACTCCTGATATGGTGTCCTATGCGTCTTCTTCGTCTTCTACATCAACTTCCTCCAAGAGGTCATCTAACAGTGCAATGGCATTGCTGATGACTCAAAATAATGAGTTGAAATTGAGGGACGAAAATAACAATAAACGGATTTCGGACCTAGAGAACAAGCAAAGTCGGATGTTTGCGTGGCTTTTCCAGAGATTTCAGCCACAACCACAACCATCGTATAGCCCGGGAACCTAGCAGTCAGGCCAGAGTCAGCCTCATCCTCAACAGTCGGGTCAAAGTCAGCCACCCCCTGCATATCCGTATGCTGGCCATAATCAGCAACCTCCGTATCCTATGTATCCGATGCCTATGCAGCCCACGACATACATGCAGCAGCCGCCTATGCCATACATGCAGCAGCCTCCCATGCCTTACATGCAGGAGCCGCCTTATCAAGTGCCAGTATATCGACCCGAGATGGCTGCTCATTGTCCTGAATTTCCAGTTGGGGGGTTTGCTGAAATGCTTGCGGGTGTTGGATCTGATGTGGACTTGTCGAGGATGTTGGCATCAAATATAGGACCTCAAGGACGAGAAGGATCTGTGCCACGTTCAGGCGCATATTCGGTTCAGTAATTTAGTTGGTTCTTTTTCTTGTCGGTTAAATATGACACTTTAATCGTTCTATCTTTTTTGTTTTTTTATGTTATGTTTGTAATGTCGGATTTAGTAGTTGTTGTGACGGACGAGTTTTTATATATTAAGTGGAACGTTAGATGTACAATATTTGTGTATTTTGGCACTATTTTAATTGTTAATTATTTTCATTAATGTATGTACGATATTTGTGTATTTTGGCATTATTTTAATTGTTAATTATTTTTATTAATGTTTATTTTGGCCTCGGAATTTATTAATATAATTATATAAATTTTTTGTGTTACAAAGAATCGAAGACGAATGCAGTTTGTGGGGTTTTTTTTATTATTATTAACAAAGGTGGTGTCGGTTAAGACCGTTATTAGTTTGTATATTTTATTAATTTAATTGTTATTTGACGTCGGTTTATGGGATATTAAATTGATTTAATATTATTTCAGTGTCGTTTAAAAGCAACAGTAGGATGGATATTTTACAATTAAATTGCTAATGAACGTCGCCTTGAAGCGACGTAACGTGGACGTGTACGTCGCTATAAAGCGACGTGAATGTTAGTGTCGCTTTAAAGCGATGCTGTTTAGTGGCGGTTTAAGCTACGAAACCGACGCTAAAGCCCTTTCGTGACGCTAGCAATAGTGTCGCTTTGAAAATGCGACATTACATTGTTTTATGTCGGATTTTTTCCAAAATTGCGACAGAAATGGGATTTCTCGTCGGTTTTTGCTCCGACGGTGATAGCATATATTGTAGTAGTGATTGTAGGAGATATTGGCGCTCACAGTTTAGTGTCTAGTCTTTTCATTTCCAAAAACCCCTACACTTTTCTCGTATATCGTCATTTCATTCAACATGGGTCTTGGCGCTCACAATCCAATCATCGCCTTCCCAAAAGAATGATATCTCATCTGAAATGAGTTCACTAAGGACGACGCTTCTTTTGTTGCCAGAATTCGAAGTCCATTGCCATCAACAAGGCTAAATCATGAAGCAAGGCAAAACTTCGTCCGTCAAGTTACATCTTTCTCTGAAATAACTCGTAAAACTTTATGAACAACATTCTTATCAACATGACATTTCATCAAGAGTTCCTGGTGGGCTGCATCCCTACAAAGATGACTAATTGGCCATATCAATTTGGATGCCCAAAAATATACCAATGCATTATACAACCGAGTGACTGCATGCTCATAAATTTCCGAATAATGCAACTGTTGAGGGTACTGCACAAATTCAAAATAAAGAACGAAGTTACCAGGAAAACAAATATTGCAGACTTCATTTTGGGTTGAGTCGCGGACAATGTCGCTTTCTTTAAGACGTTTTGCGGCTCTGCCCAAATTGTGCAAGTAGTCTAAAATACCACAACGTCCCCAGGATAAAATAGCCCAGAAAACACCTCTGTATAGACATTCCTTTGCACTGAAGAAGATCCAAAGCTTTCACCACTCTTATACTCAAAGTTCTTCTAGTTTTTCTCAGTTTGTTTTTACGTAGCAAAAAACCCTAGTATTTATACACAGTTGCAAGACTTTAACGTTGAAGTAGTTGAGCTGATCACGCCCAAGAAATCAAGCCATAAAACAAGGGAGTAAAACCACTTTGTTGAGAAAGAATAGGTCTCCAAAATCAAAATAAAATCTTGCAGTTTAAGAAAAGATTTTTTCCATAAAAATAGGAAACCAACGTTAATCAGAAAACTAACTCTAATAATTTTAAATAAACATTGTTGATGCACAAAACTGGAGGAGTCTTGGAACAACGTAAATCCGACCGTGAATCTGCAAGAAAGTAAAGAACACAAGATGTATCATGGTTCACCCCAATGTCTGGGCTACGTCCACACTGATGTTGATTGTATTTCTCTGTATGAATGTATGGATTACAAGTGTAAGGGGGAGTCCCCCAGAGAAAGAGAGAGTTTTGGGAGCGTTTCTCTGTGAGCTTTGTGGCTTGTATGTGAGGATGAGACTCCTTCGGATTGTGAGGGTGAGGAAGCCCTTTTATAGACTAAGGGCTCCTTCCCTTTTACATGAATCATGGGCTCAATGTTTGGAAGCCCAAGTAATGAGACCCAATATAATATGGTACCAACAAACATAAAATCCCAACAGCAACTAATTGCATATTTTCATGTCCCTTGAGAAATTCGCACCTTCAAAAAGTCCCAAGCATGGCTTTCTTGGAAAGATGAGGAATTCACATGAGTTCGCTTCTCACAAATTGCTTGACACATTTATTATATTTCTTCGTAAAGGAAACCTTCATGGGTGTGTATGATTAGAATCAAACAAACCATTACATTCCCTTTATTAGAAAAATCCAACGGCATTTGGCATATTTCATCAAATGCCAAACTTACGGAAATCGGCACATCTCCTTTCAATAAAAGGAACTCTTTCATGAACTGGTATGGATCCAGTACACCACTTTGGTGTTCATGTTATGCATTTAGCAACCTAGATATTAAGCTACTAATTGTACATTTTAAACTCGCAAGTGCACAAGATTAAATATATAGTATAGAAAGCAAGTACGAGATCATTCCCATGAGGATTGCTCTAATATGTGTCTAGGTTATGATTCCTAACAATTTGAATGAATTCTTTCACAAAATCTATCAAATATGCACAAAAATGATTTAACCAAATAGTTTGAGATGTCTTAAATTTAAAGGTATAAAAACACAATATAAAGAACGTAGGCAAATAAAAGTAATTGGCAATAAGGGTTTTGAAAACAATGCTTGAACGGTTCGGACTTTGGTTTCCATCTCTAATCTTTTTCGCCTAAGCAATCGATACACACGATGATACAAGACAATTTAGATGCTTAACATTTGTCAACGTAAAGGCATGGTATCTACTCTTTAAGTTATTGATTTTCCTAAACAACGAATTAGACATGGGTGTCTACTCTAACTCTTTTCATTCTCGAAGTATTTAGCATGGTATCTACTAAGTTGCACCTAGGAGAAGGCATAAAACAATGGAAATCGACAAACACACGAATCCTAGAACATGGTATCTATTCCGGTTATTTGTGATAATTAATTCCAAGAACCGTAACTAGTTCTCTTGTTACCCGGCATAGGTACAAGACTCGATCATTCAAATTTTCCTAAGTAACGAACTCAATTACAAAGCTATTATATGGTAATCAATCATAAAATAACTCAATAAGATTGGAATTAAAATAGGAATTAACCATTAAAGCATCAACAAATTGTCTTGTAACAGAAGTGTATCGAAAACACTCAAGAAACCATGATTAGGACTTCAACCAAGTCCCAACTATGGAATTTAGTTACTCATAATGTATATGGGCAGCAAAGACAAACAAAACAGAAAGTAAAAGGAGAAGAAAAAACTCTTCAATGATGAATTGCGGAATGGTGCCCCGGTCCATTCTCTTTCTCTCTTCTGTCGTGGCTCTCTTTGGTGGATGCTCTTTTTTTATTTTCTTCTAATTGTTTTTGCACACTGACCTGTTGCTGCGCTGAAGAGGGATAAACCCCCCCCCCCCCCCCCCCATTTTCATTTGTAACAGCCCAAGGCTTGAATAGCCTTCTTTTCTTCTTTCCTAATGAGCTTTGAAGTCTCATTATGTTCCCATTATATAAAAAATCCTTATTTATTTGCTTCCAGACTTTTTGGCTTCTTCTAACTGGTTAAAACTCCTAATAAATAGAAATTTTAACCCTCCTTTAATCTGCCACATTGATAACAATTGTAGAAAACTTTGACATTGATAACAAATGTCTATTTTTCATAGAAGTTTACGGTTCGTGAATATCATTTTTCTAGAGAGAGTTATGGCAGTTTTAGTACATGATCTTTAAACGGACCACATAATAATTGCAGCAACCACATGATAAAAATTATTATCACTGTGTCTTTCTGGAAACTAGAATCTCCATCCTTTCTACATAGGAAGCAATTTAATATAAACATGCATATAATGTAACAGCCAGACATGAAATTTGTATCATAGAATTTACATAATTGACACCAACACTGCCAATTCTATCTTAATCATCATCATCAATAATTTCCAAAACTCTTGTGTTGTTTTTTATACTATATACAACCTACAACACATCATCTAGCCCTTGATTAATCTTTCCATCGATATTTAAAAGATTTATGTCTTGGTTGCATCGATGATATGCACTGATGCTTTTTTCTTCAAGAATAGGGCTAGCCTGCTAGGCTCAACATAAAATGCAATGTCTTCTGTTGCCAATGTTTAAAGTCATACGTAGCTTTATGGGAATTTCTCATATTTTCTGATTGTTCGATAATTAAATAAACTTCTTGCTTTAGATTGTTGGAGCAATATTAGAAAATATGAAAATAACAATAAAATAAATTCTAATAATATTAAGAATAACCATAAAAATCACAAATCAAACATAAATATTCAAAGTAAGCAAACAGAGAAAGTAAGAAATACTGACAACTTTGGAGATTGAGATTTGCATAAATGCAATGTCCTAAAGATAAAATTTCGCCTTACTCTTGTGCTTGTACTTCGATAGGCGTCCGTCTTCCCAGGATTCAACAATCTATAATCCGAAGTCGAAGCACCTCATTCTTCGGACTCTGGCGAACTTCATATATTCCGTATTCTCAAGACACGACTTGGAATTTTGTTCTTCTTGTATCTCACGGTTGTACTAATTACTTGAGTTTATAACACCTTAGACACTGATTGACAAAGAGATGCAAACATAAATCTATTAGACAACACCATTTACTAGGGGATATATATGCACTGATCCCTCTACGAATAACCCTCTTCAATTTGAAAAGGTGCATGCCTCTTTGTATAAGATGGCACACCATTTGAATAACAGACACCGTTTGATACAAAGGGTTAAGAACTTTTCATTCAAATTTGCATGCATGTACGTGCAGGAGTGTTGCAGTTGGAAGAGGGAGAATGTCAATTTGCGAGTGCGACGAAGGGTGGAAATCTGTTATCACTAAGACCGACGTACCTGATCTGCCGGTAAGGCCTACTACAAATGTGGTGAAAGTTTGCACATGCGTCCAGGGCCGTTTCTGAGATTTTAGAGGCCATGTACGAAATTTATGAAATGGCTCCTCCGTAAGATAGTTTTAAAAAAGGTAGGACAATGTATTGATGCTAGAAAATAATCATTTAAATCAAAATAAAATTTAGCAGTCACTGATTGCAAGTTTAAAAATGTCATTAATAATAAGCAAAAAGAGCTACAAATATAACGTTCACTAAATAATAAAAAACAGTTCAATCTTAATTAAACAACCAAACAAGGAAAAAAAAACTTAAAAATTTCTAACTTTAAAGTTTCACTTGAATATATTGTTGCAGTCATATT
Organism: Malus domestica; assembly: GCF_042453785.1. Classification (NCBI taxonomy): domain Eukaryota; kingdom Viridiplantae; phylum Streptophyta; class Magnoliopsida; order Rosales; family Rosaceae; genus Malus; species Malus domestica. The sequence goes on from NC_091663.1 coordinate 33,927,042, forward strand.
TAGAATAGAAATGTGATTGTGCTAATCCTAGTAGATATGAAAATGTATCTTATATTCCTATTAGGAGTAGATTACCTATTAAATATTGTAATCCTAAAGGGAAAGGATTTCACCTATCCTTCTACTATAAATAAAGGCACAATGGGGTGAATCAAACACACATCACAATTGAATCACTCTCTCTTCTCCCTCAATATTGTCGGCTCTCTCTCTCTCTAAACCCTAGATCGTTCAATCAAATAGGCCTACAACACGTTATCAGCACGCTCTTGCCAGAAGCTAAGGGATTGACGCATCGTAGGAGGAGGCTATCATCCACCAAATTCAAAGGCTTATTCGTTTTCTGCTAATCAGGTATGCTTAAAATAAAAGAAGATATTTGAAACGTCCACGAAGCAAGAAAACATTCCCCATGATGCATAAACCCCTCTATGTTTATATTTTCCTTACGATATATATATTGTATATGTTTATATATTTGTCAATATATATATATATATATTTGTTTCATGCATCGTACAATTAAATTGTTATGTGAAATTTGTCAGTCAAATTATATAAAACAAATTAGAAGCAAATTTGGGTTTCCTAAAACCTAGGGGATTTTTGAAAAAAATAAAGGGAACTTGGACATGGTGAGCAACATACACCACACCACCGTGGCACTGTGTAAACAATCAGGCTGTGTGCCTGGTTTGGGTTCCTTCACCACGGGCCTGCAGCCCTGCCCACACTAGCGCCCGTAAGCTTTTATGCCTACATAAGCCTCGTTGTCGCCTCGACCCGCAGCCGCTCCCACCAGCCCAGTTGGCTGGGTTCTTTTTCCCACGGCCCACGTCAGCCAGCCCACGGGGTTAGGCTTTGTCCTCGTGCGCAACCTTGCAGCCCAGTTCTACTAGGCTTGCCCATGCCCCCTACCCCTTTGGGTCCAAAACTGAAACCCAGTTGCGGCTGAGATTTCTTCCATACCCGTAGGCTTTTGGGCCTGCTATTGTTTTTTTTTTCATTGAACCCGTGGCCTGTAGCCCCACTCCCGAGCTCTTTTGTTAACGGCACCTAGCCTAAATGTTTTTGGGGCTATATTTTCGATCAAATAATATTATTTTAATATTATTCTGCTTCTACAATCGACCATGTATGGCTCGATTTATTGAATTAATTAAAAATGGCTTGCAGTCTATTAATCTGATAATGAACCAAAATTATTGACCTGAAGATCACTTTTGGACATTAACGATTCAATAATTAAAAGTGACTTGCAGTGCATTAATCTGATAATGAATCTGTTGATGCACAAAATCGGATGATCTTGGAACAACGTAAATCCGACCGTGAATTTGTAAGAAATATAAATAACACAAGATGTATCGTGGTTCACCCCAAGGTTTGGGCTACGTCCACACTGATTGTATTTCTCTGATTGTATGTATGGATTACAAGGGTGAGGGGGAGTCCCCAGAGAAAGAGAGTGTTGTGGTATTTGTGAGGGTATTGCCCTCTGTTGGATTCATTTTGTCCCATTTGTGAGAGGGGAGGAGTCCCCTTTTATAGAATAAGGGGCTCCTCCTTTTACATAATCATATGGGCTGGGTAATGAGGCCCAATGTATCAAAGTCTGAGGCCCATTATGTGAGGTACCAACAGTAGTCCCCCAAGTCTTCAGTCAAGAGAGTCTTTTGGCTGGAGACTTCAAATCCAATCCATGTACGGGCCGAAGTGGCTGGATGTCTTGAACCAGTACTCAACCTAAGGCAATGCTCAACATAAAGCAATACTCGGCTAGAGGTATCACACGTTATGAGACTGCTCGGCTGGAGGCGATGCTCGTTGTGAGGTTGCTCGGCTAGAGGCTATGCTCGCGGCGAGGCGTTTTCTCGGCTGGAGGCGATGCTCGTTGCGAGGCGGCTCGGCTAGAGGCTATGCTCGCTATGAGGTGGCTCAGCTCGTGGTATTCCTCATTGCAAGTATCTACTTTATGTCGACATGCACTCAGTATGAGTTGATTCTCGACATGACTCGGGTCTTTTATATTGGGTCTATGTGTCGGATCCGCGGATCGGGTCCGCAACTCTGGTCTTTGAGTCGGGGCAATACGTAGGGTCATCGAGTTGGGTCCAGGCACATAGGTGTCCCAATAAGCGAATGTCTGAGCAAGTGGGTATTTGGTCAGACAAGAGATCACCACGAGCACGTGGCAGCAATAATGTTGATCAGTGGACCTAGTTGCTCAATAATTCCTGACAATAAATGACAATATAATCATGAGCGTACAATGAGTAAATATAGTAAATACGTAAAAGAAATATGGTAACAACAATTATTTAATATGTATATTTCTTATAAGTGTAAAACCTTGCCATGCGTATTATAGCATAGTTTTAGGTTATAAAAGTGGATTAGTTCTTTTGGATTTGAGCTGATAATTTCAACATAATTTAAAATGCATGGGTGTGGCAACCCACATCCACTTTCAGCATCTGTTGTAAACCTACCATCAGTTAGTGGAAAACATTCAAAAAATAAAATAAAGATATCATCATTGTTCCACCATCACACAATAACCAGTACCATTTGATAAATATTAAATAATAAAAAGATGTCATCATTGTTCCACCATCACATAAATATTAAATAATAAAAACAATTGAATTAGGTGAAGACTTATCTCTTTTTCACGTGTGAATCTGGTGGATCTGACCGACAAGGGCTATTCCCTTATCTTTTCTTTTTCAAAATTATCATGAGTGTGGAAAAAGACAGATGGGTATGGAAATGATGTTGTTGAAGACTTTCTTCCCCTCTGAGTCAAAAGATAAACAACATGCAAGGCCTGGCTCTTTCGGCCATTTTCTTCCCCGAGAGCTTGCTCTGATCGTCTAGGGTTCGAGACGAGGTAATTGTATTCAGGTGAGGCAAAGAGAATGCTATCAGCTTCTCGGATTTTCTGACGAAATGCTTCCACGACAGGTGGAGAAGTTTCCTTTCCCTTCATATCTGTGTTCAGCGGTGGCAGCTTCGGAGTTGGTAGGGAGCACGGGACCCAGTGGTGACACCATAGCTGTCAGTCCTTGAGACGGGGGTCAAGGTAGAGAAGTGACTCAGTGGAACCAAAGTGAGGGACCCTAGTCTGGACCCAGGGGCATTGTGGTAATCATCCGAAACTGCGTCGTAATAAAGCGTCATTAGCTGAGCAAAACAGCTGGTGAACGGAGCGATGAGGACGGTCGGGTCGAACCACAGCCTGAACCAACCATCATTCTTCTTCTGAAACGGGTACCAACGGTTGCATAACAGACCGGAGGGCTTGTAGTCGGTGGTTAACCGGGCTTTCAGCTGGTTCCCGCCATTCCCAGGTATTAAGATCAAAGGGTGGAAGTTGGTAGCTCCTGCCTGACACTTGTACAACATCAAAACCATTGATGAGAACACCAGCAACAGTTTCAATCCTAGTGGTGGCTTCATGATTTGGTTCTCTGATATGATGTTTTGGATTTGGCTGTCATCTTTGTTCGGGACCTTGGGTTATAGATAATGTGCAAATATCTTGCTCTGCTACAAGTTTGTGGTTGAGAATGGGATACGTACTCCATGGTTCTTGAGTTTCTGCAGATTTTGCAGTATTGATTTTGCAGATTTCACAGATTCACGGTGGAGGTGAAAAAATGAAAGAGAACCGACACAACTTTTCGTATCGTTTCCCACAGACGGCGCCAAATGTTGATGCACAAAATCAGCGAGGACTTTGGTACAACAGAAAGTGTCAGGTTTGTGACCTTCGCTTGGTTGCTTCGATCACTAGTGAAGATAAGTACGTAAATGAATAGGGACAGGGAAGCAAACACAAGATGTACGTGGTTCACCCAGATCAGCTACGTCCACGGAGTAGAGGAGTTCTCATTAATTGTGAAGGGTTTACATAAATACATAGGTTCAAGCTCTCATTTTGTGAGTTCTAGTGAATAGTTTAGTACAAAATGACATTAGAGATTATTGTGGGAGAATGATCCCTATTTATAGAAGAGAGTTTCTAGTTTTGTTCTAACATTGACACGTGTCGTGTTGTGATTGGCTTCTGATGTTGACACGTGTCGAGCTGTGATTGGCTTTTGATATCGACACGTGTCGCATTGTGATTGGCCTCCTGGTTGAAGGGAAGCTCTTCTGGGTCCTTGACGGTATAACGTTGACCGGTGCTCAGTAGTTTCGGGATTGGTCAAGTATGGTACAAACAGTGCTCCCCTAAGTTCCCGAGTGAGGGAAGCTCCTCGGTTGGGGACTTACAAGATCCAAGCCATTGAGTAATCACGAAACTTCTAAGTACTGAAGTGTGGTATCATTTTCACGTGCCTTATCTGTCTCATATGTAGATGTGGCATCTTCTCTGGAAGTACTTTTCCTCCATCCATGGGTGGTATCTTTAACCGATGAAGATGCACAAGGTAATGTATCAATTTCACTTGAAGCTAACTTGTAGTTTCAGGCTTGGTCAAGTGCGATACAAACCCTATAGTAGGAATCCCCCAAGTCGCTGAGCTAGGAGATCTGCCGAAAGAGGTGACAGACAAGGTAAGCAGTCAAACTTCCAAGCAAGCAACCCAGGATCGGAGGTTCGACTTCGGCTTCCGGTTGATTGTTCTCCTTCTCCTTGTCTCTCATTCAGCTGCCAGGATAAGGAGAAGCAAATAGAGAAGATATGATATGAGATACTTTTGCTTTTGAAGAAGTAACTTTCCACAAGCTTATTCTTGAACTGTGCTGGAGGGTTTTCTGGTTCCCTTCAGAGTATAAGGCCGACTCAAGAATTTGAGGGTCAAAACAAGTCCATTAAATCTAGAGTACGTTCGACCTTGATGATATGTGATACTTTTGCTGTTGATGGAATAATGAATGTGGTATGGAAATGTGTCGTGCTGTAGTGATCTGTTTCAGCTCACCGTTGAACCTTCTGCTTCAATCTTTTGCATGGCAGAAGTGGTGTGCAACCTTTGCATTTAAATGGTCATTCAGAACATTCCTTCATAGTGACTCATCCACGCTTATCAGCTTCAGTGTAAAGAGCCAATATCTGATCAACTGTCATGAGGTATGTGCCGGTGGAATTCATGACCTTGACAGCAGTTGAGGATGAGTTCTCGAGAGCAATGCGTAGTAAGCAACCAGGCAAAGGTCTCAGGCAGTCAGTTCCAGATTGGAGGTTTGATTTCAGGTTCCGACTGACTGCTCTCTTTCTCTTTGTCCTGCAGGTGTGGACAAGGACGAAGACAATGACAGGGATAAAGCATGATATGGGATACTCTTGCTTTCGACCCTGATGATATGAGATACTCTTGTTCTTGGTGTGGCTTATTTGCTGAGGTATTATCGGGGGGAAATAAAGCTGAGTATTTCGAGAGGTTATGTTGAGGGTGCATTCTCGAATGCGAGAAAGGGTTGAGCATTTTTGTAGGTTTGCCTGTCCATTGAGGAGGGAGGTCGATGTATATAGGGATTTCCCAATAACAAGTAGTAATGCTATTCCTTTACCCTTCTTGGTCACAGCAATGTAGTGGGAGCTGCCAGCTTCACGTGTTTTAAATTTGTCAGAGCATTTTGAAAAAGTGGTATGTGGTATCTGGAAAGCTGATGTTACATGTGAAGATTACAGACAAGCTTTATCTAAGGAAATCTGGCTCTCGAAGTTCTGAGAGCTGTGCCTCTTTGGTTTTCGAACAAGCAATCCCGTCGGGGATCTGGCTCTCGAGATTCGGAAAGCGGTGCCGCTTCGGTTTTTGAGAAAGTAATTATGTTGAGAGTATTTTCTCGAATGTGAGTAAAGGTTGGACGTTCTTGCTAGCCTGTCTTGCCACGGAACACGGAGGTCGACACACATAGGGACTTTTCAATTGTCAAGCAGTGGTGCTGTTCCTTTACCCTTGTGGGTAATAGTAGGGTAGCTGGAACTTCAAAATTCTCGTGCCTAAACTTTGTCAGAGATCTTTGGCAAAGTTATATGCGGTACCCGAGGAGTTGATGGTGCGTGTGGAGAGTGGTGATTGAACAGTAAGATTCACGTGCTTTCTACTTCACTAGAAATCTTCGACAGATTGCTCGTAATTTCTGCAAAGCTGAGTGTGCATGTGACAGGTGCTGACGAGGCTGAAAAAGCAGGTGCTTCTTCGATTTCTGAGATCGGCCCTCGTGGTCTTTGAGCAGCTCAGCTTTCAAGAAAGCAAACGCCTTTTCGATTCCTGAAGCTCCGTCAAGTGCAGATTTTTATAGAGGTTGGCATTAAGTTCCACAGCACACTTGAATCTCCACCAGTAGAAGCTCCCTTCTTGCACTTCTAAGATCTTGATTTGTCTGACCTCTTCCCTCTTCAACACCTTTGAAAATGTCTGGCCCCTCCGACCGTCGTTTTGACTTGAACCTTGGAGAAGAGACAGCCACGCCTTCTCCAGACAACATATGGCGATCATCTTTCATATCCCCTACTGGTCCTCTTACCGTTGGGGATTCTGTGATGAAGAATGATATGACCGTTGCGGTGGTGGCCAGGAACCTTCTCACTCCCAAAGATAACAGATTACTTTCCAAACGGTCTGATGAGTTGGCTGTTAAGGATTCTCTGGCTCTTAGTGTTCAGTGTGCAGGTTCTGTGTCTAATATGGCCCAACGCCTATTTGCTAGAACCCGCCAAGTTGAATCATTGGCTGCTGAAGTGATGAGTCTCAAACAGGAGATTAGAGGGCTCAAGCATGAGAATAAACAGTTGCACCGGCTCGCACATGACTATGCTACAAACATGAAGAGGAAGCTTGACCAGATGAAGGAATCTGATGGTCAGGTTTTACTTGATCATCAGCGGTTTGTGGGTTTGTTCCAAAGGTATTTATTGCCGTCGTCTTCTGGGGCTGTACCGCGTAATGAAGCTCCAAATGATCAACCTCCGATGCCTCCTCCTTCTGGGTACTGAGGCTCCGGATAACCACCCTCCGGTGCTTTCTCTTTCTGGGGCTCTACCGACTGCTGAGACTTCCCCTGAGCAACCTTTGTGAAGGCTCCCTCTTGTTTGTTTATTTTGATTCATGTATATGTACATATTTGTAACTTATCGGAAATATCAATAAACAAGATTTGCTTCATTTCAACGTATTGTGTTAAATACACCAAGGCCTTCTTCACTAAGTTCTTTGAATTTTTCCTTTTGTTGAAGCTTGTATGTTGAAACTTTGTGAGTGAAGCATGTAGGTTGAGGTAGTGCTCCCTTAATTTCCCGAGTGATGAAAACTTCTCGTTTGGAGACTTGAAAAATCCAAGTCACTAAGTGGTCGTGAGACTTCCGAGTATCAAGGTGCAGTAGCATATGGTAGGAGTCTCCCAAGTCTCTGGTCGAGGGAGTTGACGAATGAGGCATTTCCTTTCTAAGTGGTAGCCCAAAACTCCTTCTTCATATATATTTGTTATGAAAGTTGTTAGGCCCAAAGAAGAGGAGGCCTAGGCAATTTTTTATTTTATTTTTTTTTATTTTTTTTGAATTTTCAAATTTCCGGATTTTTGAATTTTCGAATTTCCGAAAAAATAAAAAATAAAAATAATATATATATATATATATATATATATATATATATATTTAAAAGCTTTGTAGGTGAAGCTTTGGTGTTGAAGCTTTATAGGTGAAACTTTGAGGTTGAAGCTTTGTTGGGCATCATGAATTGATTTTGCTTCACACTATCTTGATGAAGAGTGTGTGAAGCTTTTATATGTTTTGGTGTTGAAATTTTGTATTGTAGGTGAAGCTTTGGGGTTGAAGCTTGATAGGTGAAGCTTTGGGGTTGAAGCTTGATAGGTGAAGCTTTGGTGTTGAAGCTTTATAGGTGAAGCTTTGGTGTTGAAGCTTTATAGGTGAAGCTTTGGTGTTGAAGGGTTGAAGCGTTATAGGTGAAGCTTTTGGTGTTAAAGCTTTATAGGTGAAGATTTGGGGTTGAAGCTTTATAAGTGAAGCTTTTGTTGGCACCATAAATTAATTTTGCTTCACACTATCTTGATGAAGATAGTGCGAAGCTTTTGAGATTGATATTTGTCCTCCATTGATGAAGCTTTTGTTGGCACCATAAATTGATCTTGCTTTACACTATCTTGATGAAGATAGTGCGAAGCTTTTGAGATTGATATTTGTCCTCCATTGATGAAGCTTTTGTTGGCACCATAAATTGATCTTGCTTTACACTATCTTGATGAAGATAGTGCGAAGCTTTTGAGATTGATATTTGTCCTCCATTGATGAAGCTTTTGTTGGCACCATAAATTGATTTTGCTTCACACTATCTTGATGAAGATAGTGCGAAGCTTTTGATATTGATATTTGTCCTCCATTGATGAAGCTTTTGTTGGCACCATAAATTGATTTTGCTTCACACTATCTTGATGAAGATAGTGCAAAGCTTTTGAGATTGATATTTGTCCTCCATTGATGAAGCTTTTGTTGGCACCATAAATTGATTTTACTTCACACTATCTTGATGAAGATAGTGCGAAGCCTTTGAGATTGATATTTGTCCTCCATTGATGAAGCTTTTGTTGGCACCATAAATTGATTTTGCTTCACACTATCTTGATGAAGATAGTGTAAAACTTTTGAGATTGATATTTGTCCTCCATTGATGAAGCTTTTGTTGGCACCATAAATTGATTTTGCTTCACACTATCTTGATGAAGATAGTGCAAAGCTTTTGAGATTGATATTTGTCCTCCATTGATGAAGCTTTTGTTGGCACCATAAATTGATTTTACTTCACACTATCTTGATGAAGATAGTGCGAAGCCTTTGAGATTGATATTTGTCCTCCATTGATGAAGCTTTTGTTGGCACCATAAATTGATTTTGCTTCACACTATCTTGATGAAGATAGTGCAAAGCTTTTGAGATTGATATTTTTTTGTCCTTCGTTGATGAAGCTTTTGTTGGCACCATAAATTGATTTTGCTTCACACTATCTTGATGAAGATAGTGCGAAGCTTTTGAGGATTGTAGTTGTGTTCCATTGATGAAGCTTTGTTGAATTTCCCAATTTCCAATTTCCTCTTTTTTTTTTTTTTTTTTTTTTTTTGGAAAACTAGAAATTTGAAAATGTGGGAGAGACAACGTATACAAATTTTGCTTCCATACTGTTAAGTGAGAGATTGTGATGCAAGCCACATTTTGTAGTAGTCGAAGGTTTGGATGAACCATATAAATTGAATTTGCTTCGAACAGTCTTGATCAAGAGCGTGTGAAGCTTTCTATGAGTTGTAGTGTTTGCATTGTTACAGAGAAGAAATGTCTGAAGCAGATGCAAGAGGGCTGAAGAGCTTGATCTTCGTATACCATGCACTGAAGCCATTGTTGGCTTGCAATAAGACTTTGTTGGTGACTATAGCTCTTGTTAGGCATAAGTGCTCCCCTAGTTGAGTTGTAAAGCTTGATGGTTTTTAATTATTTGTGAATGCTAGGAGTTCACATGTACAAGTTGTACCACTCGTCTTCTGGTTAGTGGAATGAATGGTGGGTTGCTTTCATCACTTGGTTGGTGGTACGAATGTGAATTCCTTAATCACCTTTCATCACATTTCATCACCTGGTTGGTGACATGAAGGAGAGTACGCGTTGTACATTTCATCACCTGGTTGGTGGCATGAAGGAAAGTACGCGTTGTACATTTCATCACATGGTTGGTGGCATGAAGATGAGTTCTTTCTTCACCTGATTGGTGAAAAGGGTGGCAAGTTTCCAAATAATATTAGAGTACGGGTTGTACATTTCATCACCTAGTTGGTGGTACGAAGGTGAGTTCCTTCATCATCTAGTTGGTGAGAATAAGGGCAAGGTGTCGAGGCACATTGTGGCAAATGTCGAATGACACAAAGTGTGTTGAACCCTTTCGAAGCACAGTTGGCTTATGTATGGATGTGTTGGAATGTATGATGTTTATGCATGAATGTGTTGGAATGTATGATGTTTATGTATGAATGTATTGGAATGTATGATGTTTATGTATGAATGTGTTGGAATGTATGATGTTTATGTATGAATGTGTTGGAATGTATGATGTTTATGTATGAATGTGTTGGAATGTATGATGTAGATCCTTTGTATAGTCTTGTTGACACATACTTAGATTTTGTTTTGTATTGGAAACATTTGCGTTGAAGCTTCAACACTTGAGTGTTTCATTGCTCAGAATGTAAAAGAGTTTAGGGCCGAGTTGGCTAAATCACCTCTTTATTGAATTCATACCAAATGGTCTTTGTTACATAGAATGCCACACGGCTGTAGCTTAACACTTGTACAATGTACTTCAAGTGGTCAGCATTCCATGGATGGCCAAGGGTCTTGCCGTCGGAGTTTCTGAGCTTGTAGGAGCCAGGGCGGCTAATGCCGACGACCTTGAACGGTCCGTCCCAGTTAGGACTGAGTGTTCATTCACTCGGGACCCTATCACAGAGTAATCTTTTCTTCAGTACCCAGTCTCCCACTTTGAAAGAGCGAGGTTTGACCCTTGAGTCGTAGTAGTTGGAAATGCGCTGCTTGTAGGCGACATTTCTCAGGTGAGCCTGATTTCTGTGTTCCTCGACTAGATCCAGGTTGAGGGTGAGTTGTTTGTCGTTCTCACTCTGCATGTAATTCTGGATTCGGTATGTTGCTTGCTCAAGCTCAACCGGGACAACTGTTTCTGTACCAAAAGCAAGTGAGAATGGAGTTTCTCCTGTGGAAGTCCGATATGAAGTGCGGTATGACCAAAGAACTTGGGGTACGAATTCTGGCCAACAACCTTTAGCTTTGTCCAAGCTAGTTTTCAGAGTGCGCTTGATTATTTTGTTAACGGCCTCGATTTGTCCATTAGACTGGGGATGGGCTGGAGAGGCAAAACATAAGTTGACGTTGAACTTAGAGCAGAACATCTTGAACTTCTTGTTGTCGAACTGCCGCCCATTGTCCGTGACTATCGCATTGGGAATGTCGAATCTACAGATGATGTTCTTCCATATGAAGTCTTCTATTTTTCCCTCAGTAATGGTTGCCAAGGGTTCTACTTCAGCCCACTTTGTGAAGTAGTCAACTGCAACGATTGCATAGCGGACCTTGCCCTTCCCTGCAGGCATTGGGCCGATCAAATCAAGTCCCCATTGGGCGAAGGGCCAAGGGCTGATCATAGGAGTGAGCGGCTCGGGAGGGGAGTGAGGGATATTTGTGTAGCGTTGACACTTATCACATGAGCGAGATATTCTGATGGCATCTTGGTGGAGTGTTGGCCAATAGTATCCTTGGCGAAAAGTCTTGTGTGCTAGGGATCGAGACCCAGCATGATCTCCGTAGACTCCTTCATGTATTTCCCGAAGGACAATTTCTGCCTCCGCAGGTGTAAGGCATCTTAGGTAGGGCAGGGTAAAACCACGCTTGTAGAGTTGGTCATTAATGATCAGGTAGTGAGCAGACTTGTATCGAATCTGCTTAGCTTAGACTTTGTCATTTGGAAGGGTGCCATGGGCAAGGAATTTATAAATTGGGGTGATCAAACTATCTCCTTATTGTAAATTGCACACTTCCGCGACCATGGTGCTTGGTGCTGCCAACAATTCGACATGAATTTTTCTCCCAATCTTGTCTTCCACTGCCGAGGCGAGGCGGGCCAAAGCGTCTGTATGACTGTTTACCGCTCGAGGAACTTAGGTGATCTGGTAGTGGAAGTGCTTGAGCAAAAGTCATGTTTGCGCAAGATATGCTGCCATGGAGCTATCCTTAGCATCAAAGTTGTTCGTGACTTGGTTGACCACTAATTGGGAGTCACTGAAGATATCAATTTGTTTAACTCCAAGATGCTTGGCCAAACGTAAGCCTGCTAGAAGGGCTTCGTATTCAGCCTCGTTGTTCGATGCCTTGAATTTAGAACGAAGAGCGTATTCTATCGCCATTTTGTCAGGGGTAGTGAGGACTAATCCTGCTCCGCAGCCCTGTTGGTTGGATGAGCCATCAACATACAGACTCCATGCTGGGGTTGTTGATTCTATCTTCTAAGCTTCCGATGGTAATGAAGCTATTGCTTCAGGTGTAGAAGCAATGTCAACAGGATATGTGAAGTCGGCGATGAAATCTGCTACTGCTTGACCCTTTTCGGCTGGTTTTGGTTGGTAGGAGATGTCAAAATCACCCAATGCTATCGCCCATTTGATCATTCGCCCAGACGTGTCAGGACTCTGAAGTATCTGTCGAAGAGGGTGATTGGTAAGCACGATGATGACGTGTGCTTGGAAATAAGGGCTAAGTTTTTGAGCAGATATGACCAATTCTAGAGCTAATTTCTCAATGTTGGAGTATCGTGTCTCCGCATCTTGTAGGGCCTTGCTAGCATAGTAGACGGGCCGTTCGACACCACTGTCATTTCGAATAAGAACAGAACTGACTGCTGAAGCCGAAACCGATAAATAGATAATGAGAGTGTCACCAACTTCTGGTTTGGAGAGCAGAGGGGCTTTACTCATGTACTCTTTGAGGTTCCTGAATGCCTTGGCACATTTCTATGTCTATGTAATGTACTTCTTATTCCCCTTGAGTGCTTTGAAGAAATGAGCACATATGTCTGTGGCCTTAGAGATGAATCTGGTTAAGGCTGCCACCTTGCCAGTAAGGCTTTGGATGTCTTTTGAAGTTACTGGCTCTTTAATGTCGAGGATTGCTTTGATCTTTTCGTGGTTAGCTTCAATGCCTTGTTGGCTAATCATGAAGCCTAAGAATTTACCAGAGCCCACGCCGAAGGCACATTTGTTGGGGTTCAACCTCATTCGATACCTCTTTAGAATGGTGAAAGTTTCAGATAGGTTGGTGATGTGTTGGTCAGCATGTTTGCTCTTGACTAACATATCATCAACGTAAACTTCCATGCTCTTCCCAATCTGTTCGGCGAACATTGAATTGACCAGTCTCTGATAAGTTGCTCCTGCATTCTTTAGACCGAAGGGCATGACTTTGTAGCAATATAGTCCCCTGTCAGTAGTGAAGGCTGTGTGTTCTTGGTCTGAGGGGTTCATGAGGATTTGGTTGTATCCTGAATAAGCGTCCATGAAGCTCAAGAGCTCACACCCTGCCGTAGAGTCTATAAGTCTATCAATGAGAGGAAGGGGGAAACTATCCTTCGGGCATCCTTTGTTTAGGTCGGTGTAGTCGACACACATTCTCCACAAGACCTTTTGAAGTAGGAGACTTTCCTTGGTCGGATTTTTCTTAACAAGGACAACATTTGCTACCCATGTTGGGTAATTGACTTCACGGACGAAGCCTATGTCCTTGAGTTTTTCAACTTCTGCTTTCATCGCCTCGTATTGTTCAACATCATAAGATCTTCGCTTCTGTTTTACTGGTTTGGTCTTGGGATCAATACTCAAGTGGTGACACATGATATCGGGAGATATGCCCGGCATATCTTTATATGACCAAGCGAAGACCTTGGCGTTCTCTTGCAAAAAGGAGATCAGCGACAACCGAATGGGTGGTGACAAAGTGGTGCCAATCTTCACCATGCGATCTGGATGGTCTTTGGAGATAGAGACATTCTCTAACTCTTCAGCGGGTTGTGCTTGCTGGGTGAATGAGTCATCTCGAGGGTCGTCGGGTTGACTGTTGCCATCATAAAGATCCGAGTTGGCTTCATCTGGACTGGTCTTTACTACCTGGTTATGTATAGAGAGGGTCTCCTTGGGGACAGGCAGGTGTTGTTGCTTAACTGAAGTGTTGTAACATGATCGAGCACTAAGTTGATCTCCCCTGATGTATCCATTGCCGAAAGGGGTTGGAAACTTCATCAACAACATATGTGTGGATACCATGGCCTTGAGATCATTGATGCCTGTGCGCCCAAAGATGACATTGTATGCCGTCGGGCAATTGACCACTACGAAGTTAGTGGTAATAGGAGCTGTGTAGGGGCCTGTACCAATGGTGAAGGGTAAGTGTATTCTCCCTAAAGGTTGCACGATATCGCCAGAGAAGCTTATCAGAGGAGAAATCGAGCTATCGAGCAAGTGTTCAGCTACATTAAGTGCCTTGAAAGCTTCAGCAAACATGATATTGACTGGAGCACCTGTGTCTATCAGGATTCGTTTCACATCAAAATTTGCTATGTGAGCCTCCACGATCAGCGGATCGTTGTGAGGGTAGATGATACCTCTTTCTTCCTTAGGGTAGAAACATATTGGATCCCAGTTAGGTTTTTGATACTTGCCTCCCCTGATGTCTTCCACGTGAAACACTTGATGGCCATGTCTCAAAGTTCGTTCACTATTTTTCATGGCCCTATTGGAAGATTCAGACATGGGTGTGCCGCCGCTTATGGAGTATATCACATTCACCTGGCGTTGGTTACGGTTATCCCTTGGAGGGTGAAGGAGGAACTGATCAATTTTTCCTTCACGTGCCAAAGCTTCGATATGATCACGGAGAATGATGCATTTCTCGCCGTTATGGCCATTATACTCGTGGTAGCAGCAAAACACGCTCGTGTTCTTCGTGGACTTGTAATCTGGCTGCCTTGGCTTTGTCTTTGGTATCAGGTAAGTTATACTGGGGTAGATGGCCACGCATGTAGCGTTCAAAGGTGTGTATGTCTCATACCTCGGGGTAGGGCCTGTCTTGACACGCGATTGGCCCAATGCGTTGACTGCCTGGGGATGGGTGTTATTGTGACGATATACTGAGTTATCGCGATAGTGCCCCTTATTCTTTTTATTAAAATGAGATTGGTGAGGATGGAAATCTTTCCTTTTACCTTGGGATTGATATGTCTGCTGACTTGGCGAAGCATTAAATGAGGCTGGGGGGTGTGCTGCTACCGTTTGGAAGGTTGAGGTCTTTTCATTCGGTTGGATTTGGCCTCCACTTCCTACTTGCTGATAAGGGGTGACTGTAGGAGGTTTCCCTTGATATGTCCTTACCTCGGCAGAGTCATGGTTGTAAGCTTGTGCCATCACCTTAGAGTAAGTCTTCCAAGTGTTGGCATTGATCATGTACTTGAAGAAACAGTCACGTAAGCCTGCCGTGAAGGCCTTGAGGGCGGTCTTGTCATCTGCCTCAGCGCAGCGGGAATACTCATGGCTGAAACGGCCAGCATACTTTCGTAATGACTCGTCCGGCTTCTGGCGAATAGTGTACAAGTTATCTGCGAAATGCAAGCGATCGGTCTGGAAGATGTGTTGAGAGACAAACAACTTCCTCAACTCTTCAAATGAGTCTACTGTCTCGGGTGGAAGATGGCAATACCAGTTTAAAGCTCCACCAGAGAGGGTGGAGGGGAAGAGAAGGCACCGTTCTTCATCGGTGTGTCTCTAGTATACCATGGTGGACTCAAAGAGGTTAAGGTGTTCAATCGGGTCTTCCCTTCCAGTATAGAGTTGTAAGTCAAGCTTCTGCTTTGTCTTCGCTTGGAGGGGGTGTTGAGGATCCTTTTTGTGAGGGGGCCAGGCCTGGGTTGGTTCTAGTCAGGTATCTCGGCTTGACGTTCAGCCTTCAACTTGTTTACTTCCTCCAGGAGCTGTAGGACGAGGGGGTCCTGAGTGGAGTCGTGCATCACTGAAGTTTTCTTCCGTAAGTCCCCATCGCCTCTTGGAAGTAGGAAAGTTTGATCAAGATAGCATGATTTTTCCTTGGACTCGTCACACTGACTCCTAGAGTGAGTATGTCGGAACATTTCCGAGTCCCCTGTACCTTCATGTTCTTTTGGGACTTGTTGCCCATTCCCTAGATTAACTGCTGGCCTGGGTCGTGGGAGAGGACCGAGTCTTTCAGAAACTCTTGGGTCATTGATCTTCGAGCTTATGTGGATAGGATTCTCCCGACGTTGCTTTAGGAAGTCTCGACAATCGCGATAGACGGCTTTTGATCATTCCACTCCTTCTGTGAGGAGGTGCTTTCCTCTACTCCTTCTGCTTCGGGTTGAAGCAGCTGGGTTGAGAGAAGTCTCATGTTGATTATCACATTGATGTGTAGCTCGATCCCTATCAGGGATGTCCGTGTTGGATATCGGTGACCCTCCGTGTTGGGGGCATTCAGATGATTGTTGACCTCAGCAGGGGCGACGAGCTTGTGTGCTTGAGCATGCCTAGCCTCGTGAAGCATATCGAAAAGTTTTTCATACTGCTCCTGGAGGACCTCGTTCCTTATCACTATCTTATTGTTCTGAGTTTCTAACTCATCGACTTTAGCTTGAAGAGTAACTCTATTTCCTTCCTGCTTTCGTTGCTTCATACTAGGTCCAATGGGGGTGTCATTCTATGTGCTATGGCTTCTTTCGCTCCCCATGTTGGAGAGAGATGTTTGGCCAAAAGAAAGTGTACGAGTGGTGGAAACTAGCTTAACAAAGCTGAAGAGAGTGGGAGTAAGTGTCTTTCCCACAGACGGCGCCAAATGTTGATGCACAAAATTAACGAGGACTTTGGTACAACAGAAAGTGTCAGGTTTGTGACCTTCACTTGGTTGCTTCGATCACTAGTGAAGATAAGTACGTAAATGAATAGCGACAGGGAAGCAAACACAAGATGTACGTGGTTCACCCAGATCGGCTACGTCCCCGGACTACAGGAGTTCTCATTAATTGTGAAGGGTTTACACAAATACATAGGTTCAAGCTCTCATTTTGTGAGTTCTAGTGAATAGTTTAGTACAAAATGACATTAGAGATTATTGTGGGAGAATGATCCCTATTTATAGAAGAGAGTTTCTAGTTTTGTTCTAACATTGACATGTGTCGTGTTGTGATTGGCTTCTGATGTTGACACGTGTCGAGCTGTGATTGGCTTCTGATATCGACACGTGTCGCATTGTGATTGGCCTCCTAGTTGAAGGGAAGCTCTTCTGGGTCCTTGACGATATAACGTTGACCGGTGCTCAGTAGTTTCGGGATTGGTCAAGTATGGTACAAACAGAATCCAAAATTATTGACATGAAAATCACTTCTGGACTAGCTTTGGTAGGCTCGGATCAGCTCGTTTACCGCGCGTTGACTGTGACCATCAACCATCCAACCAAAAGCATAAATATTTACATGGTCTGCATTTCGGTTGGATTTATTTCATAATTATTCTCTTGAATCCAATGTTAAAAAAAGGTCATTTAGTATTTTGCTAGGAATTTTGATAATACTAGAATCAACAAATAAAAGGATAATACTTTTTTTTTTTTGCTTTTTTGTTTTGAGAAAAAAAAAGGGAAAAGGGTGTGTTTATAAGCAGGTCATTATGGTCAAATCACATGGAAAATTTGTATATTTGGAACGACACGTTCGACGCCCAAATCTAAGAGCAACTTCACTGTGTGAAGTAACCCCAACGACAGGCCCCAAAACAAAAGGTAGTAGCCCGAGCAACCACGTCCAGCCCATCTGTGCGATTGAGCCTGAGGGGACCCGAGGGAGAGGCCTGGCGAGAGTAGCTGGCCCGAGAACTCGATGGCAAGGTTGACATCAAGCGACGTCAGCCACGTTTTCTATCTGTTTTGCATTAGGCGCATGCGGTTCAAGCGCGCATCGGTGCACGTCGTCTGACACGATTTCAAAAATGGGGCCTGCAGCGCATTTCTGAAAATGTTACCGTTGAGGAGGCCATGTGGCTTCCCCATGTCAGTTGGATTTCCAACGGTAAAAAAAAAATTTAAAACCTTATTTAATTGCAGCCGTTGGATCTGAGATCAACGGTCCACGTTATTTTCCTTTATAAATTAAAAAAAAACAATTTAAAATTCTGAAAATCTTACCGTTGTGCCACGTGGCACAATCTAGAGTGTTGGAATTCAAATTTTTTTAATCCAACGGCAGAGATTAATTATGTGAATAAAAATTTAAAAAAAATGTAAAAAATTAATAAAAATTGGAAAAAAAAATGGAAAAATTAAAAAAAAATTGATTTTACTTTTCTATAAATACCTTCCCATTATCTTCTACCTTACACCACAATTTCATAGTTTCTCAACTACTTTCAACGACTTTCCTATCTTTCTCTCAAAGTTTCAATCCAATTTTTTTTCCAACAAAATGACTAATGATGCAAGTACGAATTGGACGCTTATTGAAGATGTTGCGTTGTGTTCTATCTGGGTTGAAGTTACTCATGATTTGATTACAGGTAATGAGACGCAGTTGTGAGAAATGCGGAGTCTTATTCATACCAATTATCTTGAGAAAATTGGTGGGAAAAGAACCAAAGAATCGATATCCAGTCGTTGGAAAATACTTAGCCAATCGTTTAGTATGTGGAGAGACGCCTTGGCACAAGCTAGTAGTAATCTTCGAAGTGGGGAAAATTTAGCGGATCAGGTAATAATATATTATTTATTTGTTTGTACTATACCCAAATTTACATTAGCTACTTTGATTATAATTATTTCTTATCCCGCATTATGTAGACACTTCAAGCACAATCTTGGTATAATGCCAAATCCAAAAACCAAAAGCAATCATTCACCCAGTGGGAATGTTGGAATATTGTCAAAGATTGTCCTAAATTTAGATTTGTGCCTATCAGTTCAGAAGTTGTCCTGAATAGCACCCATCTACACTCTACGCCTGATCATTCCTCGTATGTTCATGAAGATGACGCAGAACAAGTGCCGAAAACTCCCCCCCTTGAACAAGCGTTGGGGTCGACCCGTTATCCAATTAGGTCTTAAGGTAAGAAGGCTTCAAAGAGAAAAATGAGTGCTTCCAAGAATGATTATGCAAAGTATATGGAAGAATTTGCTCGCCAAGGTGAATTGACTTTGGCGTGGGAAATGGCTAAATTTGAGGCTGATAAGGCTAGAGAAGAGGCAAAAGTTGCAGCTGTTGAGAGAGAATTTCATGCTAATGAGAGAGAAAGAGAGCTACTTAGGCAAGAAATGGAAGAGATTAGAGAAGAAAGAAGGGCTCAATGAGATTGTGACATTATGAACATGCCTTTAGAAGGGAAGTCTTCGAATTCTAAATAATTTTGGAATTCGGAGAAAGCAGACGTGGTGCGAATGAGGTGTGCAAGATAAGCGAGAGCAAGAGGAGATGGTCTTAGCACCACAAGAAATGTCACGCCCCGATCCCAACATACGGCAAGAATCGACACGTGACAAGGAAAATAATGTTCGTTGAATACGGTATAATTTACGGAATAAAATACTTTAACTGATAAACCAAAATAATATGAAGGTGGCCAAGTTCTCCACAAAATATTTACAAATATGTACATCCCAAAAAGGAGCATAATCTTTGCTTTACTAAGAACAAGTTTGAGGTGCTCAAAAGAAAGTCCCAAAGATAAAGTACAAGATAGGATATAGGGGTAACCTAGCACTCCAAATCTCTGATAATTGTACCGCTACCCCACCTACGAACCTCTCGAAGCTACTCAGACTTGTTACCTGTAAGATCAGTGCTTACACCATCAAAATGGTGCATCGGGCAAACAACAACCCGGATAAGCTACGAAGCTTATGTGAGCGACAAATAATACAAAGTATATGATACTAATAATAAAACCAGTTATCATTCACAATTTATAAACCTTGAATATAAATCATTCATAAGAAATTGCTACCAAACCTTGCAACCTCCAAAGGAGTCACACATACATCTAACGAGTTTTCTAAATCAAAACTCAGAGTTCTCAAAGCCACATTCACAGATACATTCAAAACTAGAGTTAGAGAGACGTCGTTCGGCCGAAGCCTACGCAAGTAACCAAATAGGAAATGGCCCCCCAAAGCAGATCAACCAAACAGAGCCATCCCTGAGAAAGTAACCAAGTAGGTAGTGACCCCCCAATGCGGATTAACCAAGTAGAGTCACCCCTGAGAAAATAACCCAACAGGTAGTGACCCCCCAATGCGGATTAACCAAGCAGAGTCGTTCCTACAACTATTGGAAAGTGATCACCCAATGCGGATTAACCAAGCATGATCACCTTTAAATGTGTATGCCCATACCTAGGATATAAGGATAGCCCAACGCGGATTACCCAAGCAGGACCATCCAGGACTATTGCTACGTGGTGCAGACTTAGTGTCACCTAACCCCATGACACTAGGGTATTGGTTCTTTACAATCCATCATTTTTATCAAACCATCAAATATATATTCCAAAACACAATCCATCATTTTTATCAACCATCACATCTATATTCCAAATCACCTAATGTTTCATAAGTAGATCGACGACAACTTAATAGCAACAATTATTTAGCATCAGAACTATTTTAAGAATCCATGGTGTAACCACAAAGTTTATTAGCACAAAAGATTTCAAAGCAATAACCATATCACATAGATTAGAATCACTCACCTGAGATCCACACTAAAGCACTCAAACACGAGAGTCAAGGCATCACGTTCTATCACCGCCTAACAAGGTACAAACCACATTTAGATTTCCTTCGATAATTCACATACTTAAAACTCTCATATATCTCCCACAACAACATTTAATGGGGAATCGAACTGTCATTCTAAGGTAAGGTCCATGATCTTACGTCACTTATTCCGTACTATCCAATCACTAGATTTTCACTTGTACGTCCCTAAGGTCCTTAAACAATATCTACCATAGCATACTAAAATTGGTGTCAATACACTGTAAGATCGTCAATTGTTAGAATAATCAAGTGGAAGACCTTATCGATAAAATACTCAACCAACAACATTTTCATAAATCGAATGTTACACACCAGAAAATTTGACTTTCTCCAAAAATTCTCAAATTTTACAGGAATAAAGATTTCAACAAGTAGAGTAAACTTTATACCTATGGCCGAGTCCAATTTGGTCGGGAAGGCCCTCAAATTGGCTCACATCCAATGAACCCTAAGGTGGGTGTTCTTCAATTCGGATTTCTAGGTGTTCCAACGCCCCAACCACAAGTTGGGTCCTGTTCCTGGGTCCAAGGGAAGTTGATTAAGGGTGATGGTTAGTGGTGATAATCTCCGGAACGACAATTCGTCGTCGAGAACCCCCCGGGTTCTCCTATGGAGTTCTACCTGAATTAGACCTTAAAACCCCTTGATTTTTGATAGAGAGGGAAGGGAGAAGATATTTAAGCAAGTTGTAGGTGAAGGAGATAGAAGAATTAGCTGAGAATTGGAGGAACTTACCTGAAATGGGCCGGTTTGAAAATGGTTTGGTGGTGCACACGGTTCACCAAATGGGGAAGAAAGAAAATGTCCCATTTTTCCTCCTTAGTTCGCCTTTTCTAGCTCCCCCCCCCCAAAACCATCTGATTGTTCCTTTTTTCTTTTTCTTTTTATTTTATTTTATTTTTTTAAACTAACTTAAGTTTTAACCCACATGTGGAAATTAAACAATTCCCACAATCTAAGCAACTATACCGTTATAATTTGGACTCTCAAACGGTTTTCGCCTATGCGTTCGTGGGTTCGAGATCTATTTAAAAACACTAGTTGTAACTTTGAAATATCAACGAAAGATAACGATTGATTAAGAAACTTCCAACTCGATAACTAATCAATTACTAAACTTAAAATTAACTAATAAAGATAATGTAATCGTGAAATAGGAATTTAAAATTCGAGATACGTAATGAATGGTGAAATTCAAGGGATGGGATTTCACAAGAAAAGATGATCCTAGCACCACAAATTGGTTAGGTGATGATTTTCCATTCACGAGCCCATAATTTTCTCATCACTCTGTTTGTAATCGAAGCCCATAATTTTCCAATCACTTTGGGTTGTAATTTCTTATTTATTGAATAGAGTACTTTATTTAAACTAAGAGTATATTTATTTAATTTGGTAATTTATTTAAATTAAGACAATCTTTATTCAAGGGACATAAACACACCAAATAAAATTACATAAACATACCAAATAATAAAAAACTCACTAAATGAACTTAAAAAACACACCAAATAAAAGTACATAAACATACCAAATAATTAAAAACTCACTAAATGAACTTAAAAAACACACTAAATGAACTTAAGTATCTTCAGCTTGTTTCAATTCTCACTGATGCTCTATCAAGTCAATTTGTCTGGCATTGTGCATATATGGCTTTTGAAGTGCAGTATATCGTTGAATGAGCCTTTCATTGTAACATTCATCCATTTCTAATGGCTCGTGTTGCACGAGTTCTTCAGTGACGTCATGAGCACAATATATTTATGTTCTGGAATTGTTCATCATGTGCGACTCATATTCATCAACAACATCATAATTGTACTCATCTTCCACAATCATGTTGTGAAGAATGATGCATGCCATCATGATGGATCGAAGAGACTCTAAATCAAACATTCTGGCAGCACCCCTGATAATCGCCCATCGAGCTTAGAGGATACCAAAACAACGCTCCACATCCTTCCTGCACCCCTCTTGACAGCTTACAAAGTGTTTTCCTTTGCACTTCGAGGACGTGGCACTGTTTTGACAAACGATGACCACCTTGGGTAAATGTTGTCTGCTAGGTAGTATGGCACATCGTACTTATGTCTGTTGACCCAGTACGTGACTTTTGGTGCCTTTCCTTGTACGATATCGTTGAACACTAGGGGTTGGGTAAGGACATTGAGGTCATTTTGAGCTCCCGGAACCCCGAAAAAAGCATGTCAAATCCATGTATCAAAAGATGTCACTGCTTCCAAAATGATACTTTTTTATCCTTTTTTGTCCCCATAAGTGCATTGACATGCGCTTGGACAGTTTTTCTAGGTCCAGTGCATACAATTGATGCTTCCAATCATCCCAAGACAACCTCGCATCTCGCCCTTCTTCAGAAGCCTTTGCAAGTCCATCTCAGTAGGTCTCCGGAGGTACTCTGCGGTGTAGATAGATTCGATTGCTTCGCAAAACCTCATCAGGGACTCAAGAATGGTTGATTTCCCTATCCTCGCTATCTCATCCATTTGGCATGCAAATGCTCCATATGCAAGCATCCGCAAGTCAGTAGTAATTTTTTGCTCAGGAATGAGACCCATAACACCAAAAACATCATTCTTTTGCACAAAGTAAGAATCATGGTTGCAAACATCAATCATGATTTTATTGAACAAATGTCGTTCCATTCTAAAACGAAGTCTAAAGTACGTATCAGGGAATGCACTGTTACAGACAAAATAATCGTCCAAGAGATCCGTACCTCATCGTTGCCTGCTTTTATCAAGGTTTGCGGAATGGTTGGACCTACAGATCTGAGCCACATCTTGTATGACTCGACAGAAATGTGAGCCTCTTGCCATTCTTGCTTCGTCATCTCTCATTCTACGCTCATCATCATCTTCCATCTCATTTTGGGTCACCTGGAGATTGAACATTCATTTTGATTGGTTAAACAATTTTTCCTCTTGCTGATCGATTTCCCACATCATCCTTGAAGAAGAAGACTTTGTAAGAAGGAAGCAAAAATTATGAATAATAATACAGATTTTGATTTTGGTGAAGAAGGAAACAAAAACTATGAATAATGATAGAGATCTTGAGAAAATTCGTGTGAGATTTATGAGGATGGATGGTGGATTATATGGAGGATTTATAAAGGATTATGTTGTAGATAATGCCACGTAACATGCCGTCATTCGTTAAAAATCTGATTGAAATCTATCTTCAAAGATTGTAAATAGATTGTGACACGTGGCGTGACGTGATTGGTTAAAAATCTTATCAGAAATCTATCCTCAACGATTCTGAAAAAGTAACGATACGTGACACGACGACATTAGATAAAAATCTTATCGAAATCCATCACCAATAATTATCTTTTCGGATAATGATACGTGACGTAACGAGAAAAATTAAAAATCTTATCCCAAGTTACAAATAAAATTATTTTATATTATTTTATAAATAAAAAAATACTAATATTTTTTTGTATATTATCAGGGTTATTTACTGTAGCAACGGTGGAGTTGCTCTAAAACCGATCCCCGTCTCTCTCTCTAACGAAGCCATGAACGACCGCCGTCTCAAAACCGGATCAGACTCCGAGAAGAAGGCCAATTCTTCCCTAAAAGTGGGAAGCAGCTCAGAGTACGAGTCTCGCAAGAAAAAAAATCTAAAAGGGGGGATAAAAAATCCAAAAGGGGGGTTCCAAATCCATTATATTACGGGTATGATTTTGCTTTTTGTTTTTAGGGTTTGTGAATTAGGCTGCGTTTCGGATTTGCAGCTTAATGAATTAGGCTGCGTTTGCCATCTGCATATATTTACATGTTTTGAGTTTGAGATTTGCTGTTTTAGGTTACTGTGCTTGAATTTAATTGATTTTATTCCTAATTTTTTTAATTGATTTTATTCCTAACTTTTTAATTGATTTTACTGTTGCATCAGAGGAGGAGAAACAAGCCGTGATTGCAGAGTACTACGCATGTGAGCTCCTCAATGCGCCTCTGATTCATCCAACTGTACTTGTAAATTTATCCGACATTTTATCTTGTAATTTTCAGGGGAAGCGCAAGAGCAAGAGCGATTCCCTCACTTAAAAGAAGGAAGGCAACTTGTGTTGGTGGTGCCTGGTAATTATTTTATTTTTTAAATTGGATCAATTCGGTTTGAGTTTTGAGTATAAACTTGGTTTAGTTTTAGCGTGGTTCTATAAGACAGTCTTACTTACATGGGCTCACATCTACGTATCTAGGGTTTAGGGCGGGGGAATTCTTATTTATTGTGTACATTGATGTAAGGGAGTATCAATTTCAACTTTCTGTCCTAACAAATTAACGTATATTCAAATGTAACTGAACATGACCAACCAACCGGTAGTAACTAGTGAGTGCATGATTTGAATGAGATTGAGGATGCCAAGTAATTAAGGGCCTTTAGTTAAATGTGTGTGTGTGTATTTTTGCAAACAAACAGATGAGGAGAATATAGACAAGCCTGTTTTAGACTCTGTGACTGATCAGCTCAATACTACCCCGACTTGTGAGGAGAAAAGTCGTTGCACGGGCAATCACAAACAAACAGATGATGAGGAGAAGAAGGGGCCTCTATGTCGAATTTGCCGTGATGGTCACCACGGGCTTGAGTACTGCCCGTGGCGTGAACGTGTCCCGATGGATGCAACTGAAGTTGGCAAGGGCTTTGAAATATCTTGTCATTTTTGTGGTAGTTTGGATAACAAGTGCAAGCATAATTGGAGCCATGCTGTCGAGGTTTTCTGTCGTATTTGTAATGTGGAAGGAGACCACTCGGAGCTTGAGTGCCCAAAGCTACCAGAGATAGCCAAAGAGGAGGCAAGAGTGGAAGCCAAAAAAGCAAAGAAGAAAGCAGCCAAAGCCAGGGCAAGGGCCAGAGCCAAAGCTCTTAAAGACGGACAGTTGGGTTCCTCCACCATCACTTGTTGATAGCATGCTGTTGTGGAAAGAAGGAATGGAGACGACCGAGTGCTGCAATCCAAATGTCTAGTCTAAGGATGCCAATGCCATTCAACATGGTATTGGCATGTCAACGCCTCAATTTTCTTCTTCCTTTTGCATGTTAAAAGAATAATTATTTATTTCTCATCACGTTGCACTTTGAAATTGAAAAATACGTCGCTTAACTACCTAAATCTCACATATAAATTGGACTATGAGTTTTAGGACGATTTTAAGTTTTAAAAGCAAAGTGAGGCTCGAGTTTTGTTTCAAGAAGCAAATCTATACTGTTATTAAAGAGAATACTCTTTGTGGTCCAAAGATAGTGAAATGGCCCAAACGAATAGATGCGAAATCGAGCATAAAGAGCGATTTTCTGTGGAAACAAGTTTTGACTTTGTCGGTTCCTAACAAAATCAAGCATTTTGTGTGGAGATGTCTAGAGTTTATCAGGTGCAACTTTAATCTCTCCCAAAAGAAAGTAACTCATTCTCCTTGATGTGGAAGTTGTAAGGAGAAAGCGGAGACTAGTCTTCATTCGTTGCGGGGCTGTGGGGAATTGGCAGAGTTCTGGATGAATTTTATTTGGTGGGATGTGTGTCGGGTTTGGAAAGTTCATTCGTTCAAACAAGTTTGGGGAGCTATGGTGCTGGTCTTGAAAATGGATGAATCACGAACACAACAACAAGCAAAGATCTTCCGTTCTCTCTACACGTCTTTTGCACTCCTATATGGCGTCGTATTTTTATCGAATTAGTGGTTCTCATCGTTGGAGATTATTGTTTCCTAAATTTCTCTACAATACTCTAGAGGAAAACGTAAACATTTATGTTCGAATTGATAAATAAAATCCTTCTATCGTTTCGAAAACAAAAAGAAAATCCCTCTAGGGAAAGTTTGCATCATGAGACTTTACGGAAAAAAGGGCATCCAATAGACTCGTTTACAAAGCTCATAACTTTTTAGTTAAAAAGTTATGAGAAGGGAAAGTTCGGCAAAACCACACAATGGACCAGCCTAATTTGGTATCGAATTCGCCATCCACGAGATTCGAACCTAAGACCTCTCACTTCCAAGTAAAGAAGAATACCAGTACTGAGTGTCTCCACAAATTGCTTTTGTTATACCTAAATGGCTAAATCCTTTATACTATATTTAAAAAACAAATAAGTCAAGATTACAAACTGGGTGAATTTATAAGAAAATTAGAGGCCAATAAAAGAAAGTATCCATAAACATGTTCTAATGAACTGACCGCAATAAAGAAAATCATAGCTTAAGATGATCAAGAAACTAGCGGCAAAGTCATGGACTGCCTGCCCCAAGGTGGTTAGGACTTTCTTCATTCTACTGCGTTGAGATCAATTTTTTTTTTTTATCTCTTCTTTGTACATATTAATGTAAAATGCTAATTGTAATAAACATAAATTGACGACAAAAATATTACAATGCCCAATTTTCTAAAATCATGCAGGTAGGTATAAACGGAGAATGGCTTCTCCTGACACTCTTTGGTGCAATTTCTTTGCCGTCAATACGCCCCGCAGTTTGTACTTGAATTTTTTTCCTTATATAACTTCATACGTGTTTTATTTTCTTCGAAAAATATGAAGTTTGGATTTTTTTTTTTCATTTAATCTAGTTGTAATTAATAAAAAAAAGATTATTAGTGTGGAGATTATACATGGTAAATGAAGTGAGAAGTGCCATGATTAATGCCGATAACATGAAAGGGAGCTGGCGCATCGGTATTACACTGACCAATGTGATTGCTACGACAATTTAACCCTTTTTTTTTTAAGATTTTTCAGTGCCTGGATTTTTTTGCATATAATTCAATATCCTAAAGCAATGAGTTAATAGAGACCGACAAATTCAATTTGAGTGGTTCGAATTTTCTACTTCTTAGGCTCCGGACAATGAAATCCGAAGAGGACATCTGTCCTAGTTGGACCACAACACTAATTAATATTGGACATTTTGAAAACTACCGCGCATAAATATTGAATAAACTTATAATGCCTCTTCAACTTACCTCTTTAGATGATATGAGCAAATATATTTAAACAAATAAGAAAGTACTAGTACTGGGCAGAATGGGTGAATAATTGTGGTTTGCCACCACTTATCCCTTTTTTTGTAAAAAAGAAAGTACTAGTACTACTAACTACTAACTACTAAGTGGCAAATTACAAACTCCATTTTAACAGCAAATTAATTTAAACTGGAAAATTACCCCTATGAATGACAACCACATAAAAATGCAAAACAAGTAGAATTTTTTCGATGCGATCGATCGGAATACAGGTGGTACACCACATTTCATTACGTAAGTGGAGATAAATTTTATTTTCTAAGCATTCCTCAACTTGTATAATGATATGTGGTAATCACTCTATTTTTCGACACACTTTAAAGTCTCTTATAGTACAAGTAAGTTAATAACTACTAATTAAACTAAGAAATACAATAATAATGATTATATTCCTAAATCAAACTAGGGTTCACGCCAACAAAATTTACCTTAACCCTAAAGTATCAATTAATACATTCACACGCGTACTTGACTTGTCCAATACACGTGGCGCCAAAAGACCAGTTTAAAAGTG
This sequence comes from Malus domestica, assembly GCF_042453785.1. NCBI lineage: Eukaryota > Viridiplantae > Streptophyta > Magnoliopsida > Rosales > Rosaceae > Malus > Malus domestica. The sequence goes on from NC_091663.1 coordinate 33,954,980, forward strand.
GCAACTTCTCAAAACCGCGAAATTTTGGCATCATTTCTCTCTGGTCGTAGTCTTTGTCTTGGCCCGTTACCCTTCTTTCCCTCCCTCTCCCTCTCCCTCCCTCTATCCATCTATCTGCATTTCTCCCCGCCGGTTACTTTAACGGCGGAGCTTACGATACCGTTTCAGGAGTGTCCAAATATATACACAATGAATCCTCTTTAACGGTTTTTCTCTCTCTCTCTTGCTGTTCCAATTTGTGTTCTAAAATATAACTCATAATTCAATTTCCTTTTCTGGGTTTTGTTTCATTCATGCCTTTTGATGATTTCTTGAGTTCAAGTTTCAATCTTGGGATTTCCCCTTTTCCAAATTCTCTGATATTTTGACTCTGAATGTTATGATTTTATTTTCTTTAATTTTCTTGTGGGTAAAGTGTGAATTAGAAAACCCAGAAAAATTACAAAAGAGAAGGTGAGAGAAAGTTGCAAAGTTGGTGCCTTCTTTTTGGGATTGGAAAAGAAGAAGAAGGAGAAATGGATATAACAGAGATGTCAATAATACACCATGTGGGGATTGTGCTATGTGGCCTGTGGTTGCTTTCCCACTACAATTGCTGCTACCCAGTTGCCTACTTTCTTTCTCTCGTTTATCTTTACCTGGTAAGAATTTTACTAATTGTTTTCATTCATCTTTCTTCATTACATAGATATATATATATGTATTTATTTATATATGTATTTATATATATTAGAATCATGCACATTGTAGTTGGCTATGTTGAATTGTGGCCAAGTGGCCAAGTGGACAACAAAACAAAACAACTTTTGGCTAATAAACAAACCAAAATAAAAAAAAAGGTGAAAGACATCATGATGAGGAGGCATCATGATTATGTTTGTTGAAAAGAAAAGTTGATGGTCATGATGATGTTTTTGAATTTTTTATTGGATGATGATGATGTCTCTTTGGCTTTTTCTTAAAGAAAAAAATAAGGGTTCGGTTGGTGCAATAAGAGAAAAAAAAAGGCTCATTTTGTTTTAGAGAAGAGTGAGTAGAGAGCTGCAGAGAAAAGGAGTGCATCAGAAAAATAGAAAGGGTGCAGCAACCCTTCGTTGAAGAGAAGAAGAAAGTGCTCTTCTTTTTGTTAGCAATCATCCATCATAATTGTTGTTGTAATAGCTTTGAGCTATATGTATAGAGAAGAAATTATACATTATATTTCTTTCTCTATTTGTTTCTGTGGTGTGTGAGAGCTATTGTGTGTATTGGGTTATTTGGGTTGTGAGATTGCCAACACTTTGTAAACTCCCATTTGGTTGATAGTGGATTATTGGGTGAGCTCCTACTGCTCCGAGAACGTACTCCAGTTACACTGACTGTTGAGGAACCTCGTTAAAATCTTGGTGTTCTTTTATATTTTGTTCTTGCATTTTCATTTGATAAATTTCCTGTGGGTTAGCTTGAGTTGGTTCCAACGGTTTTGGTGCTATCTTAGCACAACAATTGGTATCAGAGCACTGGTTGCTCTTGGGTACTGTCTAGTTGCCAAAGATGTCAGACGGCCAAGATGAGAATCCTTTTGGAAGCAGCTCTGGGTTTGCAAGAACTACGGTGCAAAATGCAAAGTTCGAAATGGAAAAGTTTGATGGCACAAACAACTTCGGGATGTGGCAATGTGAGGTCAAAGATGTGTTGGCTCAACAAGATCTACTTGCCGCTTTGGGAGAGAAGCCGGAAGTTATGTCGAAGCCGGAATGGGAGAAATTAAATTTGTGGGCTTGCTCTTCAATTCGGTTGTGCCTTGCAAAAACTCAGAAGTATTTTGTGATGCGGGAGACATTAGCAAGTGTGTTGTGGCAAAAATTGGAAGACAAGTATATGACAAAGAGTGCAGAGAACCGGCTACACTTGAAGAAAAAGCTTTACCGCTTCCAATACAAAGAAGGTACAAAAATGATTAGACACCTTGATGCTTTTAATAAGTTGATTGCCGACTTGTTAAATTTAGATGAGGATATTAAGGATGAAGATAAGGCCTTAATATTGTTGAATTCCTTGCCGGACTCTTATGAGCATTTTGTTACCACTATTATGCATGGTAAAGAAACTGTGAAATTTGAAGATGTGTCAAATGCCTTGATGAATTATGAAATGAGGCATAGAGATAAAAATCATGATGGTACCTCTGAAGCTTTATTTGTTAGAGGTAGATCATCGGAGAGAAGATCATCTTCTAGCAGAAAAAAATCACAGTCTCGACCTAGAGGAAACTCTAAAGGTAGAAAACCTTTGGAAAGGGATGAATGTGCCTTTTGTCATAATAAGGGCCATTGGAAGAAAGATTGTCCTAAATTGAAGACCAAAGGCAAAGAAAGTTCTGAAGCTAATGTTGCTGAGGTTGAAACAGATTTTTCTGATTTTGCTTTAACCACTTCCTCATCATTTGATTGAGCTACTAAGTGGGTGTTGGATACGGGTTGTACTCATCATATGACTCCTCACAAGGATTGGTTTTCAAGCTTGAAAGAGTTTGATGGTGGCGTTGTGTTCATGGGAGATGACAATCCTTGCACAACAAAAGGGATTGGTACAGTTCGTTTGAAGTTACATGATGGCATGATTAAAGAGTTGACAGGTGTTCGGTATGTACCGAATTTGAAGAAAAATCTTATTTCTTTGGGTACTTTGGAATCCAAGGGTTTCAGGTTTCATTCAGATGGACAGACATTGAAAGTTACTTATGGTGCACTTGTTGTGATGAAAGCTCCTAGATGTGGCCATTTGTATTTATTGCAGGGAAGCACTGTGACAGGTGAAGCATCTGTAGTCTCTAAAAATATGGGCACATCTGATTCAGATACTACTAGATTGTGGCATATGAGATTAGGCCATGCCGGTGAGAAAGCTCTACAAGGGCTTGTGAAACAAGGTCTTCTAAAAGGTGCCATGACTTGTAAGCTTGATTTCTGTGAGCATTGTGTCTTGGGGAAGCAAACTAGAGTGAAGTTTGGTACTGCTGTACATCAGACGAAGGGCATTCTTGATTATGTGCATTCGGATGTTTGGGGTCCTACAAAGACTCCCTCTTTGAGTGGTAGACATTGGTTCGTGACCTTTGTTGATGATTATTCAAGAAGGTCTTGGGTCTACACTATGAAGCACAAGAGTGAGGTGTTAAGTATTTTCTTGGGTTGGAAGAAAATGGTTGAGAACTAGACTGGGAGAAAGATTAAGATTTTGAGATCGGATAATGGTGGTGAATACACATCCGATCCTTTCTTTAAAGTTTGCAAAGAGGAAGGAATTGTGAGACATTTCAGTGTTCGGGGAACTCCACAACAAAATGGAGTTGCAAAAAGATTGAATCGAACCTTGCTTGAGAAGGTTAGATGTATGTTGTCTCAGTCGGGTTTAAGCAAGTCATTTTGGGCAGAAGCAGTTAATTATGCATGTCACATCATCAACCGGTTACCCTCAGCTGCTATTCAGGGTAAGACACCAATGGAGGTATGGACTGGAAAATCTTCTTCTGATTATGACTATATCCGTATTTTTGGTTCACCTGCTTATTTTCATGTAACTGAAAATAAACTTGATCCTAGAGCCAAAAAGGCTATCTTTCTTGGTTTTAGTAGTGGTGTCAAAGGTTACAGGTTGTGGTGTCCAGAGATGAAGAAACTGGTAATTAGTAGAGATGTGACATTTGACGAAGAAAGTATGTACAAAGTCTCTGAGAAGAATGTGAAAGATGTCCAACAGGTGGAGCTTGAGAAAGTTGCCTCTGGTACTTCAAATCCTATTTCCGCTGATGTCGAAGCCACTACAAGTGAAGAAGTGGAAGACCATGAGGATGTTGAAGAAGTTGAACTTGAAGATTCTATTCAAGTTGAAGAGCAAGTTTCACCTCAAGAGTCTATTGCCAAAAACAGAGGAAAGAGACAAATTACCAAGCCAGCTTGGTATAGTGACTATGTTTCTTTTGCTCTTCCTATTATCACTGATGATATTCCATCTAATTTCGAGGAAGCCATTGAGAGTGAGGAGAAGAAGAGGTGGTGCAATGCCATGGGTGATGAGATGAATTCTCTCTTGAAGAACAAGACTTGGGAGTTAGCTAAATTGCCTAAGGGCAAGAAAGCTATCGGTTGCAAATGGGTGTATGCCAAGAAGGAAGATGCTGATGAGAAAAGCAATGTGAGATTTAAAGCAAGATTAGTTGCTAAAGGGTATGCACAAAAGGAGGGCATTGACTACAATGAAATATTTTCTCCAGTTGTGAAGCACTCCTCAATTCGTATTATGTTAGCTCTTGTTGCATAATATGATCTTGAGCTTGTGCAACTTGATGTGAAGACGGCTTTCCTACATGGTGATTTGAATGAAGAGATTTATATGTGTCAACCGGATGGGTATATAGTGAAAGGGAAGGAAAATTTGTTTTGCAAATTGAAGAAATCACTTTATGGCTTGAAGCAATCTCCAAGGCAATGGTATTTGAGGTTTGATAAATTTATGAGAGGCCAAAATTATTCTAGAAGTCAATATGATCATTGTGTGTACTTCAAGAAGTTGCAAGATGGGTCTTTCATTTATTTGTTGATATATGTTGATGATATGTTGATTGCCTCAAAAAATGTTGAAGAGATTGAAAAATTGAAGAAGCAAATGAAGAATGAGTTTGAGATGAAGGATCTTGGTGAAGCGAAGAAGATCCTTGGCATGGAGATCACTAGAGATAGAGAGAAGGGTTTGGTCAGTTTGAATCAAAGACAATACCTTGAGAAGTTGATTCGGAAGTTTGGAGTTCATGATTCAACCAAACCGGTTAGTACCCCTTTGGCTCCTCATTTTAAATTGAGTTCTCTACAATGTCCTAAAAATGATAAAGAGAAGCTGCAAATGAAAAATATACCATATGCAAATTTGGTTGGTAGTTTGATGTATGCAATGGTATGCTCTAGACCGGATATTGCTCATGCAGTTGGCATGGTGAGTCGATATATGCATAATTCAGGTAAAGAGCATTGGCAAGCAGCTAAGTGGATATTGAGGTATCTCCATGGTACTCGAGATGTTGGTTTATGCTTTGAGAGAGATGACTCTGGTATTGGTCATTTTGCAGTTGGTTATGTTGATTCAGATTATGCAGGTGATCTGGATGGAAGGAAGTCTACTACAGGCTATGTGTTTACTATGGCTAAAGGGCCAGTTTGTTGGAGGTCCATTTTGCAGTCGTCTGTTGCCTTGTCTACTACAGAGGCTGAATATATGGCAGTTGCTGAAGCTATAAAGGAGGCCATTTGGATACATGGGCTGATTAGAGATTTGGGGGTTGATCAGAAGCAGGTGGAGGTATATTGTGATAGTCAGAGTGCCATTTATTTGGCTAAGTATCAGGTTCATCATGCGAGGACCAAGCACATAGATGTGCGTTATCACTTTGTTCGTGAAATTGTTGGTGAAGGGGAAATCATTCTCCAGAAGATTCCAACTAAAGACAACCCCGCTGATATGTTGACTAAGGTTGTTGGTGTAGCCAAGTTTGTTCACTGTTTGAACTTGGCTCACATTATGCCTATATAAAGAAGGCGTTGAGCAGTAGGAGTTTTGGAGAATTTGGCTCGGTATGAGTTGTTCTCTTGCTAGTGTTTGGGAGTGATGTTGTGTGTTAATTGTGTTGGTTGGCTTATCATGGCGTTTTTCGGAACTTGGCCAAGGTGGAGATTGTTGAATTGTGGCCAAGTGGCCAAGTGGACAACAAAACAAAACAACTTTCGGCTAATAAACAAACCAAAATAAAAAAAAAGGTGAAAGACATCATGATGAGGAGGCATCATGATTATGTTTGTTGAAAAGAAAAGTTGATGGTCATGATGATGTTTTTGAATTTTTTATTGGATGATGATGATGTCTCTTTGGCCTTTTCTTAAAGAAAAGAATAAGGGTTCGGTTGGTGCAATAAGAGAAAAAAAAGGGCTCATTTTGTTTTAGAGAAGAGTGAGTAGAGAGCTGCAGAGAAAAGGAGTGCATCAGAAAAATAGAAAGGGTGCAGCAACCCTTCGTTGAAGAGAAGAAGAAAGTGCTCTTCTTTTTGTTAGCAATCATCCATCATAATTGTTGTTGTAATAGCTTTGAGCTATATGTATAGAGAAGAAATTATACATTATATTTCTTTCTCTATTTGTTTCTGTGGTGTGTGAGAGCTATTGTGTGTATTGGGTTATTTGGGTTGTGAGATTGCCAACACTTTGTAAACTCCCATTTGGTTGATAGTGGATTATTGGGTGAGCTCCTACTGCTCCGAAGACGTACTCCAGTTACACTGACTGTTGAGGAACCTCGTTAAAATCTTGGTGTTCTTTTATATTTTGTTTTTGCATTTTCATTTGATAAATTTCCTGTGGTTAGCTTGAGTTGGTTCCAACGGTTTTGGTGCTATCCTAGCACAACAGGCTAGATTTTCCAGCTAAAAGTATGTGGAATTTTGCTTGTTGGTGCTAACATTAGGGTCATTTACCTTTGATTCGTTTTACCAATGATGTGAAATGAATATTCCTTTTGGAAGGAAACATGATCTGTTATTTGAATAGGCAAACTGGTATGTGCTAAAAGGGATGTACTTAATTTGAACCTTTCTTGTACTTCTGAAAGGTTCATGAACGGTACCTTATGAGACTGCGGAAGAAATTACAGTTCGAGGAAAGACAACAGGCTCATCAGAGACGGGTAATTTTCATTTTCCATTCTGCATTTCCAATTGTGGTAATTGCTTTATTAGTTAAAATTATGTGTTCAACATGAAAGATGAAAAAAGAGAAACAAAATCCATCCCGATAATTGTTTTTGGTACATGTTGTCAAAATTTAAATCTTTGTTTCGGATGACACATGAACATTTCTTTTTTTCAATACTTCAGGTGCTCTCTGAATCTGAGACAGTGCGGTGGTTGAACCACACAATTGAAAAGATATGGCCTATATGTATGGAACAGATTGCTTCACAGCAGATCCTCCTTCCCATCATACCTTGGTTTTTGGAGAAGTACAAGCCATGGACAGCCGTAAGACTATAACTTCTGGTCTATTAAAATCAAATACGATGACTGCGATCGTGCTGTTGATTTGGATTGATCACTTGGTCCTAATTGCTCTGTTTTAAGACTCTTGGATTTCTTTTTGTAGTTCGATTTCTAATTGAATAATCTTCAAAGTACTTCTAGTCGTAACTACTTTTTGTTTTGTTTGTCGGCATTTGTTATCATATAGTTGTTCTGATTGAACGAGATTGTTGAGTGATTGACAACTCTCAAAGGATGTAATTCTTTGTTGGATCTTAACTTAGTTTTAGAGAGTGTATTTTCATTTATTAATGCTATCTAAGTGGCAACAACTGCTTATGTTGCATCCGCATCTTATATGAGCATTCAAATATTTTAGTACAACAACGACTAGTTCTGATATTGTTCTTCATTTTCTGATTGAACGGCATTGTGAATTAATCCTGAATCATAATGTGAATTATTTGATGTCCCATATTTCAATGTCTTTGTAGGTATAATTTTGGTGAAACATGTCTTTTTGTCTGAATACGATAGTGTCACCTTGTTATTTGGTGGTTAAATACATTTTTTTTTTTTAGTTATTAACAATGATCTGAATATGTCTGCAGAAGGAAGCGGTAGTTCAGCACCTTTACTTGGGAAGAAATGCACCTATACTCACAGAGATGAGAGTGGTTCGCCAGTCTGCTGATGATGACCACCTGGTATTGTTTACTTTCTCTCTCTGGAATTTTCAGTGAACAGTTTTCATGCATTCTTCGTCAATGTAGGTCCCGAATCCAGATACTAAATATTAACTTGATGCAGGTTCTGGAGTTGGGATTGAATTTTCTTACGGCTGATGATATGATCGCAATACTTGCTGTGAAGTTAAGAAAAAGACTAGGTTTTGGGATGTGGGCAAAGTTGCATATTACAGGCATGCATGTTGAAGGGAAGGTGACATCCGAAATTTACAATTGTGATTTTTCCGCCTTATGTTGCGCTGTACTTTATGTTATTTATGCTAGATGCTCTTGTTCTATGTTACCTTGTTGAGTTGGTTCAGCCAGTGTAACGTAAGAGTATCTGTAAGATTTTTCATACCTTATTTATATGGAAAATAGGATGTCCATAACGGCATGTACAAACCACTGTTACATTCTGATCAAGCTGTATTTTTCCCTGAAGGTCTTGATTGGAGTGAAGTTTCTTCGCAGGTGGCCATTCCTTGGCCGCGTGCGGTTGTGCTTCGTTCAGCCTCCATATTTTCAGATGACTGTTAAGCCTATTTTCACTCATGGACTTGACGTTACAGTACTCCCTGGGATTGCTGGATGGCTGGTAACTTTTATCATATTGGAGCAGAATAAATTCTTAATTCTCTCCATTTCTAGCTCTCCGTCTCTGTAATTTTCTCTCTGACTCGCTCTTTGTTATTTTGTCTGCCAGGAGAAGCTTCTTTCAATTGCGTTTGAGCAGACACTAGTTGAGGTATGGATTTCGGACTTTTACACTCCGACTGTCCTATGAAATTCTTTGATATCCAATGGACTCCTCTGTAAACTGCCTTTACATCTTGCCCCAATTTGAATGAAAATTAGAACAATAAATCTAATTATAACTTATCTTTGCAGCCTAATATGCTGGTTGTTGACATGGAAAAATTCGTTTCCCCAAAGCAAGGTAATTTTTATACACACACACTCACACACGTGTGCAAACAGAAATGTATGTATTTTGATATAAACCTTATATAAATCTTTCCGCACATTCGGTTTTCATGAAATGAAAAGCGTTTAACTTTTATTATTTTGGCGTAGTAGATTTCTCACTCTAGAGTAATTAGTCTTTCATGCTTGAAGATATTGTTGCTTTTGAAATATAATTTCGTATGAGCTTCTGTTAAGGAGAAGCTGTAAACAGTGTCGTGAATGCTTCGTTCTGCAGTAGCATTGTCATGAATGCTCGGTCTCTGTGTGTGTCTCTCTCTCACACACAGAGACTCAAAATGTATTTTCGAAATGTTTTGATCAATAATCGATGCTTATTTGATTGACAGAAAGCTGGTTCTCTGTGAACGAGAAGGAGGCTCTTGCTCATGTCAAAGTAGAAGTTATTGAAGCATCTGATGTGAAAGCAGCCGATTTAAATGGTCAGTCTCTCTTTGCTAGTACATTGGTTTCTAACTTTCCACAGCATGTTTAAATTTTATATTTAACGAATAGAGCCTTTCTTTCAGGATTTTCTGACCCTTATGCTAAGGGTCAATTGGGCCTTTACCGGTTTAGGACTAAGATACAAAAGAAAACACTGTCCCCAAAATGGCATGAGGAGTTCAAGATCCCCATTCTTACATGGGATGCACCTAATGTGCTGGCTATTGAAGTTTGTGACAAGGACCGATTCGTCGATGATGCTCTTGGGTTTGCTTCTGAACTTTTTAGTGTAACATGTTTCCTTCTGTGCCTAGATTTATTCAAATTCGTTAACATAAGTACGCTTTCAGCTTATTTCGAGTGTTGTTTATCACCTTTTATTCCTATCAAATTGTTCCATAAGTGCTGTCTTACATGCAGGACTAACTTACTCTTATTCTATATCCAGCGACTGCTCGATTAACATTAATGATCTTAGAGACAGCCAGAGACATGACATGTGGGTGCCGCTTCAGAATATTAAAACCGGGAGGCTGCATCTTGCCGTAACTGTCATTGAAGACAATGTGAAGGTACCTTTTTACTTCATCTCAACCATGTTCTATTGATCAGGCTTACGAGTTGAAAATAAAGAGATTAGAGACTCGTGGTTTTAGTTGCTGCATAGGTGCAATACTTACCACATATGCTTGAGCCTCCTATTCAAGAATTTAACTTGAGCCTCCTACATATGCAGGGACCTGAGCAGTCAGAGGTTCAGGAAACGGTAACTTTGGAAGATAGAAGAAATTCATTTGCCAGCGACGCTAATGAAAGTTCCTTCTCGTCTATATCATCCGAGAAGTCTAACAGGGTAGCAGATAACTTTGAGCCGATTGATGTTGAAGGGCAAAAAGAGACTGGTATATGGGTTCATCACCCAGGAAGTGAAGTTTCACAAACTTGGGAAAGTAGACAAGGAAGGAGCCGACTACTTGACAACGAGATTCTAAATGATACTGGTAGCCGTAGTTCAGCTACATATGGATCCCAAAATAATGACGACAGTGGCATGGATAAAGATCCTGAGGAGAAACGGCACATGAAAGGAGTTCGCAAGGGACTAAATAAGTTCTGTGCGAAGTTCCACAGGAATTCCAAGAAGGACCTGGGTACAAGCAGCTTTAAAGAGACTGCTCGTTCTGAAAGTATTAATCTTAGAGGAGTTCATGACAATGAGAGTGGGGTGAAATTTATTGTGGAAGACGACCTTTCTGAGCCTCTTTCTTCTAAGGTTCCGAAAGGACAGGATTTCACTCCTGCAGGAGGGACTGGTTCAGATACCCAGGCAAAGGGCAAGTTGAGAGAGACGAAAAGTTTCTTCAAGCGTAATCAAAAATCTGACAGAAAAGATTTTGCAAAGTCTCAAAGTGATTCTTTGGTAGTGAACGGAAGAGAAATTTTAGAAAATCTCATCTCTTCTGATGATGATCCTCTGCCCAAATAGTTGATATGTTAGCAGTTATGGTTGCAAGTGACACTGCAGTGGATGCTGAAGGTCCAATAATGAAGGCTGGGTTGAAATCATTCTGATAGTACCAATACCTCGTGGCTCCGGAAGTAGGGTTCTTTAGGATTCTTGCCACATTCTAATCCTTATTTAGCTCTCTCATGGCAGACTGGCTAACTTTGCAGTCGACAAGGTTGTGTCACAGCCGTGAGGGGTTCTCTTTTGTATTCGTAGGTACGCTATGTGAGTTGATTCGGTTGCCAATGCTTCATTGGAAATCAAGGTGAAAAGAGGACATGACACAATAGCAGGTAGCATTGGGGGTGTATTATAGAACTGTTTGCACTTAAAATATACCCATTTTTACTTATTTGGGCAATTTGGGTAAAATATGGCATTTGGAGGATTAATATGCAAGAAAGCTAATTTGGAAAGATATTTAGATGCAAGTGGAGGGGTTTGACACTATAATATTGTTCTTCCAATTTGTTTTGGTGGTGGAGATTTGTCAAGCTTTGTTTAATCAAGATACATGCATCCTTGCAAATGGGTTGGAAGGCAACTTACGGATGTAGATGCAAAGAATATGTGAAAGAAGCCAACTTACTTCTTTTAAATGTTAGTTTATTACAAGTGGGAAAACATGTGCTAAAAACATATGGTGGATATGCAAGTTCCCCTTTTAATATTGTTTCTACATGCAAGTTGGCAAAATGCAATGCAAGCTACCCAAGTAAGGAAATGCAAGCTGCCCAAGCTTCATTCGGGCAAGTACAAAGATCTCAACAAAGGGGCTCTTCTAGACCTCTATATAAAGAAGTAGATGGAGAAGGATTACAGACACTCAATCAAACAAACAAAAGCACAAATTCTGCTCAAATCAGATTTGCCAAAAGCCTTCTTTTATCTAAGTTTATTAGCTCTGCTACTCACTTGTAGTATCGATCTCATTTGTAGTTTTTATGTACTCATTTCCAGTCATATAAATTACAAGCAATCTGCAATATTAGCCACTTTCCCTTGTCATTTATATTTCCAAGCAACCTTGTCATTTACATATTGTTCTATCTCTCCATATAAGTAAAGTCCTTATTTTTAAGGCAAAGAAAGAACCTTGATTTGAGCAACTCCCACTCAAATGGCACAATCTCTTGATTTGAAGTCAAAAGGCGCAACCTCAATCATTCAAATCCCGTCTACTAGCGGCATCTAGTAGTGGCACGCCCGCACCCACCAATCTCATATGTGCAGTAAATCCCCGACTTGCCCGCAAGGCCCCATGGCGGATTTAGGGAGCGAACATATTTTGGCACGCCCGGTGGGATCCTTATATGAAGTTAGATCATGAACAATCATTATGTTCATGATTTTTTGGAGGATGACGGTGTGGAAGAGCGCCCAAGCTATGACCATCACATAGAGCCAACCTATGAGTTGCCAACTTATGGGTACATGGCTAAAGAGTACTCAAGTCCCATGGAACATGATTGTTGGCCAACTAATGGCCATCAAATAAATAATAATCTTGAAGATTGGCCAACTTATGGCTATGATGAAGGTTATTATTCTTTTGAAGACAATCATATTCATGAATACTATGATAGGCCAACAAATGGCTTTGAGTATCAAAATGCTTCCAATGAGTACATAGAGCCAATATATGAGATGCCAACTCATGATCATCCGAATGAAGAGCTCTACAAAGAGGATGTGGGCAAATTAGAGCATATGTCCAAACTCCATGTGGCAAGCATCGAATATGGTGAAGAGGTGACTAAGTGTTTTAAAAAGGTGGAGGAAAGCTATACAACTTTTGGAGAAACTTTGAGAAAGTTGATAGATCAAGTGTGTCAAATCCCCTCTACAAAGCACACTCACCCTACTACAACCAAGGAAGAACAAATCATACATATTGATGAAGGCCAAACAATGGCCCCACCCAATGAAAAATCCATGAAAATGGATATGTTTGTAGGAGACCAAGCTAAGATGGAGATGATGGCTAGTATAGGCCAAACACCAACGCTCGGGGGGCACGAGCCCACACCTCATGTGGAGCCCGAAGAAGAAAATAGCTCCTACACTCTTCCCCGCCAACACAAGCATGTTGTCCGCATCGAGATCTCAAGGAGGACAAAGCTTGGGATCAAACATGAATGGCCACCTCCTATGGTTCCCAAGCTACATAGCATAGCCAGTTTAAATGATGGGTTTGATCTCTCTACACTAAATTTTAAAAAGAGAAAAAGATTTGAGTGTTAAGAGAAAAATAACATATAAGCAATGAAGGAGTTTTCATCCAATATGCCCGAGTAAGGCTCGTTTTTGTTTCTCCCTCTTTCATTTTCCAATTTATTTCTCTCCTTCCCTTCATTTTCTAAAAAGCTCCACTCTGCCCGAAAGGGCTTTATTTTTTATTTTTATATATTATTTATAGAACTTTGCCCGTGTGGGCTATATATATATAATACGGTACTATAATATATTTTAAAAGTGTTGCCCGAAAGGGCTATATATATAGTATTGTATATGCTTTGCCCGTGCGGGCTTATATATTTTTGTCTATATATATATATATATTTTTTATTATAGTATATTATGTGGAAAGGGAATCTGGGCGCTTGCCCAGATAGGCTTTTATATATATATTATATTGTATTATAGTTTTGAAAAAAAAGCAAAGAAAAAAAAAATCTGGGCAGCTTGCCCGAATAACTGTGTACCAATTTGCCCGACTTGGGCCTTTAATTTCCTTTTTCTGTTTGCCCGAAAATGCTCTGTTTTCTTTGTGTGTTTCTTGTGTTGTTACAAAGAAAAAGATATAAAAATTAAAAATTACAAAAACCACAAAAATATTTTGCTTTCTTACTTTCTTGTTTTTTGTTTGGCTTTCTTACTTTTGTTTTTCTTTCAAAATCTGTGTTCAAAATGTCAAAGGCCTCGCTTTCTTTCTTTTTATTTGTCTCTTTCCTCTTTCCAGTTGCCCGAAGTGAGTTTTGTGATGAGTGTACAAGAAACAGAAAATATAAAGAGTTGGGCAGTTTGTGAGTAGCCATTTTTACCCTTCTTTCCACTTTTCTCTTATCCAATGGATGTATTTAGCCCGAACCCGAAAGCTGAAAAACCATCAACAACAGCAGCAAGATATTCTGATTTTTCTATCATTAGTTGTCAAGGACCTATCAACTACCAGTTTTAATGGGTGAAAAGTAGAGGAGTGAAGCCTCGTTTGGGTTTGGGTTTGGGTTCTCAAAACAGATTAGGTTGGATGGTGGGTGCAGAAAATTGTTTTTGCAGTTTGCCCGAATGCTTGATGAAAGTATGTTGATGTTGCCCGAGGAAGCTACAATCTTGCCCGATGGGCAGGACATCTTTTCTGCTGCAATTTGTTTCGATGTTGTCAATTAGACATGGGGCCCCATGTTTGATCTGGCAAACGGATTTGAAGTGTTCTTGCCATAGCTGTTGTAGCCTCAACAATGTGTTACCAACCTGCTTACACAGAGTGCAAAACTCGAAGAAAATTGTGAAAATTGCAACGACTCTTCCAACAACTAATTTCTCTCTCACACATGAACTCAGCTCACTCCGTCCTAAAGAATCAACTCGGCGGGCGATTACAACTGCTCTTAGTCCACTCTTCCGAGTTCGTATCTTCACAAAGACTTCTCCGCCATTGGAGCATCCTTGCTTGGGCTCTGTTAGGAATGTGGAAAGAGGAGGTTTATCCTGATGGCTACGATGGTGGAAGTTTCACAATTTTCTTTGCTTTGGTGAAAATATTCTTTTCCTCTACAAAAATTGAGACCACAGCAGCCATGCCGTTCTTTGAGCCGCAAGCCCAGTGAGTGCAACATGCTCCCAAGATGGTCACCAACAGAGTCCTCCGCTTTAAAAAATGGCAACTCCTGTCCCCGGTGCAAGTGGATCTTCTCTTTCATTTCCGGTTACAGCGACATGCTTCCTCCATTACAAAACAGGCTGCTGGTAACCACTTACCAGCTCTGGTCAACGGTGTCTCATCAACGAGCCATCTAACAATCAGTGGCCACCTGATCTTCTTGTTTGGGTTCTCAAAATAAATTGAATAGCCGGGGTTAGAGGAAGGGTGCAGAAAACTGTTTTTGGAGTTTGCCCGAATGATCGACGAAGCTTTTCTCGGTCCTTCTGCTATCCAAGATGACGCCATCAGGGTATTGTACTCTTCCCAAACCATGGCTCATGTTTCAATGGAGCAGGCCTCTTCCTCAACAACCAGATGGAAATTTTGTGAAAGATGAACCTGTCAAAAATGAGGCGAGCAGCGAAAAAACCAAAAGTGAGGTAGGCAGCGCGAGGAAATCCCATGAGCCTGGGGTGACGTTGTGGCTCCAGAACGAATACATGGGTGGTGTCTTGAAACCACATCTTGGGCGAAGAACATCAAACAGCGGATCAAAGTCTAGTACAGTCCAACCCCAAAGGAATGGATCGATGAGCAACAATCGCAGGCGATATTATTCCATTTTCCAATCTTGGGGATCTCTATGTGCCCTAATTATTTCTCAAAAATAGGAAGAGAAGTCTGGAATTTGCTGATTAGGGAGGAGAATGTGCAAGCACTGGGCATGTAAGGCAGTAAGGGTCTCTCTCTTTCTCTCTCTCCTTTTCCTCCCTTTCTTTCTCTTATCTCTTCTGTTTTCCTTTGGCCCCGAAAGAGGATCTAACCCTCTTTCCTCTTTCTTTTTCTTTCTTTTCCTTTCTCTTTCTCCTTCTCCGTGTCTATGTCAGAGACACATATATCTATATCTAATATTAGTTGTTTTATATTATAATATAATATAAGTCTGACTGCTTTTTCTTCCTGCAGTCCGAAATGGCTGTCTCTTTCTTCTTTTTCTTTCTTCTTTCTTTTCCTTGTCTTTCTTGCTGTCCCCTTTCGTTTCAAGTTGCCCGAATGGGCCATGTATTATATATATAAAAATGGCCTAAGATAGGGAAGTCTAATCCAACCTTTCGGGCAAAGAAAAGGTAGTTGGACTATAATATAATATATATATATATATATATATATATATATAGTAGTATATTATATTATGTAAGGATAAGGGAATTAGAGTACTTTTTCCCGAAAGGGGTAGATATGTATATATTTTATATATATTATATTATATATTATATATGAAAAGAGGCAGAAAAGAAAAAAGACAAAAAAAAATAATAGTTGCCCAAGTTTATTTATGTTTTATCCTTCTTTTCCAGTTTGTCCGATTTCAGGCATTTGTCTAGTTTATTATCTATGTAATCAGTGAGGATGCTTCCATGTTTTTTGGTATCAACAAGAAGAAGCACAAGCCATGCATCATTCTTTCCAATGCTAGTTGCACTACCAATTGTCTTGTTTCTCTTGCCAAAGTTTATCAACGACAGAAGGACCGAAGAGGTAGACGTGCCTCTTCCTTCGACATCAATTCTGGCAGCATTGGAGTTGTAAGTTTCACAAACTTTGCTCAAATTTGTAAAACTTGGGGGGCACTGTTTGCACTCAAAATATACCCATTTTTACTTATTTGGGCAATTTGGGTAAATATGGCATTTGGAGGATTAATATGCAAGAAAGCTAATTTGGAAAGATATTTAGATGCAAGTGGAGGGGTTTGACACTATAATATTGTTCTTCCAATTTGTTTTGGTGGTGGAGATTTGTCAAGCTTTGTTTAATCAAGATACATGCATCCTTGCAAATGGGTTGGAAGGCAACTTACGGATGTGGATGCAAAGAATATGTGAAAGAAGCCAACTTGCTTCTTTTAAATGTTAGTTTATTACAAGTGGGAAAACATGTGCTAAAAACATATGGTGGATATGCAAGTTCCCCTTTTAATATTGTTTCTACATGCAAGTTGGCAAAATGCAATGCAAGCTACCCAAGTAAGGAAATGCAAGCTGCCCAAGCTTCATTCGGGCAAGTACAAAGATCTCAACAAAGGGGCTCTTCTAGACCTCTATATAAAGAAGTAGATGGAGAAGGATTACAGACACTCAATCAAACAAACAAAAGCACAAACTCTGCTCAAATCAGATTTGCCAAAAGCCTTCTTTTATCTAAGTTTATTAGCTCTGCTACTCACTTGTAGTATCGATCTCATTTGTAGTTTTTATGTACTCATTTCCAGTCATATAAATTACAAGCAATCTGCAATATTAGCCACTTTCCCTTGTCATTTATATTTCCAAGCAACCTTGTCATTTACATATTGTTCTATCTCTCCATATAAGTAAAGTCCTTATTTTTAAGGCAAAGAAAGAACCTTGATTTGAGCAACTCCCACTCAAATGGCACAATCTCTTGATTTGAAGTCAAAAGGCGCAACCTCAATCATTCAAATCCCGTCTACTAGCGGCATCTAGTAGTGGCACGCCCGCACCCACCAATCTCATATGTGCAGTAAATCCCCGACTTACCCGCAAGGCCCCATGGCGGATTTAGGGAGCGAACAAGAACTGTTTTTTTTTTTTTTTGTCACCGGATTTCTCTTTTGGCGGTGCCCTGGTAGAGGGAGCTTGTTTGTTTGATAGACTCTGCAGACCTACATATGCTCGTCCTGTCAATCTGTTAACATTGGTTTGGTTTTGTTTTCTGTAAAGAACGAAAATTGTATATGACAAATTTTTTGAACACACACTAGTACATTACATCGATCTTCATGGTCGAAACCAATTTTTATGTAGTTCGTTTTGTGTAGTTATAAGTTCTTGATTGCAATTAATGCTTCAAAAGTTCGGGGAGGATGAAAATTTCTAGCCCCTTTTCACCATAAGGATCCCTTCGTGAACAGGTTGATCAAGCGGTAGCATAAAGAATTACCGACATTGCAGCCACACTTTGGGATGCCGGGGGTGGCTGTATCTCAAGAACCTTTTCGGTTAGCAGCACAATGTAGCACGTTCAGGGGTCTAAACCACAAAAACATAGAGAAAGAGAAGCAGAGAGAGAGAGAGTGGAAGAGAGAAAGGTGACATATTTGTATAGGGTTTAGGCATTTAAATTACGTAAGTTGATTAAACAAAGTGTCTTGAATTTAAATTACGTAAGTTGAATTTAATAAAATATTTAAATATAAAATCATATAATTGTCTTGAAACTTGACGTACAAAGTGTCTTGGGTGGGGTAAAACTTTATCAACAATTCAACTTTTTTTTGGGAATTTAATGCACAGCATACTGGTAGCAAGTTTGAGCCTGCGAATCGGTTTTTTCCCACTCCACTTACAGAGGTCAGGTACCCAATCAATGCTTCTCTTCTCTTCTACTTCTTTTTCTATAATTTAATTTGTGACTTGTGAGTGATGTGCTTGTAAATATAATTAGGATTTTCAATTCTAGGGTTTATGATTTGTTTATTTTAATGCGTATTGTTTATGCAAAATCAAAGTATTCACTTGTCAATTGTCTATATTGCAGTTATAAAATTCGAACTTGTGGATGCACTTAATAAAGTGGTTAAATCCCTTCAAGAAGATAAATTATGGGTGCACTTAACAAGGTTGGTTATTTTTGCTTCCTAACTAGTTTTGGTTCAAGATAATTCAACGTTTCGATGTTGAATTTTGTTAACCATACCAGTTACAGTTGTCTCTGCAAAAAGAAGTTTCTCAAAATTAAAGTTGATCAAATCGTATCTTCGATCACCTATGTCACAAGAAAGATTGAATGGATTAGCTATTTTGTCAATTGAAAAAAGAATTGGTTGAAAAATTAGATTATGTAAACTTAATTAATACATTTGTGTCTAAAAACGCGAGACGTGTAATATTTAAGTAATGTTTGCATATCTTTCTTCTTTGGATATGAATTCTAATGATTTTTTATGTAGAAATGAACTTTTTCATGTATTTAGCGAAACATTTTCTTATACATATAAATGTACAATGAGTTAGGTGTCAAAGAACTTTAGAACCTCCACTCGAAGGCCCGCCTAGGACCCCCAATTTCTCAAGGCCGGCCCTGATAGTGCACCTGAGGAACAGATCTCCAATATGGACCTCCAGCATGCACAACAGCCCGAACGGCTTAATCTTTCAATCAAAACTCTTGAAAATATCGCCAACGTCAAGTGCCTGTCTCTTTCAGCTTATAATTTGGAGATAAGCATGTCCTCACTTGTTTCTTTTTGTTATGTATGTTGGGAAGAATTATAAGGAAGTTATAATTATTAGGGTGGAGGTTAAAAGTAAGAAAAGGCAGTGAAGTCGAAGGAATCAGCTTTTTCTGCTTCATTTTTCTCATGCCATTTTTTCAATACTAGGGATTCGATGATTTCTGATGCCCTTTTTTCAATACTAGGGATTCAAAGGAGTATTCGAAGGAATCTGCTTTTTCTGATTTCTGATGCCATTTTTTCAATACTAGGGATTCGAAGGAATCTGCTTTTTCTGATGCCATTTTTTCATGTCCGTCGGAATGCTCAAAGGCCAAATTTCACGAGAAGGTAAAATACCTATTTTGGCAGAACAAGCGCTACAAAAAACAAAAAAAACAACTTGGCAGACGAAAATTTTCGTTGGCTCAAATTTGGTTTTGTTGCCTAAGACTTTAGACGACAAAAGTTCGTTGGGAAAAGTTGGTCCTACAAAAACCCATCACTCGAAGTCTTATCCGACAAGAAGTAGTCGTTTGTCCGGCAAAAATGAGTTTGCCCAATGAAAGAAGTCGTCGGGGTAAAGTGCATTGACTGTCTTTACCCAACGAAAATATTATACCCGATGACGTCGTTTTGCCCCATTAAATTAAATACTATTAAAAACTTGACCCGATGAAATTTTCATCACTCTCCTAGAATTTGGAGTCTGTCTGGGCATACCAACCCATATAACTTGTCATCCTCGAAATGGCTTACAAGGAACTTTTCTATATGCCTAAGGGCATTAGTGAAATCTCCATTTGTAGCATTAAATGCCTGAGGTTGGAAGTTATCAGATGGGTTTTTCTCCATGTATTCTAATCTTCTTAGTTATAGCATGAATTAAGCGTCCGAAGTTGAAAGCGATTAGCTGAGTAGTAGTTAAAGTTACATTAAGTTACTAACTAATTAGCACTTATATATGGCAAGTTAGCAACATTCGTTTATCTAAAACCATATCTCAAGGGAAAGGAATATAGAGTGACCGATCTTTTCTAGAAAATTTGAATTGAAATCATGTGCAAGCGCTTGTTCTCTCCTACCAGAGAGCTTCCATTGCTTCCACCCAAGGGTAGGGTAGGCTCCGATCCAGGGATGTGTGTTGCCTTATCTGAAGCACTTGACCTTTTACAATTTTGTTTAAAGAAGGCGGACTTGCGGCGGGTTATTAGCATGTATATAGGTTAGAAGGCGGAGTTTCATTGATTAAAGTTCTTTCCAAGCATGCAAATTGGGAAGAGGTTTAACATAGCTACTTCAGCCTAGAAGATGAGAGTACAGTTGCATGTCAACTATTTCAGGAAATCCAATTCAACGCTAAAAGCGAAGGTTTTATTATACAACCAATAAAATTTCCAAGAAATTAAAAAGTACGTACTGCTTGTTAAATATCTTCTGTTTGAAACTAATCCAACCAAGCTTATTGTTATAAGCTCCCTGACTGATTTAAGGCAAGGTCATAATGTGTGATCAACACATTAAATTTTCCTCTCCTGATAATTCGCCCTGAAGTAACTTGTTAGTATGATAGCCAAGCAGGCGATTGGCAAACAAGGCTCGATCCCCTTAAAACCACAAATGCAAAGAAAGCTTCCTTACAACACAAGTAAATAAAACGAGGCATTGTGCTCATTTGATTTACACGAGCGAGCATTCTTGAATTCATCGGTTTCTTAAAAAAGACTTCCCCATGTATATTGATTTATGAAATAATCTTACACAAAGCAACCCAATTTCAAGGTGTCAAGGTGCGTGATACAATTCAAGGAAGAAGGTAAATATACAAGCCGAAAATATTAACAGTATGAAAGTTATAAAGGAGAAAACATGATCACTTTACAATTCGTGGTTAGCCATTGATTTACTCTGGTTGGCAATACCAGTGAACACTAACAAGCATTTTACATTAATCCTGTTTTTGTGGAAGCAATACCAACAGTGGCTGCAATTTGTTCTTCTTCTTCTTCTATAATTTGGAGTCTCTCAGGACATACCGACTCATATAACTTGTCATCCTCAAAAACCGCTCATAAGGATCTCCTCCATACGCCTAAGGGCAGTAGTTAAATCTTCATTTGTAGCATTATGCGCCTCATCATGAGTTTCAAAGTGATCAGCTGCGTTCTGTTTTGTATACCAATGTGCATTACCGTAATCTCCGGTAGTTGCAGAATAATGCTCCTGAGGTTGAAAGTGATTAGCCGCGTTCTCTTCTTTATACCTAGGATCATAAATGTAATCTCCAGTTGTTGTAGCAGTAAGTGCCTGAGGTTGAAAGTGATCAAATGCGATTTGCTCAATATAGCTAGGGGCATTATTGTAATCTTCAACAGTTAAAGCACTAAGCGCCTGAGGTTGAAAGTGATTAGCTGCGTTTTCTTCATAATTATCTCTTTCCCTCCAGCTTCCTTTTCTTTGATATGTCATCCTTTCTTCTAAGAATACAAAGAACAATATTCTTCTCCTACATTTGAGAATCGCGTTTGCTTTTGTTAATATAAATTCCAATCCTTACTAAAATATATAAAAAGGTTCTACATGCATATACATACATACATACATACATGTGTGTGTGTGTGTGTGTGTGTGTGTGTATAATGTATTGCTTTCTCTAACGACTGTAGAAATAGAGCAATACTTTTTATTAGTGAGCAAAGTTTCAATGTCAACTAGAAAATTAAGAAAACGAAAAAGGAAATCGCAAATAATTAAGTCCTTATAAGATTGTTCCCATGCCAATATACTTCCTTGCCTGCCAATATTAATATATGTATAAGCGTGAATATATTTTATAAGCTTTTGATTCGTTCTTCTTAACTTTGTCCTAGAGGCCAAGTTTAGACAGAAAACCTAAAAACAATTTAAAAGAAAGAAAAGTGTACTTACTTGATGATGTTTGTTTCGTAGTAAAGATGGATCAAGATGGAACTCAAGCATAATCCAATGGTCATTCTGCGGGGATCCTTTGTTCCTGTACGTAAATCTTTTTCTGAAGCCAATAGCATGTTTAATCCCAGAAGCGTAGATTTCCTTGCCGGCATCTTCGCCTTTCCAAGTGCCGCCGGTGGTGCCAACTGTTCGGCAAACACGCGAGCCATTAGGAGCCTTCGAGTTGAGTGTGGTGAAGACGTAGATATCTTTATCATCTGTACATTCTTGACCATCATGTGATGCACGGTTAAGACGTCTCCATATGTCCGATGGTTCTTGTTGGAACCCTCAGTCCCACATCGGACAGAGGGAGAAGAAAATAGTGCTTTAAATAGAAATACCCCTCTCTAACTAACATCGAGACCTTTTGTGATAAAACCCCACACCTAAGGATTGTGCAGGTGGTTAAGTGGGGACAGTATCGGTGTTGTTGGAGTGGGCCCTCGGCCCGTCGACCTGAAAATTTCCACATGGTATCAGAGCCAGGAGGCGGACCCGTACTGCCACGTGATTGGGTGGGTCCCCTTTGGCCCCGCGCGATTGTCCACGTAGGCCAAAGATGCCACGTGTTTGGGTTTGTGAGTAATTATAAGTCATGTGTTAACAACGACCTGTATTTGCTTTCGGTGGAAATATCACATGATATCGGTGGAAATATCACATGATGTGTGTTGCATGAAAATTGCAGACAAAGTAAAAGTAAAAACATAATGATGATGCTTGCTTTTACTTTAATGATGATGTTTGTGGAAAAAGGGAAAGTTGATTCATTTTTCTTTTGCTATTTATTTTGCTAAGAACCGAATGGAGAGAGAGAGAGATTTGGCTCTCTCCTGAGAAGACATCAGAGAGCATCCAAAGGGGAGAGCATTCGGCTCTCCCATGGGAAAGCATGGGCATGGGTGAGAGAAAATCAAGAGAGCTAGAGTGAAAAGTATTATAGTGAAAGAACTCTTGGGGTAGAGTGAGGCTCTTGGGAAAATTCTATGAGTGAGTGTACAAGGTAATCACCCAATGTGTGTGGGATAGAGAGGGGGAAGCTAGCCAAATGTGGGATTCCATGGCTAGTTGTATCCGAAAAGTAGCAAAAGAGGTATTAGGAGAGTCCAAGGGCTTTGCCCCACACCAAAAGGAATCTTGGTGGTGGAATGAGGAGGTACAAACAAAGGTGAAGGCTAAGAAGGAATGTTGTAAAGCCTTATACAAGGAGAGGACCGATGAAAATGGTGAAAGGTATAGAAAAACGAAGCAAGAGGCGAAGAAAGCTGTCAGAGAAGCTAAGTTAGCGGCTTACGACGATATGTATAAACGACTAGATACCAAAGAAGGAGAGTTCGATATCTATAAACTATCTAGAGCAAGGGAAAAGAAGACAAGGGACCTAAACCAAGTGAGGTGCATCAAGGATGAGGATGGAAAGGTTCTTGCTACAGAGAACGCGGTTAAAGACAGATGGAGAGGTTATTTTCATAATCTTTTCAATGAAGGACATGAAATGAGTGCTTCTTTAGGGGAGTTGAGTAACTCAGAAGAGTGTAGAAACTACTCTTTTTATCGTCGAATCCGGAAGGAAGAAGTGGTTGTAGCTTTGAAGAAGATGAAGCATAAAAAAACAATAGGCCCAGACGATATACCAATCGAAGTGTGGAAACTTTTGGGAGAGACAAGTATAACATGGCTCACTGACCTTTTCAATACGATTTTGAAAACGAAGAAGATGCCAAATGAGTGGCGAACGAGCACTTTGGTGCCTATCTACAAGAATAAGGGCGACGTACAAAATTGCATGAACTATAGGGGTATTAAGCTAATGAGTCATACAATGAAGCTCTGGGAGAGAGTCATTGAGCATAGATTGAGGCAAAAGACACGGGTTTCGGACAACCAATTCGGGTTCATGCCAGGACGCTCAACCATGGAGGCAATCTATCTCTTACGAAGATTGATGGAAAGATATAGAGATGGGAAAAAGGATTTACACATGGTCTTTATAGATTTGGAAAAAGCGTATGATAGGGTCCCAAGAGACATTCTTTGGAGGATTTTAGAGAAGAAATGAGTACGAGTAGCATATATCCAAGCTATAAAGGATATGTATGAAGGAGCAAAGACTGTCGTAAGAACTCATGAAGGACAAACCGAAAGCTTTCCCATAACTGTAGGATTACATCAAGGCTCATCCTTAAGTCCTTACCTTTTTGCGTTGGTAATGGATGAGTTAACAGGACATATTCAAGATGATATTCCTTGGTGTATGCTTTTCGCAGACGATATAGTGTTGATAGATGAAACTCAGGAAGGGGTAAATGCAAAGCTTAACCTTTGGAGAGAAGTGTTGGAATCTAAAGGTCTTCGCCTAAGCCGATCAAAGACAGAATATATGGAGTGCAAGTTCAGTGCAAATGGAGGCCAAAACGAGTTAGGGGTGAGGATCGGAGATCAAGAAATACCAAAGAGCGACCGTTTTCGTTACCTAGGATTTATCTTGCAAAAGAACGGAGAATTAGATGGAGATCTTAACCATAGAATACAAGCTGGATGGATGAAGTGGAAGAGTGCATCCGGCGTGTTGTGTGACCGCCGTATGCCACTGAAGTTCAAGGGAAAATTTTATAGGACGGAAATAAGGCCGGCGATGCTGTATGGCACAGAATGTTGGGCGGTGAAACATCAACACGTACACAAAATGGGTGTAGCGGAGATGAGGATGCTTCGTTGGATGTGTGGGCACACGAGAAAGGATAAGATTAGGAATGAGGATATCCGGGGTAAAGTAGGAGTAGCCGAAATTGAAGGAAAGATGAGAGAAAATCGGTTACGGTGGTTTGGACATGTGCAAAGAAGGCCTACTGACGCTCCGATTTAAAGATGCGACTATGGGACAGAGGTTCAGGGCCGAAGGGGTAGAGGAAGACCTAGGAAAACTTTGGAAGAGACTCTAAGAAAAGACTTAGAGTACTTGGATCTAACGAAGGACATGACACAGGATTGAGCACAATGGCGTTCTAAGATTCATATAGCCGATCCCACTCAGTGACTTGGATTTTCCAAGTCTCCAACCGAGAAGTTTTCCTCACTCGGGAAATTAAGGGAACACTACCCCAACCTACATGCTCCACTCAGAAAGCTTCAACATACAAGCTTCAACAAAAGAAAATTCAAAGAACTTAGCGAAGAAGGCTTTGGTGTATTTAACACAATACGTTGAAATGAAGGAAAGCTTATTTATTGATATCCCCGATAAGCTACAAATATGTACATATACATGATTCAAAATAAACACACAAGAGGGAGCCTTCACAAAGGTTGCTTAGGAGAAGTCTCAGCAGTCGGTAGAGCCCCAGAAAGAGAAGGCACCAGAGGGGGATCATTTGGAGCCTCAGTACTGGACAGAACCCTAGAAGGAGAAGGCATCGGAGGTTGATCATTTGGAGCTTCATTACGCGGTACAGCCCCAGAAGACGAAGGCAATAAATGCCTTTGGAACAAACCCACAAATCTCTGATGATCAAGTAAAACCTGACCATCAGTTTCCTTCATCTGGTCAAGCTTCCTCTTCATGTTTGTAGCATAGTCATGTGCGAGCCGGTGCAACTGTTTATTCTCATGCTTGAGCCCCCTAATCTCCTGTTTGAGACTCATCACTTCAGCCGCCAATGATTCAACTTGGCGGGTTCGAGCAAATAGGCGTTGGGCCATATTAGACACAGAACCTGCACACTGAACACTGAGAGCCAGCGAATCCTTAACAGCTAACTCATCAGACCGTTTGGAAAGTAGTCTGTTATCTTTAGGAGTGAGAAGGTTCCTGGCCACCACCGCAGCGGTCATATCATTCTTCATCACGGAATCCCCAACGGTAAGAGGACCAGTAGGGGAGACGAAGGATGGGCGCCATATGTTGTCTGGAGAAGGCGGGGCTACCTCTTCAACAAGGTTCAAGTCAAAACGACGGTCGGAGGGGCCAGACATTTTCAAAGGTGTTGAAGAGAGAAGATGTCGGACAAATCAAGATCTTAGAAGTGCAAGAATGAAGCTTCTACTGGTGGAGATTCAAGTGTGTTTTGGAACTTAATGCCAGCCCCTATAAAAATCTGTACTCGACGGAGCTTCAGAAATCGAAGAGGCGCCTGCTCAGAAATCGAAGAGGCGTCTGCTTTCTCAAAAGCTGGGCTGCTTAGAGATCACGAGGGTTGATCTCAGAAATCGAAGAGGCGTTTGCTTTCTCAAAAGTTGGGCTGCTCAAAGACCACGAAGGCCGATCTCAGAAATCGAAGAGGCGCTCGCTTTCTCAAAAGCTGGGCTCCCCAGAGACCACGAGGGCCGATCTCAGAAATCAAAGAGGCACCTACTTTTCCAGCCTTGTCAGCACCTGTCACACGCACACTCAGCTTTGCGGAAATTATGGGCATTCTGTCAAAGACTTCTGGGGAAGTAGAAAACACATGAATCTTACTGTTCAATCACCCACTTCCCACACGCAACAATAGCTCATGGGTACCACAGAAAACTTTGCCAAAGTTCTCTGCCAAAGTTGAGCACGTGAAGCTTGCAGCTCCCACTACATCGCTCTGACCAAGAAGGGTAAAAGAATAGCAAAGAAACAGCACTAACAAAGTTTAGACCCATAAATTTTGAAGGTTTAGCTACCATATTATTACCCACAAGGGTAAAGGAACAGTACCACTGCTGGATAATTGGAAAGTCCCTGTGTGTCAACCTATGTGCTTCGTGGCAAGGTAGACTAGCAAACATGCCCAACCTTTACTCACATTCGAGAAAACACTCCCAATAAGATTGCTTGCTCCAAAATCGAAGAGGCACCGTCCTCCGAATCTCAAGAGCCAGACTCCCAACATGACTACTTTCTTAAAAATCGAAGAGAGGGTAAAGGAACAGTACCATTGCTGGATAATTGGAAAGTCCCTGTGTGTCAACCTCTGTGCTTCGTGGCAAGGTAGACTAGCAAACATGCCCAACCTTTACTCACATTCAAGAAAACACTCCCAACAAGATTGCTTGCTCCAAAATCGAAGAGGCACCGCCCTCCGAATCTCGAGAGCCAGACTCCCAACATGATTACTTTCTCAAAAATCGAAGAGACACTGCTCCCCGAATCTCGAGAGCCAGACCCCCAGCATGATTGCTTTCTCAAAAATCGATGAGGCATTGTTCTCCGAATCAATCGAAGAGGCGCTCGCTTTCTCAAAAGCTGGGCTGCTCAGAGACCACGAGGGCCGATCTCAGAAATCGAAGAGGCACCTACTTTTCTAGCCTTGTCAGCACCTGTCACACGCACACTCAGCTTTGCAAAAATTATGGGCATTATGTCGAAGACTTCTGGTGAAGTAGAAATCACATGAATCTTATTGTCCAATCACCCACTTCCCACACGCAACAATAGCTCATGGGTACCACAGATAACTTTGCCAAAGTTCTCTGCCAAAGTTGAGCACGTGAAGCTTGCAGCTCCCACTACATCGCTCTGACCAAGAAAGGTAAAAGAATAGCAAAGAAACAGCACTAACAAAGTTTAGACACATAAATTTTGAAGGTCTAGCTACCATATTATTACCCACAAGGGTAAAGGAACAGTACCACTGCTGGATAATTGGAAAGTCCCTGTGTGTCAACCTCTGTGCTTCGTGGCAAGGTAGACTAGCAAACATGCCCAACCTTTACTCACATTCGAGAAAACACTCCCAACAAGATTGCTTGCTCCAAAATCGAAGAGGCACCGTCCTCCGAATCTCGAGAGCCAGACTCCCAACATGACTACTTTCTCAAAATCGAAGAGAGGGTAAAGGAACAGTACCATTGCTGGATAATTGGAAAGTCCCTGTGTGTCAACCTTTGTGCTTCGTGGCAAGGTAGACTAGCAAACATGCCCAACCTTTACTCACATTCGAGACAACACTCCCAACAAGATTGCTTGCTCCAAAATCGAAGAGGCACCGCCCTCCGAATCTCGAGAGCCAGACTCCCAACATGATTACTTCCTCAAAAATCGAAGAGACACTGCTATCCGAATCTCGAGAGTCAGACCCCCAGCATGATTGCTTTCTCAAAAATCGAAGAGGCATCGTTCTCCGAATCTCGAGAGCCAGATACCACAGACCACTTTTTCAAAGTGCTCT
This sequence comes from Malus domestica, assembly GCF_042453785.1. Lineage (NCBI taxonomy): Eukaryota > Viridiplantae > Streptophyta > Magnoliopsida > Rosales > Rosaceae > Malus > Malus domestica. The sequence continues at coordinate 33,982,879 of NC_091663.1, forward strand.
GACAGAGTTAAAACATGTGAAACTGGCAGCTCCCACTACCGTGCTATGACCAAGCAGGGTAAAGGAATAACATTACTACTTGTTGTTAGGGAGACTCCTATATATGTCGACCTCCATCCCCAACGGACAGGCAGACCTGCAAAAATGCTCAACCCTTCATCATATCTGAGAGGGCACTCCCAACGAAGCCTTTCGAAATATTCAGCTTTCTTTCCCCCCGATAATACCTCTGCAAACAAGCTATACTAGAGCAAGAATATCTCATATCATCAGGGTTAAAAGCAAGAGTATCCCATATCATGCTTTTTCCCTGTCTTTTCCTTTGGCCTTGTTTTTACCTGCAAGACAAGGAGAAAGAGAGCAATCAGTCAGCACTTGGAATCAAGCTTCCAGCCAGGAACTGACTGCCTGGAACCTCTTACCTGATTACTTACCTGGCATTGCTCTCGAGTACTCATCTTCAACATCTTATGTTTCCAGGGAAGATTCCGCATCTGCTTGAGGAACAGATAGGGCAAATGCGAAGGATACAAGGAAGCATGTGGAGACAAGCGTAACAGCACACGTGCCGATACATCCATTACTCTGTCAAAAGCAAAAGTATCCCATATCAGCAGGGTGGAACGTACTCTAGATTTGATGGACTTGTTTTGACCCTCAAATTCTTCAGTCGGCCTTATACTCTGGAGGAAACCAGAAAACCCTCCAGCTCAGTTCAAGAATAAGCTTGTGGAAAGTTACTTCTTCAAAAGCAAAAGTATCTCATATCATCTCTTCTCATTTTTCTTCTCTTTATCCTTCATGCTGCTGCAAGATGGGGAGAAGGTGAACAATCAGTCGGAGCTCTGATTGCTTACCTTGTCTGTCACCTCTTTCAGCAGACCCCCTAGCTCGGCGACTTGGGGGACTCCTACTACATGGTTTGTATCGCGCTTGACCAAGCCTGAAACTACAAGTAAGCTTCAAGTGAAATTGATACATTACCTTGTGCATCTCCACCAGTTAAAGATACCACCCCTGGATGGAGGAAGAGTACTTCCAGAGAAGATGCCACATCTACCTATGAGACAGATAAGGCAAGTCAAGACGACACCACACTCCAATACTTAGAAGTTTCGTGATTACGAGATCATTCTCCCACAATATTTCCTAATATCATTTGTACTAAATCATTCATTTGTACTCACTAAAGGAGAGCTTGAACCTATGTACTTGTGTAAACCCTTCACAATTAATGAGAACTCTTCTATTCCGTGGATGTAGCCAATCTGGGTGAACCACGTACATCTTGTGTTTGCTTTCCTATCTCTATCCATTTATATACTTATCCACACTAATGACCGGAGCAATCTAGCGAAGATCACAAAAAGCGACCGTTTTCGCTACCTAGGATCTATCTTGCAAGAGAACGGAGAATTAGATGGAGATCTCAACCATAGAATACGAGCTGGATGGATGAAGTGTAAGAATGCATCCGGCGTGTTGTGTGACCGTCGTAGGCCACTGAAGCTCAAGGGAAAATTTTATAGGACGGCAATAAGGCCAGCGATGTTGTATGGCACAGAATGTTGGGCGGTGAAGCATCAACACGTACACAAAATGGGTGTAGCGGAGATGAGGATGCTTCGTGGGATGTGTGGGCACACGAGAAAGGATAAGATTGGGAATGAGGATATCCGAGGTAAAGTAGGAGTAGTCGAAATTGTAGGAAAGATGAGAGAAAATCGGCTCCGGTGATTTGGACATGTGCAAAGAAGGCTGACTGATGCTCCGGTTCGAAGATGTGACTACGGGACAGAGGTTCAGGGCCGAAGGGGTAGAGGAAGACCTAGGAAAACTTTGGAAGAGACTCTAAGAAAAGACTTAGAGTACTTGGATCTAACGGAGGACATGACACAAAACCGAGCGCAATGGCGTTCTAGGATTCATATAGCCGACCCCACTTAGTGGGAAAATGCTTTGTTGTTGTTGTTGTTTGTACTTGTACTGTTATTTTCATAGTGAAGAGCAACATCTTTCCGGGGACGTAAGCAGGTTTTTGTCGAACCTCGTAAATTTCTCGGTGTCTTTATTTCTTGTAATTTATTCTGTTCAACTGAGTGTGTTTTTGGTGAGGTACAATCTGAATCTCATTTCCGCACTGATAAACGGGCCAAGGCACAACAGAACAATTCCTTTGGATAGTCCTGTCCGTCAAGTTTGGGACGAAGGTAGCCAAGAAGTAGTTCGTCGTCTCGAGGCATGAACCTGTACCCTACTGGAACTTGGTAGTAACCAGCCATAATAACTTTCTAATAGCAAGGATTTGAGAAGAATGAGAAAAGCGGAGGCGATGAGCAAGTAATGATACTGAATAGGGTGATCATTAGCTAGCGGCATGTATTTATATAGGTAACAATGGGCTAGGGTTTCTTGTGTGTCAAGCTAGTTAAAATTACTTGGTATTTATTACGTGGCCTTTTTAACAGGAATTAAGAGAGTATTTTATCTTTATCATCAACCGCTAGCTAAATGGGAAATAATTCCAGTATAAAACAGTAACCGTCATTATACATGTATGGTTTAAATTGCCCAACCATACAAACATACATAAATACATACATATTTTATAGATATCTAAACTACATTAATAAAACCTTCTTTGTCAATCAAAAGAGAGTAAAACGATAATTTTGTTTCCTACCACAAAACAAAATCATGGGCAGTAAAGTAAATTCACACAAATTAAATTTTGCAGTTTTTTAAACCCTCACCCACGGGTGATCCTAACGTCCTCTAATTTTGAAAAATAAAATACAAAAAAGAAAACTTCTCTCTCTAATCCACATTCCTTTTTTTCACCTTTGTCCTTCCCATTTTACAATTAAAATTAAAATTATTTTCACACACAAAGTGTGGGGCATATGATAGTATTTATTAGAAAACTTCATTTTAATCCTTGGAAAAGATAATTTTAGAGTATAACCTTGTGTAAGATCAATATCTAATTTTCGTCCCTTAATACATTTAGTCACCTCATTTATTAATTATATTTTGATGTTTTATTTCTCTTTTTCTTTCTAATTTAATGTTTTTTCTTAACAAATGATATTATCTACTCTATCAGGAACATGGTGGGCTTAGCTTCACAATAGGCTAACAATAATGTGGTTCGACTTTGCCTTTAGTGAAAATCAAACCTAAAACCTTTCACTTACAAGTGAAGAGGAATATCACTACATCGTAGTACTTAAAAATTTAAGTTACAATTAGGATTTATTTTAATTAATTGGGTAAACTAATAACAAAAAGCATCCCAAAAAATAACAAAAAGTCAAAGAGAACAACCATATTACATCATCAAAATCTAAGGGGTAGGCAAATGAGTCATGGACCCGCAGGTCGGGTGGGTTCAAGCAGTTTGAGGAGGGTACAAGGTGGGTCTAAATATTTTGAAGAAGAAACATGACGAGGTGGGATAGGACTGGTACATGAATTGACGGGGCAGGGCGAGTCCAAAAATAGGAGAAATGTACCTCTAGCATTGGATGATTGGATTGGATTTAATGATTAATCTCACTTCCACTACACCGTTGGATTTAATTTTTTTCCCTCACTTAGACACTCCTGTCCCATTCACTCATGACTCGAGTCACTCGACAACAACCATCACCAATTCCGGCTTGGACACTAGATGGCCCTGGTCTTCATAGACGATGGTGGTGTTCAACAATCTTGATGGTGGTGAAGAGGTGGTCGATATTGGAAGGTTTCGGAGGAGTTGAAGGTGATGGCAGTCCCAACTCACAAGTTGCCAAAGAGACGAATTAAAAAACAACACATGATCTACTAAGATATTAGATCACATGTTAAAATTTTGAATTTAAAAATGATCATTTCGACCAATTTCACTTACTTTTGATGTTTGGGTTAACAACTGCCTTACTCATGCTTGTTCAACTCTTAAACTTTTCCTTTTATTTCTTAATGTAGATTAGGAATATGCTAGTTTTCCTTCTTCATCGTCTTAATTTATCAATGTTCTAGTAATATTTTTTTACTTACCATTAGATTCAAATTAGTCGGCCTTACCCAAGTCATCCTAAGGCCCAACCAAAGCAAAAACTTTAAAAATATATATAAAAACTAAAAACTAAATTGTACAAAAATATGAATCAAGTTCTCAAAAATGATCGAAGCCTGGAAGGTTCCCACTTCACAGTTACAGAGGTGATAAAAACGTCGCCGCTTCCGACGCTCCTGTGGTTCTCATTTCCCTCCGCTCTCCGTAGCTTTTTCCTCAGGTATTTTTCTTCAATAATCTTTCAATCAAAATTCTTGAAAATATCGACAACGTCAAGTGCCTGTCTCTTTCAGTTTATAATTTGGAGGTAAGCATTTCTTTGTGTTATGTATGTTGGGAAGAATTATAAGGAAGTAATAATGATTATGGTGGAGGTTAAAGGTAAGAAAAGACTGTGACTACCTGTTTGTTAGATCGTAGCCCGTGTTTTAAAAAATTATTTTTAAGACTCGCCTAGACAGTTTTTGGGGAGGAACTATGAAGAAAATGCCTCTGCCCGGCGGGAGTGGGCTATAGCCTATAGACTAGCCTGAACGCCTAGGTTGTTCACCTCAAGGGCCTAGGCAACCTCAACATATTTTTTTTTTTTTTTTTTAAAGAACAACCTAAATTCAAAATGACGTTGTTTTGGGCAGAGTTTTTATAAAATTCATGCTAGCTTTATGTTTCTAACTTGGTTTCTATTAGTTTGTTATGACTTTATGATGTGAATTAGAGAAATAATAATAATAGTTAATTCAATTCATTTATTTATATACAATATTGTAAATTCAATTCATTTATATGTTATATAGTAAATTTACTTAAATCTGTCTAGGCGTTAGATATCAGCTCACTGTCCGATTAGTGCTTAGTGTCTTTTAAAACCTTGCTTTATTTTGCCAAGTGCAATACTAGGGATTCGAAGGAATCTGTTTTTTCTGATGCCATTTTTTCAAAGGAAAATTAATGAAAAGGGCTTGAAAACTTAGAGTTTTAATGATAAAGACAAAATAAAGGGTAAAGTGAATAGTACCAGGATTGACTTTTTAGTATAAAAATATGGTTTTTCGTTAAAGTGAACAGTACCGGGTGCTTTTCGTTAAAGTTCCATTTTTTCAATTGTATTACACAGTTTATGAACGTACCTGGTGAATTGAACCCAGGCTTTTGTATGAAGTCCATTCTACCAATTTTTTGTTGTTTATTTATATTGTGATATATCTACACTAAAACATCATAAATGGAGAGGCAGGATGTTGGAAAATTAATATTTTACATTTCATGTCCGTCGGAATGCTCACAGGCCAAATTTCACGAGAAGGTAAAATACCTATTTTGGCAGAACATGCACTACAAAAAAAAAATAAAAAATCATCTAGGCGGACAAAAAATTTCGTTGGGTCAAATTTTGTGTTGTTGCCTAAGACTTTAGATGACAAAAGTTGGTCGGGAAAAGTTGGTCCTGCAAAAACCCATCACTCGTACTCTTATTCGACGAGAAGTAGTCATTTGTCGGGCAAAAATGATTTTGCCCGATGAAAGAAGTCGCTAGGATAAAGTGCATTGATTGCCTTTACCCGACGAAAATATTATATCCGATAACGTCCACGAAGGGCATTAGTCAAATCTCCATTTGAAGAATTAAAAGCCTGAGGTTGGAAGTTATCAGATGTGTTTTTCTCTATGTATTGTAATCTTCCTAGTTATAGCATGACCTGAAGTTGAAAGCGATTAGCTGAGTAGTTAAAGTTATATTAAGTTACTAACTAGTTAGCACTTATATATGGCAAGTTAGCAACATTCGTTTATCTAAAACCATAATCTATTACTACTAAAAAAATCTCAAAGGGAAAGGAATGTAGAGTGACCGATCTTTTCTAGAAAAAATTGAATTGAAATCATGTGCAAGCGCTTGTTCTCTCCTACCAGAGAACTTCCATTGCTTCCACCCGAGGGTAGGGTGGGCTCCGATCCAGGGATGTGTGTTGCCTTATCTGAAGTACTTGACCTTTTACCCATTTGTTTTAAGGAAGGCGGACTTGCGGCGGGTTAACATGTATATAGGTTAGAAGGCGGAGTTTCATTGATTAAAGTTCTTTCCAAGCATGCAAATTGGGAAGAGGTTTAACCTTGCTACTTGAGCCTACAAGATGAGAGTACAGTTGCATGCCAATGTTTTCATGGAATCAGCTCCTTTGAGGATTTAAGCAAACTATTTCAGGAAATCCAATTCAACGCTACAAGCAAAGGTTTTATGTATACAACCAACAAAATTTCCGCGAATAAAATCTTCTGCTTGTTCATTATCTTCTATTTGAAACAAATACAACCAAGCTTATTGTTATAAGCTCCCCGACTGATTTAAGGCAAGGTCATAACGTGTGATCAACACATTAAATTTTCCTTCTCCTGATAATTCGTCCTGAAGTAACTTGTTAGTATGATAGCCAATCAGGCGATTGGCAAAGAAGGCTCAGTCCCTTTAAGACCACAAATGCAAAAAAAGCTTCCTTACATCACGAGTAATTAAAACGAGGCATTGTGCTCATTTGATTTACACGAGCGAGGATTCTTGAATTCGTCGGTTTCTTAAAATGACTTCCCTATGGATATTGATTTATGAAATAATCTTACACAAAGCAACCCAATTTCAAGGTGTCAAGGTGCATGATACAATTCAAGGAAGTAGGTAAATATATAAACGGAAAATATCAACAGTATGAAAGTTATAAAGGAGAAAACATGATCACTTTACAATTCGTGGTTAGCCATTGATTTGCTCTGGTTGGCAAAACCAGTGACGACTAACAAGCATTTTACATTAATCCTCTTTTTGTGTAAGCAATACCAACAGCTGCGGCAATTTGTTCTTCTTGTTCTATAATTTGGAGTCTCTCAGGACATACCGACTCATATAACTTGTCATCCTCAAAAACGGCCGATAAGGATCTCCTCCATGCGCCTAAGGATAATAGTTAAATCTTCATTCGTAGCATTATGCGCCTTATCACGAGGTTGAAAGAAATCAGCTGCGTTCTGTTCTGTATTCCAATGGGCATTACTGTAATCTCCAGTAGTTGCAGCATAAAGCCCCTGAGGTTGAAGGTGATTAGCTACGTTCTGTTCTGTATACCTAGGGTTAGTACTGTAATCTCCAATCGTTGTAGCAGTAAGTGCCTGAGGTTGAAAGTGATCAAATGCCATGAGGTTGAAAGTGATCAAATGCGTTTTGCTCCATATAGCTAGGGGCATTATTGTAATCTTCAACAGTTAAAGCATTAAGCGTCTGAGGTTGAAAGTAATTAGCTGCGTTTTCTTCATTGTTATCTCGTTCCTCCAGCTTCCTTTTCTTTGATATGTCATCCTTTCTCCTAAGAATACAAAGAACAATATTCTTCTCCTGCATTCGAGAATCGCGTTTGCTTTTGTTAATATAAATTCGGATCCTTACTAAAATAAATAAAAAAGTTCTACATGCATATACATACATACATACATATATATATATGTAATGTATTGCTTACTCTAACGACTGTAGAAAAGAGAGCAATACTTTTTATTAGTGAGCAAAGTTTCAATGTCAACTAGAAAATTTCGTTGGGTCAAATTTGGTTTTGTTGCCTAAGACTGTAGACGACAAAAGTTCGTTGGGAAAAGTTGGTCCTGCAAAAACCCATCACCGGAAGTCTTATCCGACGAGAAGTAGTCGTTTGTCAGGCAAAAATGAGTTTGCCCGATGAAAGAAGTCGTCGAGGTAAAGTGCAATGACTGCCTTTCCCTAACAAAAATATTATACCCGATGACGTCGTTTTGCCCCACTAAATTAAATACTATTAAAAACTTGATCCGACGAAATTTTCATCAGTCTCCTAGAATTTGGAGTCTCTCTGGGCATACCAACCTATATAACTTGTCATCCTCGAAATGGCTTACAAGGAACTTTTCTATATGCCTAAGGGCATTAGTGAAATCTCCATCTGTAGCATTAAACGCCTGAGGTTGGAAGTTATCAGATGTGTTTTTCTCCATGTATTGTAATCTTCCTAGTTATAGCATGAATTAAGCGCCCAAAGTTGAAAGTGATTAGCTGAGTAGTAGTTAAAATTACATTAAGTTACTAGCTAGTTAGCACTTATATATGACAAGTTAGCAACATTCATTTATCTAAAACCATATCTCAAAGGGAAAGGAATATAGAGTGACCGATCTTTTCTAGAAAATTTGAATTGAAATCATGTGCAAGCGCTTGTTCTCTCCTACCGGAGAGCTTCCATTGCTTCCACCCAAGGGCAGGGTGGGCTCCGATCCAGGGATGTGTGTTGCCTTATCTGAAGCACTTGACATTTCACAAATTTTTTTAAAGAAGGCGGACTTGCGGCGGGTTAACATGTATATATAGGTTAGAAGGCGGAGTTTCATTGATTAAAGTTCTTTCCAAGCATGCAAATTGGGAAGAGGTTTAACATAGCTACTTGAACCTAGAAGATGAGAGTACAGTTGCATGCCAACTATTTCAGGAAATCCAATTCAACGCTGAAAGCGAAGGTTTTATTACAACCAATAAAATTTCCAAGAAATTAAAAAGTACGTACTGCTTGTTAAATATCTCCTGTTTGAAACAAATTCAACCAAGCTTATTGTTATAAGCTCCCTGACTGATTTAAGGCAAGGTCATAATGTGTGATCAACACATTAAATTTTCCTCTCCTGATAATTCGCCCTGAAGTAACTTGTTAGTATGATAGTAGGCGATTGGCAAACAAGGTTCGATCCCCTTAAAACCACAAATGCAAAGAAAGCTTCCTTACAACACAAGTAAATAAAACGAGGCATTGTGCTCATTTGATTTACACGAGCGAGCATTCTTGAATTCGTCGGTTTCTTAAAAAAGACTTCCCTATGTACATTGATTTATGAAATAATCTTACACAAAGCAACCCAATTTCAAGGTGTCAAGGTGCGTGATACAATTCAAGGAAGAAGGTAAATATATAAGCCGAAAATATTAATAACAGTATGAAAGTTATAAAGGAGAAAACATGATCACTTTACAATTCGTGGTTAGCCATTGATTTACTCTGGTTGGCAATACCAGTGAACACTAACAAGCATTTTACATTAATCCTGTTTTTGTGGAAGCAACACCAACAGCTGCTGCAATTTCTTCTTCTTCTTCTATAATTTGGAGTCTCTCAGGACATACCGACTCATATAACTTGTCATCCTCAAAAACCGCTCATAAGGATCTCCTCCATACGCCTAAGGGCAGTAGTTAAATCTTCATTTGTAGCATTATGCGCCTCATCATGAGGTTCAAAGTGATCAGCTGCATTCTGTTCTGTATACCAATCTGCATTACTGTAATCTCCGGTGGTTGCAGCATAATGCTCCTGAGGTTGAAAGTGATTAGCTGCGTTCTCTTCTGTATACCTAGGGTCATTAATGTAATCTCCAGTTGTTGTAGCAGTAAGTGCCTGAGGTTGCAAGTGATCAAATGCGATTTGCTCCATATAGCTAGGGGCATTATTGTAATCTCCAACATTTATATCATTAAGCACCTGAGGTTGAAAGTGATTAGCTGCATTTTCTTCATAGTTATCTCTTTCCTCCAGCTTCATTTTCTTTGATATGTCATCCTTTCTTCTAAGAATACAAAGAACAATATTCTTCTCCTGTATTTGAGAATCGCGTTTGCTTTTGTTAATATAAATTCTGATCCTTACTAAAATAAATAAAAAGGTTCTACATGCATATACATACATACATACATATGTATATATATATATATATATATATATATATAATGTATTGCTTACTCTAACGACTGTAGAAAAGAGAGCAATACTTTTTATTATTGAGCAAAGTTTCAATGTCAACTAGAAAATTAAGACAAAAGAAAAAGGAAATCGCAAATAATTAAGTCCTTATAAGATTGTTCCCATGCCAATATACTTCCTTGCCTGCCAATATTAATATATGTATAAGCGTGAATATATTTTATAAGCTTTTGATTCGTTCTTCTTAACTTTTTTCTAGAGGCCAAGTTTAGGCAGAAAACCTAAAAACAATTTAAAAGAAAGAAAAGTGTACTTACTTGATGATGTTTGTTTCGTAGTAAAGATGGATCAAGATGGAACTCAAGCATAATCCAATGGTCATTCTGCGGGGATCCTTTGTTCCTGTACGTAAATCTTTTTCTGAAGCCAATAGCTTGTTTAATCCCAGAAGCGTAGATTTCCTTGCCGGCATCTTCGCCTTTCCAAGTGCCGCCGGTGGTGCCAACTGTTCGGCAAACACGCGAGCCATTAGGAGCCTTCGAGTTGAGTGTGGTGAAGACGTAGATATCTTTATCATCTGTACAATCTTGACCATCATGTGATGCGCAGTTAAGACGTCTCCATATGTCCGATGGTTCTTCAAGACCGTAGAGATCAGAGTCATGAACAATGCCTTTGGGATAGTCCTGTCCGTCAAGTTTGGGACGAAGGTAGCCAAGAAGTAGTTCGTCGTCTCGAGGCATGAACCTGTACCCTACTGGAACTTGGTAGTAACCAGCCATAATAACTTTCTAATAGCAAGGATTTGAGAAGAATGAGAAAAGCGGAGGCGATGAGCAAGTAATGATACTGAATAGGGTGATCATTAGCTAGCGGCATGTATTTATATAGGTAACAATGGGCTAGGGTTTCTTGTGTGTCAAGCTAGTTAAAATTACTTGGTGTTTATTACGTGGCCTTTTTAACTGGAATTAAGAGAGTATTTTATCTTTATCATCAACCGCTAGCTAAATGGGAAATAATTCCAGTATAAAAAAGTAACCGTCATTATACATGTATGGTTTAAATTGCCCAACCATACAAACATACATACATATTTTATAGATATCTAAACTACCTTAATAAAACCCTTTTGTCAATCAAAAGCAAGGCATGAAATATCGATGATATTGGAAATATCGGTAGTCCAAAAACACGGAAATTTCGATGGAAATATCGGGATATTATCGATATTGATAAAAATTGAAGAAAAACCATGGAAATTGTAAGAAAAACTTGGAAATTTTTTATTGAATCTTTGCAGGATGTTTATTTTGTCAATTATATATTAGTTTATCACAAAAAATTAGAAGGAAATGCATTGCATGATGGATTTAACTGATTTAAGTTGATTATATAGCGAGCTGACAAACATTGTGAGTGTAGAAAATATGTAGTAATTAATGAAATAAGTTTAAACACACCATAATCATTTATATATAATGAATTAGTACAATATAAGAAAGACATGAAAAATATGTTTCTTTTTTTTACAAAAATATAGTATATGTGACGTTAGAGTTTCAAGTATATAGCATGATTTGATCTTCAAATAGACTTTCAAGGTCTCAAAGATGGATTTCCCAAATAAAACAATTTAATTTAAAAAAAATATATAATAAATATAATATATTTTGAATGAAATTAGTGTTTAACATTTTCTTTAAACCACATGGTGACCCTTCCACCTCACCTCCCTCACATAACCCAAGGTCCCAAATTGAGACTCCCAATCCTATATCTGACATTTTCTTTTTCGTATCTCGTTCCTCCTCTCTCACTTCTTCTTCCTCTACTTTATTTTCTTCTTTTTCGTATCCCATAAGTCTCTCTCTTTCTCTCTCTCTCTTATTTCCTATCACCCCGTGAAACTAAAAATCCCAGAAATCTTTCTCCCTCTCTCTCTCTTTTCCAGAAACCTCTAGCAAAGCAACCATGGCTATCTCTCTGCAACTCTCCTTCCCGGAGCACAAACCACCACACCCACACCCGCCGAGCACCACAGTGGCGCACATTCCGGTGAGCGCCATCACCACCTGTGGACCGTTCCTCCTCCCTTTCTCACCTCCTGACGACCACCATCAGGCAAGGGGATCCATCAAATGGTTTGATTCAAACCCGAGCGGGTTTTGGGATCCGGAGAAAATGAATTTTTCATTTTCGACGACGGAGGCGCATATCTTGGGTCTAAGCCTGGATTGCAAAGAGAGATCTAGGCAGCTGCGACGACGCAGCCTCGGCTGCCCTTTCGACGACGGAGCCATGACGATTGTTTCAATAATATTGAATATATCGCAATATTATCGATATTATCGATAATATCGCGATATTTTGATGACAATTAGGGGGATACGTGGGAATATATCGGTCTCTTTGAAAAACGATAATATCGGCGATATTTCGCCGATATTATCGATATTTTAGTCATTGATCAAAAGAGAGTAAAACGATAATTTTGTCTCCTACCACAAAACAAAATCATGGGCAAATAGTAAATTCACACAAATTAAATTTTGCAGTTTTTTTAAACCCTCACCCACGGGTGATCCTAACATCCTCTAATTTTGAAAAATAAAATACAAAAAAGAAAACTTCTCTCTCTAATCCACATTCCTTTTTTTCTCCTTTGTCCTTCCCATTTTACAATTAAAATTAAAATTATTTTCACACACAAAGTGTGGGGCATATGCTAGTATTTATTAGAAAACTTCATTTTAATCCTTGGAAAAGATAATTTTAGAGTATAACCTTGTGTAATCAATATCTAATTTTCGTCCCTTAATACATTTAGTCACCTCATTTATTAATTATATTTTGATGTTTTATTTCTCTTTTTCTTTCTAATTTTAATGTTTTTTCTTAACAAATGATATTATCTACTCTATCGGAAACAGGGTGGGCTTAGCCTCACAATAGGCTAACAATAATGTGGTTCGACTTCACCTTTAGTGAAAATCGAACCAAAAACCTTTCACTTACAAGTGAAGAGGAATATCACTACACCATAGTACTTAAAAATTTAAGTTACAATAAGGATTTATTTTAATTAATTGGGTAAACTAATAACAAAAAGCATAAAAAAAATAACAAAAAGTCAAAGAGAACAACCATTTTACATCATCAAAATCTAAGGGGTAGGCAAATGAGTCATGGACCCGCAGGTCGAGTGGGTTCAAGCAGTTTGAGGCGGGTACAGGGTGGGTCTAAATATTTTGAAGAAGAAACATGACGGGGTGGGACAAGACTGGTACAGGAATTGACGGGGCAGGGCGGGTCCAAAAATAGGAGAAATGTACCTCTAGCATTGGATAATTAGATTGGATTTAATGATTAATCTCACTTCCACTACACCGTTGGATTTAATTTTTTTCCCTCACTTAGACACTCCTGTTCCATTCACTCATGACTCGATTCACTCGACAGTAGCCATCACCAATTCCGACATGGACACTTAAGGGCCCTGGTCTTCGTAGACGATGGTGGTGTTCAATAATCTTGATGGCAGTGAAGAGGTGGTTGAGATTGGTAGGTTTGGGAGGAGTTGAAGGTGATGGCAATCCCAACTCGCAAGTTGCCAGAGAGACGAATTCAAAAACAACACCTTATCTACTAAGATATTAGATCACATGTCAAAAATCTGAATTTAAAAATGATCATTTCGACCAATTTCACTTACTTTTGATGTTTGGGTTATAAACTGCCTTACTCATGCTTGTTCAACTCTTAAACTTTTCCTTACATATTTTAATGTAGATTAGGAATATGCTAGTTTTCCTTTTTCATCTTCTTAATTTACAAATGTTCTAGTAATATTTTTTTAGTTACCATTAGATTCAAATTAGTTGGCCTTACCCAAGTCATCCTAAGGCCCAACCAAAGCAAAAACTTTAAAAATATATATAAAAACAAACAACTAAATTGTACAAAAAAATGAATCAAGTTCTCAAAAATGATCGAAGCCTGGAAGGTTCTCACTTCAAAGTTACAGAGGTGATAAAAACGCCGCCGCTTCCGACGCTCCTGTGGTTCTCATTTCCCTCCGTTCTCCGTAGCTTTTTCCTCAGGTATTTTTCTTCAATAATCTTTCAATCAAAACTCTTGAAAATATCGACAACGTCAAGTGCCTGTCTCTTTCAGCTTATAATTTGGAGGTAAGCATTTCTTTGTGTTATGTATGTTGGGAAGAATTATAAGGAAGTAATAATGATTAGGGTGAAGGTTAAAGGTAAGAAAAGACCGTGACTACCTGTTTGTTAGATCGTAGCCCGTGTTTTAAAAAATTATTTTTAAGACTCGCCTAGACAGTTTTTGGGGAGGAACTATGAAGAAAATGCCTCTGCCCGGCGGGAGTGGGCTATAGCCTATAGACTAGCCCGAACGCCTAGGTTGTTCGCCTCAAGGGCCTAGGCAACCTCAACGTATGATTTTTTTTTAATTTTTTTAAAGAACAACCTAAATTCAAAATTACGTCGTTTTGGGCAGGGTTTTTATAAAATTCATGCTAGCTTTATGTTTCTAACTTGGTTTCTATTAGTTTGTTATGGCTTTATGATGTGAATTAGAGAAATAATAATAATAGTTAATTCAATTCATTTATATATATACAATATTGTAAATTCAATTAATTTATATGTTATATAGTAAATTTACTTAAATCTGTCTAGGTGTTAGATATCAGCTCACCGTCCGATTAGTGCTTACTGTCTTTTAAAACCTTGCTTTATTTTGCCAAGTGCAATACTAGGGATTTGAAGGAATCTGCTTTTTCTGATGCCATTTTTTCAATTGTATTGCACAGTTTATGAACGTACCTGGTGAATTGAACCCTGGCTTTTGTATGAAGTCCATTCTACCAATTTTTTGTTGTTTATTTATATTGTGATATATTTACACTAAATCATCATAAATGGAGAGGCAGGATGTTGGAAAATTAATATTTTACATTTCATGTCTGTCGGAATGCTCACAGGCCAAATTTCATGAGAAGGTAAAATACTTATTTTGGCAGAACATGCACTACAAAAAAAATAAATCATCTGGGCGGACGAAAAATTTCGTTGGGTCAAATTTTGTTTTGTCGCCTAAGACTTTAGATGACAAAAGTTGGTTGGGAAAAGTTGGTCCTGCAAAAACCCATCACTCGAAGTCTTATTATTCGACGAGAAGTAGTCGTTTGTCGGACAAAAATGATTTTGCCCGATGAAAGAAGTCGCTAGGGTAAAGTGCATTGATTGCCTTTACCCGACGAAAATATTATATCCGATAACGTCCATTAAATTAAATACTATTAAAAACTTGATCCTACGAAATTTTCATCGATCTCCTAAAATTTGGAGTCTCTTAGGGCATACCAACCCATATAACTTGTCATCCTCGAAATTGCTCACAAGGAAGTTCTCTATATGCCTAAGGGCATTAGTGAAATCTCCATTTGTAGAATTAAAAGCCTGAGGTTGGAAGTTATCAGATGTGTTTTTCTCTATGTATTGTAATCTTCCTAGTTATAGCATGAATTAAGCGCCCAAAGTTGAAAGCGATTAGCTAAGTAGTAGTTAAAGTTACATTAAGTTACTAACTAGTTAGCACTTATATATGGCAAGTTAGCAACATTCGTTTATCTAAAACCAATGTATTACTACTAAAAAAATCTCAAAGGGAAAGGGATGTAGAGTGACCGATCTTTTCTAGAAAAATTGAATTGAAATCATGTGCAAGCGCTTGTTCTCTCCTACCAGAGAACTTCCATTGCTTCCACCCGAGGGTAGGGTGGGCTCCGATCCAGGGATATGTGTTGCCTTATCTGAAGCACTTGACATTTCACAAATTTTTTTAAAGAAGGCGGACTTGCGGCGGGTCAACATGTATATATAGGTTAGAAGGCGGAGTTTCATTGATTAAAGTTCTTTCCAAGCATGCAAATTGGGAAGAGGTTTAACATAGCTACTTCAGCCTAGAAGATGAGAGTACAGTTGCATGCCAACTATTTCAGGAAATCTAATTCAACGCTGAAAGCGAAGGTTTTATTACAACCAATAAAATTTCCAAGAAATTAAAAAGTACGTACTGCTTGTTAAATATCTTCTGTTTGAAACAAATTCAACCAAGCTTATTGTTATAAGCTCCCTGACTGATTTAAGGCAAGGTCATAATGTGTGATCAACACATTTAATTTTCCTCTCCTGATAATTCGCCCTGAAGTAACTTGTTAGTATGATAGTAGGCGATTGGCAAACAGGGCTCGATCCCCTTAAAACCACAAATGCAAAGAAAGCTTCCTTACAACACAAGTAAATAAAACGAGGCATTGTGCTCATTTGATTTACACGAGCGAGCATTCTTGAATTCATCGGTTTCTTAAAAAAGACTTCCCTATGTATATTGATTTATGAAATAATCTTACACAAAGCAACCCAATTTCAAGGTGTCAAGGTGCGTGATACAATTCAAGGAAGAAGGTAAATATATAAGCCGAAAATATTAACAGTATGAAAGTTATAAAGGACAAAACATGATCACTTTGCAATTCGTGGTTAGCCATTGATTTACTCTGGTTGGCAATACCAGTGAACACTAACAAGCATTTTACATTAATCCTGTTTTTGTGGAAGCAATACCAACAGCTGCTTCAATTTCTTCTTCTTCTTCTTCTTCTATAATTTGGAGTCTCTCAGGACATACCGACTCATATAACTTGTCATCCTCAAAAACCGTTCATAAGGATCTCCTCCATACGCCTAAGGGCAGTAGTTAAATCTTCATTTGTAGCATTATGCGCCTCATCATGAGGTTCAAAGTGATCAGCTGCGTTCTGTTCTGTATACCAATGTGCATTACTGTAATCTCCGGTAGTTGCAGCATAATGCTCCTGAGGTTGAAAGTGATTAGCTGCGTTCTCTTCTGTATACCAATGGGCATTACTGTAATCTCCAGTAGTTGCAGCATAAAGCCCTTGAGGTTGAAAGTGATTAGCTGCGTTCTCTTCTGTATACCTAGGGTCAGTACTGTAATCTCCAATCATTGTAGCAGTAAGTGCCTGAGGTTGAAAGTGATCAAATGCGTTTTGCTCCATATAGCTTGTTGCATTATTGTAATCTTCAACAGTTAAAGCATTAAGCGCCTGGGGCTGAAAGTGATTAGCTGCGTTTTCTTCATAGTTATCTCGTTCCTCCAGCTTCCTTTTCTTTGATATGTCATCCTTTCTTCTAAGAATACAAAGAACAGTATTCTTCTCCTGCATTCGAGAATCGCGTTTTCTTTTGTTAATATAAATTCCGATTATCCTTACTAAAATAAATAAAAATGTTCAACATGCATATACATACATACATATATATATATATATATATATGTGTAATTTATTGCTTACTCTAACGACTGTAGAAAAGAGAGCAATACTGCAAAGTTTCAATGTCAACTAGAAAATTAAGAAAACGAAAAAGGAAATCGCAAATAATTAAGTCCTTATAAGATTGTTCCCATGCCAATATACTTCCTTGCCAGCCAATATTAATATATGCATAAGCGTGAATATATTTTATAAGCTTGTGATCTGTCTTTTAACATTTTTCTAGAGGCCAATTTTATATAGTGATTTTCCGAATAATTAGACAGAAAACTTAAAAACAATTTAAAAGAAAGAAAAGTGTGCTTACTTGATGATGTTTGTTTCGTAGTAAAGATGGATCAAGATGGAACTCATGCATAATCCAATGGTCATTCTGTGAGGATCCTTTGTTCCTGTACGTATATCTTTTCTTTAAGCCAATAGCATGTTTAATCCCAGAAGCGTAGATTTTCTTCCCGGCGTCTTCGCCTTTCCAAGTGCCGCCGGTGGTGCCAACTGTTCGGCAAACACGCGAGCCATTAGGAGCCTTCGAGTTGAGTGTGGTGAAGACGTAGATATCTTTATCATCTGTACATTCTTGACCATCATGTGATGCACGGTTAAGACGTCTCCATATGTCCGATGGTTCTTCAAGACCGTAGAGATCACAGTCATGAACAATGCCCTTGGGATAGTCCTGTCCGTCAAGTTTGGGACGAAGGTAGCCAAGAAGTAGTTCGTCGTCTCGAGGCATGAACCTGTACCCTACTGGAACTTGGTAGTAACCAGCCATAATAACTTTCTAATAGCAAGGATTTGAGAAGAATGAGAAAAGCGGAGGCGATGAGCAAGTAATGATACTGAATAGGGTGATCATTAGCTAGCGGCATGTATTTATATAGGTAACAATGGGCTAGGGTTTCTTGTGTGTCAAGCTAGTTAAAATTACTTGGTGTTTATTACGTGGCCTTTTTAACAGGAATTAAGAGAGTATTTTATCTTTATCATCAACCGCTAGCTAAATGGGAAATAATTCCAGTATAAAAAAGTAACCGTCATTATACATGTATGGTTTAAATTGCCTAACCATACAAACATACATACATACATACATACATACATATTTTATAGATGTCTAAACTACATTAATAAAACCCTCTTTGTCAATCAAAAGAGAGTAAAATGATAATTTTGTCTCCTACCACAAAACAAAATCATGGGCAGTAAAGTAAATTCACACAAATTAAATTTTGCAGTTTTTTTAAACCCTACATCCTCTAATTTTGAAAAATAAAATACAAAAAAGAAAACTTCTATCTCGAATCCACATTCCTTTTTTTCTCCTTTCTCCTTCCCATTTTACAATTCAAATTATTTTCACACACAAAGTGTGGGGCATATGCTAGTATTTATTAGAAAACTTCATTTTAATCCTTGGAAAAGATAATTTTAGAGTATAACCTTGTGTAAGATCAATATCTAATTTTCGTCCCTTAATACATTTAGTCACCTCATTTATTAATTATGTCGATGCACAAAACCGGAGGTCTTGGAACAACGTAAATCCGACCGTGAATCTGCAAGAAATGTAAATAATACAAGATGTATCGTGGTTCGACCCAATGTTTGGGCTACGTCCACACTGATATTATATTTATCTGAAAGGTGAGGGAGAGAGATGGAGATAGCTTCTGAGGGTGAGAGAGCCCTTCCATGGCCTAGGAATTGGCCTCCCCTAATTGTGAGGGTGAGAAGTCCTTTTATAGAATAAGGGCTCCTCGCTTATTACATATTTGCCCATTCCTTTATTACATAATTACATTTAAGTCCCCCGAGTATTTATACGAGATCTAAATACGGAGACCCTAAGTATGGTACAAACACTAGTCCCCCAAGTCTTTTATCAAGAGAGTCTTTTGGCTGGAGACTTGAAATTCAGTCCATGTGTGGACCGAAGTAACTAGATGTCGTCTAGAGCTGAATACTCGATATGAGGCGACGCTCAATGTGAAATAAGGCTCAACTAGATGTAGTACATGTTGCGAGGCTGCTCGGCTTGTGGCTTATGTTGCCTTGGTTGGCTCGGCTTGTGGCGGTTGAAGGTGAGGGAGTCCCTTTTATAGAATAAGGGCTCGCTCCTCAATACATAAATGATGGGCTAGAGCAGGCGGCGATGCTTTTTAATGATGGTGAGGGAGTCCCTTTTATAAACTAAGGGCTCGTTCCTCAATACATAAGTGATGGGTTAGGAGTGATGCTCGCGGCGAGGCGGTTACTCAGCAGGCGGCGATGCTCTCCTCGATACATAAATAATAGGCTAAGTCCCCCAAGTATTTTTCATGAGGCCCAATTAAGGCCTAATATATGGTACATCCCCAAGTCTTTGGTCAATAGAGTATGTTGGCTGGAGACTTCAAATTGAATCCATGTATGGGCCGAAGTGGCGGTTGTTCGGAGGTGGTATTTGTATACCCTGCACTGAAGCTTTGTAGGTGAAGCTTTGCAAGTGAAGCTTTGAAGCTAGAGCTCTGTAAATGAAGCTTTTGAAGCTAGAGCTCTATAAATGAAGCTTTTGAAGCTAGAGCTCTGTAAATGAAGCTTTTAAAGCTAGAGCTTTTGTAGATGAAGTTTTTGAAGCTAGAGCTCTGTAAATGAAGCTTTTAAAGCTAGAGCTTTTGTAAATGAAGCTTTTGAAGCTAAAGCTCTGTAAATGAAGTTTTTGAAGCTAGAGCTTTGTAAATGAAGCTTTTGAAGTTGATTGACATGAGTGATGCTCATGAATGTTTATGTTGATTGACATGAGTGATGCTCATGGATGTTGACATGAGTGATGCTCATAAAAGTTGACATGAGTGATGCTCATGAATGTTTATGTATGATTGATATGAGTAATGCTCATGAATGTTTATGTATGATTGACATGAGTAATGCTCATGTATAATTTGAAGTACTTGGCGTACTTTCGATCACCTGGTTGGTGATAATAGCGGCAGGCTGCTGGATAGTTTGGAGTACTGGGCGTACTTTTGATTACCTGGTTAGCGATAATAGCGGCGGGGTGCCGAATAATTTTTTGTAGTACTGGGGGTACTTTTGGTCACCTGGTTGGTTCTATTTTGGGCTTATGGGCCTTCGCCCTCCACACAACATTTCAGCCCATTTATTTTGGGCTTTGCCGTTTTTTTTTATTATTATTATTACCCTCTGATGGGGTTTATACAGATGTCTCCGAAAGATAAGAAAAATAAATCACATCATACAAAAACAAGGAAAGTAAATCATATCATTCTAGTGTGGTGTTTATTCCTTGCTTTTGCTTTCTCTTTTGCTTTTTTTTTTCTGCTTTTTTTTTCCACTGCACTCTCTCTGTCTCTTCACCTGGCAGACAGAAGCAATCATAATAATAGGAAAATCTTTTGCTTTTCTTCTTTTCTCTCCACTGTGTCTCTATCTCTCCACCTCCACCCTCTCTGGCAGACTTACTTTACTTTTTCTTTTCATTTCCGTGGATCAGTTTCCAAGGCGATGTGGAGCGCGAGGTAGAAGACGAGCTTGAAGGAGAACTTGCGGAGCTCTTTGAAGAGGACGATAAACCCTGACCCAACAAACGATAGGCTCACCGCTCCGATGTTTACTGCCAACAAGACGTGGCGATCGTACGCCGTCAGACCTCCGGCGACTTGCCCCGTCATCACCATTTTCTTCACCCACTCTCTTTCGTCGAGGCTGATCTCCGGGAATCCCGAGCCTCTGACCTTGTTGACGAACTTCCCTCTGTTGCGAGCCTCTGACCTTGTCAGCCGCCGGCGTCCGCTCCGGGAACCTGCGAGAGAAGCAAATGGAACTCAAATATGCATTAACAACGAGCATATCATGTTTAACTGTTGCAGTGAAATTTTGGATCTGTCTGATTTTGACAGATTCCTTTCCACTTGGATGGAATCGGTCCATACCCCTCATCACTAAAGCTTTTGGATTCTGGCCTTGCGCCAGTATCAAGGTTTCCTATGATCGAATCTTCACCATATATTGCCTTCTTCCAGATTGAATTAGGTGGAACAACACCCTCTTGCTCAAGTCCCAAGAAATCCCACGATCGAGTTGTGTGTAATTTTCTTCGCTGGTTCAAGAATAATGAGACTACCCTTGGACGCCTTGCAATCTGAATTGCCTCGGAGATCGCGAACGAGTCGACTCGGTGACTCGGCGACTTTACGATCAGCTTCTGCTTGAGCAAAGGTCAGGTCGGTGAAAATGGGCTTGGGGATGGGCAGTAGCCCGAGCTTGAACGACTCGCGGCGCGGGTGAACCAAGAGGGCCGGATCCTTGGCCGAAGACGATGTTGTTGCGGGCTCAATTGAGTCGCTCATAGCTTCTTTTCCCAGGAAGCAGCAAAACGCAGAGTTTTTATGTAGACAGATTTGTGAGTTGCAGATCTTCCAGAAATGAATAGAGAGAGAGAGAAAAAAAAATGGGTTTTGGACCTTTTTTTTTTAGACTGCACAGATTCTGCGAAGGTTTCTTGGAAAAGCCCAAAGAGTGAGGTTTTCTGGTGAGATGAAAAAATGAAAGAGAACCGACATAGTTTTTCGTGTCGTTTCCCACAGACGGCGCCAAATGTTGATGCACAAAACCGGAGGTCTTGGAACAACGTAAATCCGACTGTGAATCTGCAAGAAATGTAAATAACACAAGATGTATCATGGTTCATCCCAATGTTTGAGCTACGTCCACACTGATATTGTATTTATCTAAGAGGTGAGGAAGAGAGATGGAGAGAGCTTCTGAGGGTGAGAGAGCCCTTCCATGGCCTAGGAATTGGCTTCCCCTAATTGTGAGGGTGATGAGTCCTTTTATAGAATAAGGGCTCCTCACTTATTACATATTTGCCCATTCCTTTATTACATAATTACATTTAAGTCCCCCGAGTATTTATACAAGATCTAAATACAGAGGCCCTAAGTATGGTACAAACAAATTATATTTTGATGTCTTATTTCTCTTTTTCTTTCTAATTTTAATGTTTTTTCTTAACAAATGATATTATCTGCTCTATCGGGAACATGGTGGGCTTAGTCTCACAATAGGCTAACAATAATGTGATTCAGCTTCACCTTTAGTGAAAATCGAACATAAAACATTTCACTTACAAGTGAAGAGGAATATCACTACATCGTAGTACTTAAAAATTTAAGTTACAATAACGATTTATTTTAACTAATTGGGTAAACTAATAACAAAAAGCATCCCAAAAAATAACAAAATGTCAAAGAGAACAACCATTTTACATCATCAAAATATAAGGGGTAGGCAAATGAGTCATGGACCCGCAGGTCGGGTGGGTTCAACTTCAAGCAGTTTGAGGCGGGTACAGGGCGGGTCTAAATATTTTGAAGAAGAAACATGACGGGGTGGGACAGGACTGGTATAGGAATTGACGGGGTAGGGCGGTCCAAAAATAGGAGAAATGTACCTCTAGCATTGGATAATTGGATTGGATTTAATGATTAATCTCACTTCCACTACACTGTTGGATTTAATTTTTTTTCCATCACTTAGACACTCCTGTCCCATTCACTCATGACTCGAGTCACTCGACAGCAACCATCACCAATTCCGACTTGGACACTTGATGGCCCTGGTCTCCATAGACGATGGTGGTGTTCAATAATCTTGATGGCGGTGAAGAGGTGGTCGAGATTGGAAGGTTTGGGAGGAGTTGAAGGTGATGCAGTCCCAACTCGCAAATTGCTAGAGAGACGAATTCAAAAACAACACCTTATCTACTAAGATATTATATCACATGTCAAAAATTTGAATTTAAAAATGATAATTTTGACCAATTTCACTTACTTTTGACGTTTGGGTTATAAACTGCCTTACTCATGCTTGTTCAACTCTTAAACTTTTCCTTACATTTTTTAATGTAGATTAGGAATATGCTAGTTTTCCTTCTTCATCTTCTTAATTTATCAATGTTCTAGTAATATTTTTTTAGTTACCATTAGATTCAAATTAGTTGGCCTTACCCAAGTCATCCTAAGGCCCAACCAAAGCAAAAACTTTAAAAATATATATATAAACAAAAAAACTAAATTGTACAAAAATATGAATCAAGTTCTCAAAAATGATCGAAGCCTGGAAGGTTCCCACTTCACAGTTACAGAGGTGATAAAAACATCGCCGCTTCCGATGCCCCTGTGGTGCTCATTTCCCTCCGTTCTCCGTAGCTTTTTCCTCAGGTATTTTTCTTCAATAATCTTTCAATCAAAATTCTTGAAAATATCGACAACGTCAAGTGCCTGTCTCTCTCAGCTTATAATTTGGAGGTAAGCATGTCCTCACTTGTTTCTTTGTGTTATGTATGTTGGGAAGAATTATAAGGAAGTTATAATGATTAGGGTGGAGGTTAAAGGTAAGAAAAGACAGTGACTACCTGTTTGTTAGATCGTAGCCCGTATTTTAAAAAAATATTTTTAAGACTCGCCTAGACAGTTTTTGGGGAGGAAGGAACTATGAAGAAAATGCCTCTGCCCGGCGGGAGTGGGCTAGGGATGGGCAAATACCCATTGGTTATGGATAACCGCGGATATCCGTCCATTTAAATTAAACGGTTACGGTTATGGGTAACCGTTTAGATAAATAAACGGTTATGGGTATAACCGTTTACCCGCTAAATTTAAATGGACGGTTATGGGTATTAACCGCGGTTATAACGGTTACCGTTTACCCGTTTATATTAATAGATATATAAAATTAAAAAAACAAAAATACCTAATCTGTAAGACTGTACTGTTCGTTCTCTCCGCCAGGAGGCCAGGACCTCCGTCCGCCGCTTGTCTCTCTCTCCTCGCTGCTCCCTCTCATCTCCGCTTGTCTCTCTCTCTCCCCTTCGGCCATGGCGGAGATCAGATCGTGTTGGAGCCTCACTACCTCAGTCTCAAGCTCCATCGCTCTATTCGCAACCGATTCCAGCACATCTTTCCCCTCCTCAGTCCGTTCGATCACCAACTCCATCTCCCTAAGCCTCTCCTTCGTCTCCTTCTCGCTGCTCTTCAATTTCTCGATCTCCGCCATCAATTCCTGGATTTTCTCTTTCGTCTCCTTGTTCTCGCGCTGCAGCTCAAGCTTCTCCCACTCCAAACCCTCGACCTTGCGGCCCAACTCCGCCGCCTGATCGGCATCGAAGAAATCCTCAGCCGCCTCGGCCACGATTTCAACCGTCGTCTTCTCTGCCATTTCCAACCCTAAAACACACACAAACAAACAAACAACAGAATGCCAATCACAATCCGCAAATAAAAACTACAAAACTTCAAAATCCCTGTTTGGCAGTTTTCTCTATCAATTTTCTTACAGTTTTTTATTTTATCGGGGAACGAAAGCATGAGAGAGAGAGAGAGGAAACCTGAAAGCAATCAGCAATGGCGGTTCAGTGATCTGCGAGCGTGCGTGGGATGAGAATGTTGCGAGTAAAAAGGGGTAAATGGGTTTAAAAAATGGATAAACGGTAAACGGGTATAGATAAACGGGTAAACGGTTACGGTTAAATGGGTACGCGTTATGGGTATGGGTATAACCGTTTAGGCAATTACCCAACGGGTAAACGGTTATGCGGGTATGAGTATAAACGGTTATGGGTAAATAATTGCGGTTATCCGCCCGCCATAACCAATGTCCATCCCTAGAGTGGGCATAGCCTATAGACTAGCCTGAACACCTAGGTTGTTCGCCTCAGGCGCCTAGGCAACCTCAACGTTTGATTTTTTTTTTATTTTTTAAGAACAACCTAAATCCAAAATGACATCGTTTTGGGCAGGGTTTTTATAAAATTCATGCTAGCTTTATGTTTCTAACTTGGTTCTATTAGTTTGTTATGACTTTATGATGTGAATTAGAGAAATAATAATAATAGTTAATTCAATTCATTTATATATATACAATATTGCAAATTCAATTAATTTATATATTATATAGTAAATTTACTTAAATCCGTCTAGGCGCTAGATATCAGCTCACCGCCCGATTAGTGCTTAGTGTCTTTTAAAACCTTGCTTTATTTTGCCAAGTGCAATACTAGGGATTCGAAGGAATCTGCTTTTTCTAATGCCATTTTTTCAATTGTATTGCACAGTTTATGAACGTACCTGGTGAATTGAACCCTGGCTTTTGTATGAAGTCCATTCTACCAATTTTTTGTTGTTTATTTATATTGTGATATATTTACACTAAAGCATCATAAATGGAGAGGCAGGATGTTTGAAAATGAATATTTTACATTTCATGTCCGTCGGAATGCTCACAGGCCAAATTTCACGAGAAGGTAAAATACCTATTTTGGCAGAACATGCACTACAAAAAAATATATAAAAAAATAAAATCATCTGGGCGGACGAAAAATTTCGTTGGGTCAAATTTTGTTTTGTCGCCTAAGACTTTAGATGACAAAAGTTGGTTGGGAAAAGTTGGTCCTGCAAAAACCCATCACTCGAAGTCTTATTCGACGAGAAGTAGTCGTTTGTCGGGCAAAAATGATTTTGCCCGATGAAAGAAGTCGCTAGGATAAAGTGCATTGATTGCCTTTACCTAACGAAAATATTATACCCGATAACATCGTTTTGCCCCACTAAATTAAATACTATTAAAAACTTGATCCTACGAAATTTTCATGGGTCTCCTAGAATTTGGAGTCTCTTAGGGCATACCAACCCATATAACTTGTCATCCTCGAAATGGCTCACAAGGAACTTCTCTATATGCCTAAGGGCATTAGTGAAATCTCCATTTGTAGAATTAAAAGCCTGAGGTTGGAAGTTATCAAATGTGTTTTTCTCTATGTATTGTAATCTTCCTAGTTATAGCATGAATTAAGCGCCTGAAGTTGAAAGCGATTAGCTGAGTAGTTAAAGTTAGATTAAGTTACTAACTAGTTAGCACTTATATATGGCAAGTTAGCAACATTCGTTTATCTAAAACCATAACCTATCACTACTAAAAAAATCCCAAAGGGAAAGGAATGTAGAGTGACCGATCTTTTCTAGAAAAATTGAATTGAAATCATGTGCAAGCGCTTGTTCTCTCCTACCAGAGAACTTCCATTGCTTCCACCCGAGGGTAGGGTGGGCTCCGATCCAGGGATGTGTGTTGCCTTATCTGAAGCACTTGACCTTTTAACCATTTGTTTTAAAGAAGGCGGACTTGCGGCGGGTTAACATGTATATAGGTTAGAAAGCGGAGTTTCATTGGTTAAAGTTCTTTCCAAGCACGCAAATTGGGAAGAGGTTTAACGTAGCTACTTGAGCCTAGAAGATGAGAGTACAGTTGCATGCCAATGTTTTCATGGAATCAGCTCCTTTGAGGATTTAAGCAAACTATTTCAAGAAATCCAATTCAACGCTACAAGCAAAGGTTTTTTGTATACAACCAATAAAATTTCCGCGAATAAAATCTTCTGCTTGTTAATTATCTTCTATTTGAAACAAATACAACCAAGCTTATTGTTATAAGCTCCCCAACTGATTTAAGGCAAAGCCATAACGTGTGATCAACACATTAAATTTTCCTTCTCCTGATAATTCGTCCGAAGTAACTTGTTTGTATGATAGCCAATCAGGCGATTGGCAAAGAAGGCTCAGTCCCCTTAAGACCACAAATGCAAAAAAAGCTTCCTGACATCACGAGTAATTAAAACGAGGCATTGTACTCATTTGATTTACACGAGCGAGCACTCTTGAATTCGTCGGTTTCTTAAAAATGACTTTATTGATGCACAAAACCATAGGTCTTGGAACAACGAAAATCTGACCGTGAATATGCATGAAATATAAATAACACAAGATGTATCGTGGTTCACCCCAAGGTTTGGGCTACTTCTACACTGATTGTATTTATTTGAGGGAGAGAGAGCTCTGAGAGTGAGAGCGTTGAGAGGGGGTGAGAGGGCCTAGGAATTGGCCTAAAAATGGCCTGAGAATTGGCCTAGGAATTGGCCTCAGAATATATGGTACATAATGTTGTTCCAAGACCTCGAATTTACGTTGTGTACCATATATTGGGCCTCAACTGGGCTTCATGAAAAATACTTTGGGGACTGAGCCCATCACTAATGTATTGAGGAGCGAGCCCTCTCCTAGGTCCTCTCACCCCCTCTCAACGCTCTCACTCTCAGAGCTCTCTCTCCCTCAAATAAATACAATCAGTGTGGACGTAGCACAAACATTGGGGTGAACCACGATACATCTTGGGTTATGTATATTTCATGCAGATTCACGGTCGGATTTACGTTGTTCCAAGACCTCTGGTTTTGTGCATCAACATTTGGCGCCGTCTTTGGGAATCGACACAAAAAACTATGTCGGTTCTCTCTCAATTTTTCACCTCCACCGTGAATCTGCACAACCC
Source organism: Malus domestica (assembly GCF_042453785.1). Classification (NCBI taxonomy): domain Eukaryota; kingdom Viridiplantae; phylum Streptophyta; class Magnoliopsida; order Rosales; family Rosaceae; genus Malus; species Malus domestica. Next base: position 34,010,465 of record NC_091663.1, read on the forward strand.
AAAAAACCACTACCAGATGCAAATTTCAAAGCTTCTGAATACAAAAACCACTACCAAACGCAACCAGCAACACAAACAAATCAATCGCACCACTACCCAGATCACAAAGATGGAAACTTTCTCAGATTTTCAATAGCAAGAAGTTGAGGAAGATGCTTTTTCCCTCTGCGATCTCCCGCTGCACGACGACAATGACAAATCTTTCTCTCATGGCTAAATCTCAAAACGCCCAGAGATGATGCACAACTTCCATCCATATGCCACTGCCTCGGCTTGCTTACACAACAATCTCTCAATATCTCTTCAATCTCTCTCAACGCGCTCAAAGAAATGGTCTCTTCTTTGACACAAAGGTGGTATTGTTTTGTTAGGTTCAGGAAATAAGTAGCAAAGATGATTTTAGAGAAGCCCAGTTGGATTAGACATGAGGGAATGCAAATTTTCTCCATTGACGTTCAACCTGGTGGACTTAGGCTTGCCACGGGTAGGGGTGATCACAAGGTGTAGGTGGGCTAAACATGGTCGGTTTCTTGCATCAGGATCTGATGAACAAATGATTTTAATTCATGAGAGAAAGCCTGGTTCAGGAACCACTGAGTTTGGCCGTGAAGAGCCACCTGACCTTGAAAATTGGAAATCTGCTAACCACAGGAGCTTGATGATACTAAGATTTCAGCTTCCGCCTTCTTTAAACCTTCAAAATTTCCAGATTTTAGCTTCCGCCTGCAAATCATTAGGGTTCCCATTGATTTCGCTGCATAAGAGGGTTTCTGGTTCCCTGATCGTCCAATTCCTCTCTTCCTTCATGCCTGCGAGACTTTCGATTTTTCAGATCTAGCAGTGGCACCACCAGTCACTAGCGACCCCGAGTGCACCGCCACCAGCCACTTCGTCGTCACCCATACCACCATCGACGACTCCATCTTCGGCCACGTCGAAAAACTCGACGATCTCAACTCTCACTGCGACCTCTCCTCGCTTCCGACACCGTCCTCTACAAATGTTTCCGACCTCGCCACCTGTGTCGACCCCTCTCCTCACCGAGTTCAACCACCAGCCCCTCATCTCTATCAACTGAACCTCGAAACATGGTGGTCCATCGAATCCCGAAATATGGTCCATCAACATCAGCTATTGCATTTCTCCAGACAACTTTCTCCAGATCTCACAGATTTTACAGCTAGAGTACACCAGCTAATGTTCAGACGCAGTGGAAAGAAAAAGCAAAAAGAAAAAGCAAAATGTGACAGCATAACATGCAACTTCTCGACATTTTGTCACTCTTGGAGTTTGGAGCAGTTGGAGACGGGACCCTAGATGGTGAAGGGGGACCCTGCCAACAGAAAAATCAGAGAAGATAGCACATGGGTTATGCACTTTCTTACCCACCATGTGGAGGCAAAATCTAGTCTGGTTGGCAGTGAGCCTTGAAAAGAGGGAAAGTCTTGCTGACAGAAAAATCAAAGAATGAATGAGGAGAGTACATGGGAAACAAAAACAAAAGCAATAAAAGTGCAGAGGAAAGGCAAAAGCAATCAAGTGAGTTGCGGGAAACAAAAGCAAAAGCAAGGAATAAACACTCATACTGCAAAAGCAAGGAATAAACATCCCACCAGAATGATGTGATTTGCTTTTATTATTTTTGCAATGATGTAATTTATTTTTCTTATCTTTCGGAGACATCTGTATAAACCCCATCAGAGGGTAATAAAAAAATAAAAAAAATAAAAAAAAGGGCAAAGCCCAAAATAAATGAGCTGGAATGTTGTGTAGAGGGCGAAGGCCCATAAGCCCAAAATAGCCCCAACCAGGCGATCAAAAGTACGCCCAGTACTCCACAATTATTCGACAACCTACCGTTATTACCAACAACCAGGTGATCAAAAGTACTCCCAGTACTCCAAAATTATTCGACAACCCGCTGCTATTACCACCAACCAGGTGATGAAATGTATAACCCGTACTCTAATATCATTTGGCAACTAGCCATTCATGACACCAACTAGGTGATGAAATGTACAACCCGTACTCTCCTTCATGCCACCAACCAAGTGATCAAAAGTACGCCCAATACTTCATATTATACATGAGCATTACTCATGTCAATCATACATAAACATTCATGAGTATCACTCATATCAATCATACATAAACATTCATGAGCATCACTCATGTCAATCAAACATTCATGAGCATCACTCATGTCAATCAAACATTCATAAGCATCACTCATGTCAATCAGCTTCAAAAGCTTCATTTACAGAGCTCTAGCTTCAAAAGCTTCATTTACAGAGCTCTAGCTTCAAAAGCTTCATTTACAAAAGCTCCAGCTTCGAAAGCTTCATTTATAGAGCTCTAGCTTCAAAGCTTCACTTGCAAAGCTTCACCTACAAAGCTTCAATGTAGGGTATACAAATACCGCCTCCGAACAACCGCCACTTCGGCCCATACATGGATTCAATTTGAAGTCTCCAGCCAACAAACTCTATTGACCGAAGACTTGGGGGACTACATTATGTACCATATATTGGGCCTCATGAAAAATACTTGGGGGACTGAGCCCATCACTTATTTATTGAGGAGCAAGCCCTTATTCTATAAAAGGGACTCCCCCACCTTCATTAGAGAGCAATGCCGCCAGTTGAGCAACCGCCTCACCGCGAGCATTAACTCTAACCCATCACTTATGTATTGAAGAGCGAGCCTTTATTTTATAAAAGGGACTCCCTCACCTTCATTAGAGAGCAACGCCGCCAGATGAGCAACCGCCTCACCGCGAGCATCACTCCTAACCCATCACTTATGTATTGAGGAGCGAGCCCTTATTCTATAAAAGGGCCTCCCTCACCTTCAAAAGCCATAAGCCGAGCCAACCAAGGCAACATAAGCCACAAGCCGAGCAGCCTCACTGCATGTGCTACTTCTAGTTGAGCATCATTTCAGATTGAGCACCGCCTCATATCGAGCATTAGTTCAAGACAACATCTAGTTACTTCAGCCCACACATTAACCGAATTTCAAGTCTCCAGCCAAAAGACTCTCTTGACTGAAGACTTGCGGGACTACTGTTTATACCATATTTAAGGCCTCCATATTTAGATCTCGTACAAATACTCGGGGGACTCAAATGTAATTATATAATAAAGGAATGGGCAAATATGTAATAAGTGAGGAGTCTTTATTCTATAAAAGGACTTCTCACCCTCACAATTAGGGGAGGCCATTCCTGAGGCCAATTCATAGGCCTTCTCACCCCCTCTCAACGCTCTCACTCTCAGAGCTCTCTCTCCCTCAAATAAATACAATCAGTGTGGACGTAACCTAAACCATGGGGTGAACCACGATACATCTTGTGTTATTTATATTTCAAGCAGATTCACGATTAGATTTACATTGTTCTAAGACCTCCGGTTTTGTGCATCAACAGACTTCCCCACGGATATTGATTTATGAAATAATCTTACACAAAGCAACCCAATTTCAAGGTGTCAAGGTGCGTGATACAATTCAAGGAAGAAGGTAAATATATAAGCCGAAAATATTAATAACAGTATGAAAGTTTTAAAGGAGAAAACATGATCACTTTACAATTCGTGGTTAGCCATTGATTTACTCTGGTTGGCAATACCAGTGAACACTAACAAGCATTTTACATTAATCCTGTTTTTGTGGAAGCAACACCAACAGCTGCTGCAATTTCTTCTTCTTCTTCTATAATTTGGAGTCTCTCAGGACATACCGACTCATATAACTTGTCATCCTCAAAAACCGCTCATAAGGATCTCCTCCATACGCCTAAGGGCAGTAGTTAAATCTTCATTTGTAGCATTATGCGCCTCATCATGAGGTTCAAAGTGATCGGCTGCATTCTGTTCTGTATACCAATCTGCATTACTGTAATCTCCGGTGGTTGCAGCATAATGCTCCTGAGGTTGAAAGTGATTAGCTGCGTTCTCTTCTGTATACCTAGGGTCATTAATGTAATCTCCAGTTGTTGTAGCAGTAAGTGCCTGAGGTTGCAAGTGATCAAATGCGATTTGCTCCATATAGCTAGGGGCATTATTGTAATCTCCAACATTTATATCATTAAGCACCTGAGGTTGAAAGTGATTAGCTGCATTTTCTTCATAGTTATCTCTTTCCTCCAGCTTCATTTTCTTTGATATGTCATCCTTTCTTCTAAGAATACAAAGAACAATATTCTTCTCCTGCATTTGAGAATCGCGTTTGCTTTTGTTAATATAAATTCTGATCCTTACTAAAATAAATAAAAAGGTTCTACATGCATATACATACATACATACGAGCAGGCGATTGGCCCTGAAGTAACTTGTTAGTATGATAGCCAAGCAGGCGATTGGCAAACAAGGCTCGATCCCCTTAAAACCACAAATGCAAAGAAAGCTTCCTTACAACACAAGAAAATAAAACGAGGCATTGTGCTCATTTGATTTACACGAGCGAGCATTCTTGAATTCATCGGCTGTTAGAGCAACCATATAAGCTCTATAATAAACTAGCCAAGAACGTAAGATTTAACCAACTAAATCACAATCATAACTCCAAATATATTATGTATATGCAAATACTGAAGTAATATCTGCAACACATACCTGCAAACTATTTGCCGAAGTCTTTCCCGTGTGTTCTATCACAATAGTCCTTCATAGTTTGTTGTATGATCTCCCTATCCCACACATGGTGAAGATTGGATTTGTGTCTATACCAACCCAAGGCTATTGAGTTTCCTGCCTCATCTTATAGAACCCGACATGCTTGGATGATGAATATCTCCCACAGCAACACACATGTTCTTCACGACATTGATCACAGGAAAGAAAGTGCTAGACACCATATCATAACTATGTTCAACAAATTAGGATTAAGAGCCATTAGAGAAATCTACACACAACCTTCTCCTCTATGCAAAACTCAATGCTCTCCAAGTTATAGGTAATTGGAACAATAAGAGCGTATTTTGTGAGAGCAGGGGCTTGTGGTTTTATACTACAAGACCTACAAGACCTGGATTGCCCTATAACAATCCCACAAGAAATACAAGACTGCATTCCTTATATCAATATGAGTCCTATAAACGAGCAAACACAAGAGTCCTCAATATACCAATATGATTGGAATAACTCTTGTCAACATGATTTAGACTTCTTTATAATATCAATTATCCCAAGACTTGCAAGAATCATACTCATACTCTTACATTCTCCCACTTGAGTATGATTCATCACAACAGATAATCATCTCAAATTATTATAAAGGTGATCGCATAAGTCATTCATCAACACACTAGTATATAGACACATCCAGCTTACATAAGCCAAAACAATGAATTTATAATTGCCTCTGCAACACAAAATACAGATTTAACTTACAAATCACAATGTCCAGTTCATGTTCATAGCAATGTATCTAAGCTCAAGAGTAAACCAAGATGTCTACTCCCACTCATATAGCCCAAAATTGATATAAAATACCAAACATTCTTGACAGTAGGCTATCAATTTAAAATTATTCATAATTGTATGAATAGCACAGTTATATCAATCAATAGCTTTATCATATCACCAAATCTTTTGGATAACAAAAGCTTAACCTCACATACAACTTACCTATGCATTTTAAAGTATTGAACTTAAGAATCTTTTCTGTTACATCGCAGAATTAACTCAAAAGTCACAACATACTTAATTTGCACTTTGTAATTATGTGAACCAATATAGCAAAACCAAACCAAATTTGCTCCCACTTATCTAGGCCATACTTAACACAAACAAGTTAAGTATAAGTTAATATCAACTGTATTAACTAACAATCATTGCAATACACTGAATGTCTTATCAATGTGATCAATTGCCGCAACCAATATGCAAACAAATTCCATGATCACATTCATCCAATTTGTATTTACAAAAATGTGATTTTACTTGACCAGAACAAACACATAAATTGATTTGCTCCCACTATATCAAGTTAAGTTTAGTTCCAGCAAATAGCACTAAACTTCTCATTACTTAAACAAATTAAGTAACATAAATAATTACCAATTGCTTCAATAAAACCATAATCTGGTTTTCAAGCATCCAAATGAATTATAATGGCCGGCCTAAATAACCTTATGCTTACATTCGAACATATGATTCTCCCACTTAAGCATAAGCAGAATGTACTGCAAAGCCAATAAAGAAACCGGAGATATGAACCAATTGATTCCCGATTCCTTACCAATTGCATAATCTCAGTTTAGTCAAATACACCTAAACCATTATGCAAACAGTCTATGTATCAAAAGATAGTCACAATCCATTCGGAAAAACTTATCTCACATAAACCCAAAATCACCAGTTTCAACAATAATCAAATTAGAATAGCAAGCACAATATTCTTGCATTCAATTTGATCCTAACTAGTTCAATACCCATCGAGCAAGATCAACTAAAATTTGATAATGTCTGGATATAAAGGCACAAGTCATCTTGAATAAAACAAGATAATCAAGATGATCATCCAATAAAATTTAGTGTACTTATAGATTTAATACATAATATCAAATCTCTTACACTTACAATATATCAAGTGAGATGAGTTTCAGAATACATTCTTGCCAACAAGGTTTCACTAAACAATTTATATCATTTCATACAGGTACTAACACAAGAGCCTTCACATGTTTTTTTTTTTTTTTTTTGGTTATACAGTGCACATATTGGCATTAACAAACCAAAAAATTCCGAACTACATCATTCACATATATGGCAACACCCCCAAAACCTATTATATATAGTCTAACCAAAATTGGGATATGAATTACACTCATAATTTTAAAAACATCATTATGGATACTCGTATAATCCAATTTTGCTTTTCTAGAATAATTCAAACCAATCAGACCCACATAAAAGCCACATGTATTTGGTAGCAACAATAAGTCAAATTCTATTATCATAATTCATAATGGAAAATCATGATGCAAGCTTCCAAGTTTCAAGCAAGTTAATGAGAAATCTTACATCTGCTTGAGACAACAAAATAGCAACAAAACAATATTTTCCACCTAATCTAATTACACAGGCTCTAACTCAAAAATAGAAGAGCAATGTGTACACCAAATATTAGTCTAATGAATCTTTATTCAGAAAGAATGATTCCAGTCATCTCATATAAATCATAAGTTGACATCTATAGGGATTTCGAGTTTAATTGTGCCTTCACAAAATAAACAAGCATACTCGGAATAGCAAAAGCCCTAATTCATTATGCTCCAACTCATCGCACTATAATCACACATATAGGAGAACAATTAATTATGCATGAAACAGTGAACTGAGTTACCTGAATGCATCATTGGACTCGTATTCGACAACCCAATTGCAATTCCTCGGCTCCAAATCAATGAAACAAATTATCCATCAATGCTCGAGACCTATCCATACGGATTGCCATCATTCCCAATTCCCATGTACCTCGTACCATTGCAACAATAGAATGACGAACGAGTTAACGTCAACATGAAGAACCAGAATAATAGTATAATCTCAAAATGCAAATAACATGATCTTTGTTCAATGGTTCTTAATAACACAATTAGCATATCAGAATACAAGTTTATTCATTACACTAATAATACAAGGAGGAATAATAAACCAAAATTATCTCAATTTGCAGACATCATAATCGACACAGCGGAAGCAATAATTTCGAAAATCAGAATTATGATGTTTAAGAGAGATGTATACTGCTAAATTACTATACTTATCATCAAATAAGCAAGCATGAAAAAGTTCTGTCAACCCTAGATTGAGAAACACAAGTTTCAGAACAAGGAACTAATCTTGACACCAATTTCATTTAACTCAGTCTAAATGTCAAACAAAATTCAGGAAATTGCAATAAGATTTCAAAATACATACCCTTTTATGAATGGTTTCAGGACCGTATCAATCTCAGCATCAATCTTGACTTAATTTTAGATTTAGATGAGCAAGGGAGAGCCCTTTTTCAGAAGAACACCATCAAAGGTAAAGATCCAAATCTCCCAGCCAACAAAAATTTTAGTTATTAAAATATTACCTAAAACGACACGGTTTCACGATTCCTTTTCCAACGACTTTATTATAAACAAAATACATAGTTTTTGAATTTATGTATTTCTAAGAGCCCTAAAGCTCAGTTCGAAAACCCAGGCAATGAGGTTTTATGCAATATTTCTTAATCATGAGTTGAATTTAATGGTTGAATCCTTATGGCTCTGATACCACATGTTAGAGCAACCATATAAGCTCTATAATAAACTAGCCAAGAACGTAAGATTTAACCAACTAAATCACAATCATAACTCCAAATATATTATGTATATGCAAATACTGAAGTAATATCTGCAACACATACCTGCAAACTATTTGCCGAAGTCTTTCCCGTGTGTTCTATCACAATAGTCCTTCATAGTTTGTTGTATGATCTCCCTATCCCACACATGGTGAAGATTGGATTTGTGTCTATACCAACCCAAGGCTATTGAGTTTCCTGCCTCATCTTATAGAACCCGACATGCTTGGCTGATGAATATCTCCCACAGCAACACACATGTTCTTCACGACATTGATCACAGGAAAGAAAGTGCTAAACACCATATCATAACTATGTTCAACAAATTAGGATTAAGAGCCATTAGAGAAATCTACACACAACCTTCTCCTCTCTGCAAAACTCAATGCTCTCCAAGTTATAGGTAATTGGAACAATAAGAGCGTATTTTGTGAGAGCAGGGGCTTGTGGTTTTATACTACAAGACCTACAAGACCTGGATTGCCCTATAACAATCCCACAAGAAATACAAGACTGCATTCCTTATATCAATATGAGTCCTATAAACGAGCAAACACAAGAGTCCTCAATATACCAATATGATTGGATTAACTCTTGTCAACATGATTTAGACTTCTTTATAATATCAATTATCCCAAGACTTGCAAGAATCATACTCATACTCTTACATCGGCTTCTTAAAAAAGACTTCCCTATGTATATTGATTTATGAAATAATCTTACACAAAGCAACCCAATTTCAAGGTGTCAAGGTGCGTGATACAATTCAAGGAAGAAGGTAAATAAATAAGCCGAAAATATTAACAGTATGAAAGTTATAAAGGACAAAACATGATCACTTTACAATTCGTGGTTAGCCATTGATTTACTCTGGTTGGCAATACCAGTGAACACTAACAAGCATTTTACATTAATCCTGTTTTTGTGGAAGCAATACCAACAGCTGCTGCAATTTCTTCTTCTTCTTCTATAATTTGGAGTCTCTCAGGACATACCGACTCATATAACTTGTCATCCTCAAAAACCGCTCATAAGGATCTCTTCCATACGCCTAAGGGCAGTAGTTAAATCTTCATTTGTAGCTTTATGCGCCTCATCATGAGGTTCAAAGTGATCAGCTGCGTTCTGTTCTGTATACCAATGTGCATTACTGTAATCTCCGGTAGTTGCAGCATAATGCTCCTGAGGTTGAAAGTGATTAGCTGCGTTCTCTTCTGTATACCTAGGGTCATTAATGTAATCTCCAGTTGTTGTAGCAGTAAGTGCCTGAGGTTGCAAGTGATCAAATGCGATTTGCTCCATATAGCTAGGGGCATTATTGTAATCTCCAACATTTATATCATTAAGCGCCTGAGGTTGAAAGTGATTAGCTGCGTTTTCTTCATAGTTATCTCTTTCCTCCAGCTTCCTTTTCTTTGATATGTCATCCTTTCTTCTAAGAATACAAAGAACAATATTCTTCTCCTGCATTTGAGAATCGCGTTTGCTTTTGTTAATATAAATTCCAATCCTTACTAAAATAAATAAAAAGGTTCTACATGCATATACATACATACATACATACATATGTGTGTGTGTGTGTATATATATATATAATGTATTGCTTACTCTAACGACTGTAGAAAAGAGAGCAATACTTTTTATTAGTGAGCAAAGTTTCAATGTCAACTAGGAAATTAAGAAAAAAGAAAAAGGAAATCGCAAATCGCAAATAATTAAGTCCTTATAAGATTGTTCCCATGCCAATATACTTCCTTGCCTGCCAATATTAATATATGTATAAGCGTGCATATATTTTATAAGCTTTTGATTCGTTCTTCTTAACTTTTTTCTAGAGGCCAAGTTTAGACAGAAAACCTAAAAACAATTTAAAAGAAAGAAAAGTGTACTTACTTGATGATGTTTGTTTCGTAGTAAAGATGGATCAAGATGGAACTCAAGCATAATCCAATGGTCATTCTGCGGGGATCCTTTGTTCCTGTACGTAAATCTTTTTCTGAAGCCAATAGCTTGTTTAATCCCAGAAGCGTAGATTTCCTTGCCGGCATCTTCGCCTTTCCAAGTGCCGCCGGTGGTGCCAACTGTTCGGCAAACACGCGAGCCATTAGGAGCCTTCGAGTTGAGTGTGGTGAAGACGTAGATATCTTTATCATCTGTACATTCTTGACCATCATGTGATGCACGGTTAAGACGTCTCCATATGTCCGATGGTTCTTCAAGACCGTAGAGATCACAGTCATGAACAATGCCCTTGGGATAGTCCTGTCCGTCAAGTTTGGGACGAAGGTAGCCAAGAAGTAGTTCGTCGTCTCGAGGCATGAACCTGTACCCTACTGGAACTTGGTAGTAACCAGCCATAATAACTTTCTAATAGCAAGGATTTGAGAAGAATGAGAAAAGCGGAGGCGATGAGCAAGTAATGATACTGAATAGGGTGATCATTAGCTAGCGGCATGTATTTATATAGGTAACAATGGGCTAGGGTTTCTTGTGTGTCAAGCTAGTTAAAATTACTTGGTGTTTATTACGTGGCCTTTTTAACTGGAATTAAGAGAGTATTTTATCTTTATCATCAACCGCTAGCTAAATGGGAAATAATTCCAGTATAAAAAAGTAACCGTCATTATACATGTATGGTTTAAATTGCCCAACCATACAAACATACATACATACATACATACATACATACATATTTTATAGATATCTAAACTACATTAATAAAACCCTCTTTGTCAATCAAAAAAGAGTAAAACGATAATTTTGTTTCCTACCACAAAACAAAATCATGGGCAGTAAAGTGAATTCACACAAATTAAATTTTGCAGTTTTTTTAAACCCTCACCCACGGGTGATCCTAACGTCCTCTAATTTTGAAAAATAAAATACAAAAAAGAAAACTTCTCTCTCTAATCCACATTCCTTTTTTTCTCCTTTCTCCTTCCCATTTTACAATTAAAATTAAAATTATTTTCACACACAAAGTGTGGGGCATATTATAGTATTTATTAGAAAACTTCATTTTAATCATTGGAAAAGATAACTTTAGAGTATAACCTTGTGTAAGATCAATATCTAATTTTCGTCCCTTAATACATTTAGTCACCTCATTTATTAATTATATTTTGATGTTTTATATCTCTTTTTCTTTCTATTTAATGTTTTTTCTTAACAAATGATATTATCTACTCTATCGGGAACAGGGTGGGCTTAGCCTCACAATAGGCTAACAATAATGTGGTTCGATAAATCGAACCTAAAACCTTTCACTTACAAGTGAAGAGGAATATCACTACATCGTAGTATTTAAAACTTTAAGTTACAATAAGGATTTATTTTAATTAATTGGGTAAACTTGATGGTGGTGAAGAGGTGGTCGATATTGGAAGGCTTCGGAGGAGTTGAAGGTGATGGCAGTCCCAACTCACAAGTTGCCAGAGAGACGAATTAAAAACAACACCTTTTCTACTAAGATATTAGATCACATATCAAAATTTTGAATTTAAAAATGATCATTTCGACCAATTTCACTTACTTTTGATGTTTGGGTTAACAACTGCCTTACTCATGCTTGTTCAACTCTTAAACTTTTCCTTTTATTTCTTAATGTAGATTAGGAATATGCTAGTTTTCCTTCTTCATCGTCTTAATTTATCAATGTTCTAGTAATATTTTTTTAGTTACCATTAGATTCAAATTAGTCGGCCTTACCCAAGTCATCCTAAGGCCCAACCAAAGCAAAAACTTTAAAAATATATATATAAAAACAAAAAACTAAATTGTACAAAAATATAAATCAAGTTCTCAAAAATGATCGAAGCCTGGAAGGTTCCCACTTCACAGTTACAGAGGTGATAAAAACGTCACCGCTTCCGGCGCTCCTGTGGTTCTCATTGCCCTCCGTTCTCCGTAGCTTTTTCCTCAGGTATTTTTCTTCGATAATCTTTCAATCAAAATTCTTGAAAATATCGACAACGTCAAGTGCCTGTCTCTTTCAGCTTATAATTTGGAGGTAAGCATTTCTTTGTGTTATGTATGTTGGGAAGAATTATAAGGAAGTAATAATGATTAGGGTGGAGGTTAAAGGTAAGAAAAGACCGTGACTACCTGTTTGTTAGATCGTAGCCCGTGTTTTAAAAAATTATTTTTAAGACTCGCCTAGACAGTTTTTAGGGAGGAACTATGAAGAAAATGCCTCTGCCCGGCAGGAGTGGGCTATAGCCTATAGACTAGCCTGAATGCCTAGGTTGTTCGCCTCAAGGGCCTAGGCAACCTCAACGTATGATTTTTTTTTTTAAAGAACAACCTAAATTCAAAATGACGTTGATTTGGGCAGGGTTTTTATAAAATTCATGCTAGCTTTATGTTTCTAAAACCTTGCTTTATGATGTGAATTAGAGAAATAATAATAGTTAATTCAATTCATTTATATATATACAATATTGTAAATTCAATTCATTTATATGTTATATAGTAAATTTACTTAAATCTGTCTAGGTGTTAGATATCAGCTCACCGCCCGATTAGTGCTTACTGTCTTTTAAAACCTTGCTTTATTTTGCCAAGTGCAATACTATTGATTTAAAGGAATATGCTTTTTCTGATGCCATTTTTTCAATTGTATTGCACAGTTTATGAACGTACCTGGTGAATTGAACCCTGGCTTTTGTATGAAGTCCATTCTACCAATTTTTTGTTGTTTATTTATATTGTGATATATTTACACTAAAGCATCATAAATCGAGAGGCAGGATGTTGGAAAATTAATATTTTACATTTCATGTCCGTCGGAATGCTCACAGGCCAAATTTCATGAGAAGGTAAAATACCTATTTTGGCAGAACATGCACTACAAAAATAAATAAATCATCTGGGCGGACGAAAAATTTCGTTGGGTCAAATTTTGTTTTGTCGCCTAAGACGTTAGATGACAAAAGTTGGTTGGGAAAAGTTGGTCCTGCAAAAACCCATCACTCGAAGTCTTATTCGACGAGAAGTAGTCGTTTGTCGGGCAAAAATGATTTTGCCCAATGAAAGAAGTCGCTAGGGTAAAGTGCATTGATTACCTTTACCCGACGAAAATATTATATCCGATAAACGTCCACTAAATTAAATACTATTAAAAACTTGATCCTACGAAATTTTCATCGATCTCCTAAAATTTGGAGTCTCTTAGGGCATACCAACCCATATAACTTGTCATCCTCGAAATTGCTCACAAGGAACTTCTCTATATGCCTAAGGGCATTAGTGAAATCTCCATTTGTAGAATTAAAAGCCTGAGGTTGGAAGTTATCAGATGTGTTTTTCTCTATGTATTGTAATCTTCCTAGTTATAGCATGAATTAAGCGCCTGAAGTTGAAAGCGATTAGCTGAGTAGTTATAGTTACATTAAGTTACTAACTAGTTAGCACTTATATATGGCAAGTTAGCAACATTCGTTTATCTAAAACCATAATCTATTACTACTAAAAAAATCTCAAAGGGAAGGGAATGTAGAGTGACCGATCTTTTCTAGAAAAATTGAATTGAAATCATGTGCAAGCGCTTGTTCTCTCCTACCAGAGAACTTCCATTGCTTCCACCCGAGGGTAGGGTGGGCTCTGATCCAGGGATGTGTGTTGCCTTATCTGAAGCACTTGACCTTTTACCCATTTGTTTTAAAGAAGGCGGACTTGCGGCGGGTTAACATGTATATAGGTTAGAAGGCGGAGTTTCATTGATTAAAGTTCTTTCCAAGCATGCAAATTGGGAAGAGGTTTAACCTTGCTACTTGAGCCTACAAGATGAGAGTACAGTTGCATGCCAATGTTTTCATGGAATCAGCTCCTTTGAGGATTTAAGCAAACTATTTCAGGAAATCCAATTCAACGCTACAAGCAAAGGTTTTATGTATACAACCAACAAAATTTCCGCGAATAAAATCTTCTGCTTGTTCATTATCTTCTATTTGAAACAAATACAACCAAGCTTATTGTTATAAGCTCCCCGACTGATTTAAGGCAAGGTCATAACGTGTGATCAACACATTAAATTTTCCTTCTCCTGATAATTCGTCCTGAAGTAACTTGTTAGTATGATAGCCAATCAGGCGATTGGCAAAGAAGGCTCAGTCCCCTTAAGACCACAAATGCAAAAAAAGCTTCCTTACATCACGAGTAATTAAAACGAGGCATTGTGCTCATTTGATTTACACGAGCGAGGATTCTTGAATTCGTCGGTTTCTTAAAATGACTTCCCTATGGATATTGATTTATGAAATAATCTTACACAAAGCAACCCAATTTCAAGGTGTCAAGGTGCATGATACAATTCAAGGAAGTAGGTAAATATATAAACGGAAAATATCAACAGTATGAAAGTTATAAAGGAGAAAACATGATCACTTTACAATTCGTGGTTAGCCATTGATTTGCTCTGGTTGGCAAAACCAGTGACGACTAACAAGCATTTTACATTAATCCTCTTTTTGTGTAAGCAATACCAACAGCTGCGGCAATTTGTTCTTCTTGTTCTATAATTTGGAGTCTCTCAGGACATACCGACTCATATAACTTGTCATCCTCAAAAACGGCCGATAAGGATCTCCTCCATGCGCCTAAGGATAATAGTTAAATCTTCATTCGTAGCATTATGCGCCTTATCACGAGGTTGAAAGTGATCAGCTGCGTTCTGTTCTGTATTCCAATGGGCATTACTGTAATCTCCAGTAGTTGCAGCATAAAGCCCCTGAGGTTGAAGGTGATTAGCTACGTTCTCTTCTGTATACCTAGGGTTAGTACTGTAATCTCCAATCGTTGTAGCAGTAAGTGCCTGAGGTTGAAAGTGATCAAATGCCATGAGGTTGAAAGTGATCAAATGCGTTTTGCTCCATATAGCTAGGGGCATTATTGTAATCTTCAACAGTTAAAGCATTAAGCGCCTGAGGTTGAAAGTAATTAGCTGCGTTTTCTTCATTGTTATCTCGTTCCTCCAGCTTCCTTTTCTTTGATATGTCATCCTTTCTCCTAAGAATACAAAGAACAATATTCTTCTCCTGCATTCGAGAATCGCGTTTGCTTTTGTTAATATAAATTTCGATCCTTACTAAAATAAATAAAAAAGTTCTACATGCATATACATACATACATACATATATATACATACATATATATATATATATATATGTAATGTATTGCTTACTCTAACGACTGTAGAAAAGAGAGCAATACTTTTTATTAGTGAGCAAAGTTTCAATGTCAACTAGAAAATTTCGTTGGGTCAAATTTGGTTTTGTTGCCTAAGACTGTAGACGACAAAAGTTCGTTGGGAAAAGTTGGTCCTGCAAAAACCCATCACCGGAAGTCTTATCCGACGAGAAGTAGTCGTTTGTCGGGCAAAAATGAGTTTGCCCGATGAAAGAAGTCGTCGAGGTAAAGTGCAATGACTGCCTTTCCCTAACAAAAATATTATACCCGATGACGTCGTTTTGCCCCACTAAATTAAATACTATTAAAAACTTGATCCGACGAAATTTTCATCAGTCTCCTAGAATTTGGAGTCTCTCTGGGCATACCAACCTATATAACTTGTCATCCTCGAAATGGCTTACAAGGAACTTTTCTATATGCCTAAGGGCATTAGTGAAATCTCCATCTGTAGCATTAAACGCCTGAGGTTGGAAGTTATCAGATGTGTTTTTCTCCATGTATTGTAATCTTCCTAGTTATAGCATGAATTAAGCGCCCAAAGTTGAAAGTGATTAGCTGAGTAGTAGTTAAAATTACATTAAGTTACTAGCTAGTTAGCACTTATATATGACAAGTTAGCAACATTCATTTATCTAAAACCATATCTCAAAGGGAAAGGAATATAGAGTGACCGATCTTTTCTAGAAAATTTGAATTGAAATCATGTGCAAGCGCTCACTACTAGAAAATATTATTTTGCCGACAAACTTAAAGCCGATAAAGTAAAATTTTGTCAGCACAAGAGTCTTTGCCCGACAAAAAATTTAATTCGTCGGCTCTAAACATTTAGACCTATGTCGATGAAAAGTTTGTTGGCAAAGAACATTCAAGCCGACAAATAAACTAATAGTCGGCAAAAACATGTCCGTTCGTCATCAAGAGAGGAGCGCGAATTTATTCCTTCCTGCTCTTTTTTTTTTTTTTGTCTTTTCGATTCCCCGCTCAATTTTTCAGTTTAAAGAATTTCCCCCTTAAATCTAAATTCAATGTATTTTCTACAAACCCTGTTATATGCGGATAGCCCAGCCCCCTTCTCTCTCTCCCTCTCTCTCTCACGGCGCCACCGTTCGCTTTCCGTCAACATTGTTTTTTGGCTCGCCGTCGTCATCGGTTCATCTACTCTCTGTTGCCGTTGCCGTTGAAGTGCCCCTGCTACTCTAGCTTCGTAATCGCTAATACTGGGTGCTTCGTTGCACTTCGTTTCTGTAAAACGTTTTGGGTATGTTCTCAAACCCTATCTATTGTAATCCTTCCCCTCAGCTCTCTGTTAGTCTCAATTTTATGGTTCCTTTCTTAGATTTGTTTTTCCAATGTAATTCTGAGGGGATTTTAGGTAATGATTTGATGGAGGATCCTTAGTTAGGGTTTGAGGATGCGTAATCCATGTTCTGGATTTAATTGCTTTTAACTTCAATTTCTGCGAGACTTTAATCAAGTTGCAGTAATGGTTTTATAGTTAAAATTGATTGTGAGTCTTTGCACCACAAAAATCAATCCCTCTGTGTAATCAATTGAAATTAGGCTTATGGTACTTGACATTGAAACTGAAGTAGCATGAAAAATGGTCTCAAAATGTTTTAGAGCAATGAAATGGGCTTGAAGGTTTGATGCCCTCAAAGATGGTGTGCTTAATTGCAACTATGTGCTTGATAACAGAAGTCGCTCCATGTAACTTCTTATGCTTACAAGTGCCTTGTGATGGTGGATTCTTATTTAAAGTATGTTGTAGTTTGTGTTCTGGTTTGTGCTAAATGTAATATAATCTTTTTAAATGTTAGAGTTTGCATATGTGGGGTTATTGAACTTTGGGTTGGTTTCAGTAAAGGCCGTTTGGTCTAAAACTGGGAATACTCATTTTCTAGTTTCTGAATTCATAATCAGTTTAAGCAGCTTTCCCTTTTTGCTAGGTTGTGATGACATGCCTATTCACATGTGAACAAAGGTAAGGTTGCAATTGACTTTTGAAATTATTTCTTTCAGCATATTGTGGCAAACCTCTACTTGCATTAGTACTTTGGATTTGTGTGTAGGGAATCATGTAGGTTCTGTAGATTCTAGGTTTATATGTTGCTTAGATTCTGGTTTAAGAAACACTATGACCCTAGCTTGTCATAATGATTCTGTCATATGTGATATAGGTATTAATCTTCTATGTTGGGTGGTTTGTTACAGGTTCTTTGCTCTCAATTATGCTGCAGATGCTGCCTGCACTGTTCTACGGGTTGATCAGGTAATAGATATTAACTAATTATTTGTCAATACTTTTCCTAGTTTTGCAGTACCCAAATATGGCATGCACTTAACTTTTAAATGTTAACATTCAATGTAATGTCGATTTGGACTATCGTAAAGGAGGACTTTGTGAATTAACATTCAATATAATGTCTCAAGTATATTGGGATTGGAGGAATATGAACTTAGAAAGGGATTAGGCTCTTTGTAATGGGAAAGTATTAGATATAACTACATGCTTTCTTGTTGACAAATTGGTTAAGTTTTCATTGTTTATTGTAATACTATGGTGTTATTGCAGCCCTTCCCCATTTTCTACTATGGTGCTATATCATCCAAGGTTTGAGGTCGCAAACTGATGGTCTTCAGTAAGCCGCTAAATTCTTCTCATCTTGCCCCATGACACAAGCTCCTGCATATTTGGTGCTAATGGATTTTTGAAGGCCATTTGATATAAATCTGGGAATGCTCATTTTCTTGCGTGGAAATGAAGCTGGGAATGCCCCTTTCCTCATGACACAAGCTCTTGCATAATGCTACATGGCAGCCGACTTTAAGGAATGGCAGTAGGATAATTTTATTGTGTGACATGCTTTTGTATAAGCACTCTAGATGTACATTTGAAATTTATCAATCAATAAAGTATTATTTCTTAACAATTTTTTTGTATTGTATTTGGATTTGCATATATAATAGTTGAGCATTAAAGCGTTATTTTTTTATATAAATTAAATGTCTTTCCCAATAACACTAATTTTGTCGGGAGAGAAGACTGTGCCGACAAAATTTCCATGACGATGAACATAATTTGTTGGCTAAAAAGTATTATTTGTCGGCATAAAAGCTTTGTACTGATGAAATATTTGTCGGGAAAGATGTAAATGCCGACAAAAATTAGTTTGTTGGGAAAAATTGAACCTTAGCCAACGAAACACAAAAATTTGTCGGGAAAACTCTTACCCGACATGCTTTGCGTGACGAAATGGCCGACAAAATTTTTTGTCGGGGAAGACTCTTTGCCAACAAATTTTGACCTTTGCCGACAAAGTAATTTGGTCGGTAAAGTCAAAATTTCTACTAGTGGCTTGTTCTCTCCTACCGGAGAGCTTCCATTGCTTCCACCCGAGGGCAGGGTGGGCTCCGATCCAGGGATGTGTGTTGCCTTATCTGAAGCACTTGACATTTCACAAATTTTTTTAAAGAAGGCGGACTTGCGGCGGGTTAACATGTATATATAGGTTAGAAGGCGGAGTTTCATTGATTAAAGTTCTTTCCAAGCATGCAAATTGGGAAGAGGTTTAACATAGCTACTTGAACCTAGAAGATGAGAGTACAGTTGCATGCCAACTATTTCAGGAAATCCAATTCAACGCTGAAAGCGAAGGTTTTATTACAACCAATAAAATTTCCAAGAAATTAAAAAGTACGTACTGCTTGTTAAATATCTCCTGTTTGAAACAAATTCAACCAAGCTTATTGTTATAAGCTCCCTGACTGATTTAAGGCAAGGTCATAATGTGTGATCAACACATTAAATTTTCCTCTCCTGATAATTCGCCCTGAAGTAACTTGTTAGTATGATAGTAGGCGATTGGCAAACAAGGTTCGATCCCCTTAAAACCACAAATGCAAAGAAAGCTTCCTTACAACACAAGTAAATAAAACGAGGCATTGTGCTCATTTGATTTACACGAGCGAGCATTCTTGAATTCGTCGGTTTCTTAAAAAAGACTTCCCTATGTACATTGATTTATGAAATAATCTTACACAAAGCAACCCAATTTCAAGGTGTCAAGGTGCGTGATACAATTCAAGGAAGAAGGTAAATATATAAGCCGAAAATATTAACAGTATGAAAGTTATAAAGGAGAAAACATGATCACTTTACAATTCGTGGTTAGCCATTGATTTACTCTGGTTGGCAATACCAGTGAACACTAACAAGCATTTTACATTAGTCCTGTTTTTGTGGAAGCAACACCAACAGCTGCTGCAATTTCTTCTTCTTCTTCTATAATTTGGAGTCTCTCAGGACATACCGACTCATATAACTTGTCATCCTCAAAAACCGCTCATAAGGATCTCCTCCATACGCCTAAGGGCAGTAGTTAAATCTTCATTTGTAGCATTATGCGCCTCATCATGAGGTTCAAAGTGATCAGCTGCATTCTGTTCTGTATACCAATCTGCATTACTGTAATCTCCGGTGGTTGCAGCATAATGCTCCTGAGGTTGAAAGTGATTAGCTGCGTTCTCTTCTGTATACCTAGGGTCATTAATGTAATCTCCAGTTGTTGTAGCAGTAAGTGCCTGAGGTTGCAAGTGATCAAATGCGATTTGCTCCATATAGCTAGGGGCATTATTGTAATCTCCAACATTTATATCATTAAGCGCCTGAGGTTGAAAGTGATTAGCTGCGTTTTCTTCATAGTTATCTCTTTCCTCCAGCTTCCTTTTCTTTGATATGTCATCCTTTCTTCTAAGAATACAAAGAACAATATTCTTCTCCTGCATTTGAGAATCGCGTTTGCTTTTGTTAATATAAATTCTGATCCTTACTAAAATAAATAAAAAGGTTCTACATGCATATACATACATACATACATATGTATATATATATATAATGTATTGCTTACTCTAACGACTGTAGAAAAGAGAGCAATACTTCTTATTATTGAGCAAAGTTTCAATATCAACTAGAAAATTAAGACAAAAGAAAAAGGAAATCGCAAATAATTAAGTCCTTATCAGATTGTTCCCATGCCAATATACTTCCTTGCCTGCCAATATTAATATATGTATAAGCGTGAATATATTTTATAAGCTTTTGATTCGTTCTTCTTAACTTTTTTCTAGAGGCCAAGTTTAGACAGAAAACCTAAAAACAATTTAAAAGAAAGAAAAGTGTACTTACTTGATGATGTTTGTTTCGTAGTAAAGATGGATCAAGATGGAACTCAAGCATAATCCAATGGTCATTCTGCGGGGATCCTTTGTTCCTGTACGTAAATCTTTTTCTGAAGCCAATAGCTTGTTTAATCCCAGAAGCGTAGATTTCCTTGCCGGCATCTTCGCCTTTCCAAGTGCCGCCGGTGGTGCCAACTGTTCGGCAAACACGCGAGCCATTAGGAGCCTTCGAGTTGAGTGTGGTGAAGACGTAGATATCTTTATCATCTGTACATTCTTGACCATCATGTGATGCACGGTTAAGACGTCTCCATATGTCCGATGGTTCTTCAAGACCGTAGAGATCACAGTCATGAACAATGCCCTTGGGATAGTCCTGTCCGTCAAGTTTGGGACGAAGGTAGCCAAGAAGTAGTTCGTCGTCTCGAGGCATGAACCTGTACCCTACTGGAACTTGGTAGTAACCAGCCATAATAACTTTCTAATAGCAAGGATTTGAGAAGAATGAGAAAAGCGGAGGCGATGAGCAAGTAATGATACTGAATAGGGTGATCATTAGCTAGCGGCATGTATTTATATAGGTAACAATGGGCTAGGGTTTCTTGTGTGTCAAGCTAGTTAAAATTACTTGGTGTTTATTACGTGGCCTTTTTAACTGGAATTAAGAGAGTATTTTATCTTTATCATCAACCGCTAGCTAAATGGGAAATAATTCCAGTATAAAAAAGTAACCGTCATTATACATGTATGGTTTAAATTGCCCAACCATACAAACATACATACATATTTTATAGATATCTAAACTACCTTAATAAAACCCTTTTGTCAATCAAAAGCAAGGCATGAAATATCGATGATATTGGAAATATCGGTAGTCCAAAAACACGGAAATTTCGATGGAAATATCGGGATATTATCGATATCGATAAAAATTGAATAAAAACCATGGAAATTGTAAGAAAAACTTGGAAATTTTTTATTGAATCTTTGCAGGATGTTTATTTTGTCAATTATATATTAGTTTATCACAAAAAATTGGAAGGAAATGCATTGCATGATGGATTTAACTGATTTAAGTTGATTATATAGCGAGCTGGCAAACATTGTGAGTGTAGAAAATATGTAGTAATTAATGAAACAAGTTTAAACACACCATAATCATTTATATATAATGAATTAGTACAATATAAGAAAGACATGAAAAATATGTTTCTTTTTTTTACAAAAATATAGTATATGTGACGTTAGAGTTTCAAGTATATAGCATGATTTGATCTTCAAAGAGACTTTCAAGGTCTCAAAGATGGATTTCCCAAATAAAACAATTTAATTTAAAAAAAAATAATAAATATAATATATTTTGAATGAAATTAGTGTTTAACATTTTCTTTAAACCACATGGTGACCCTTCCACCTCACCTCCCTCACATAACCCAAGGTCCCAAATTGAGACTCACAATCCTATATCAGACATTTTCTTTTTCGTATCTCGTTCCTCCTCTCTCACTTCTTCTTCCTCTACTTTATTTTCTTCTTTTTCGTATCCCATAAGTCTCTCTCTTTCTCTCTCTCTCTTATTTCCTATCACCCCGTGAAACTAAAAATCCCAGAAATCTTTCTCCCTCTCTCTCTCTTTTCCAGAAACCTCTAGCAAAGCAACCATGGCTATCTCTCTGCAACTCTCCTTCCCGGAGCACAGACCACCACACCCACACCCGCCGAGCACCACAGTGGCGCACATTCCGGTGAGCGCCATCACCACCTGTGGACCGTTCCTCCTCCCTTTCTCACCTCCCGACGACCACCATCAGGCAAGGGGATCCATCAAATGGTTTGATTCAAACCCGAGCGGGTTTTGGGATCCGGAGAAAATGAATTTTTCATTTTCGACGACGGAGGCGCATATCTTGGGTCTAAGCCTGGATTGCAAAGAGAGATCTAGGCAGCTGCGACGACGCAGCCTCGACTGCCCTTTCGATGACGGAGCCATGACGATTGTTTCAATAATATTGAATATATCGCAATATTATCGATATTATCGATAATATCGCGATATTTTGATGACAATTAGGGGGATACGTGGGAATATATCGGTCTCTTTGAAAAACGATAATATCGGCGATATTTCGCCGATATTATCGATATTTTAGTCATTGATCAAAAGAGAGTAAAACGATAATTTTGTCTCCTACCACAAAACAAAATCATGGGCAAATAGTAAATTCACACAAATTAAATTTTGCAGTTTTTTTAAACCCTCACCCACGGGTGATCCTAACATCCTCTAATTTTGAAAAATAAAATACAAAAAAGAAAACTTCTCTCTCTAATCCACATTCCTTTTTTTCTCCTTTGTCCTTCCCATTTTACAATTAAAATTAAAATTATTTTCACACACAAAGTGTGGGGCATATGCTAGTATTTATTAGAAAACTTCATTTTAATCCTTGGAAAAGATAATTTTAGAGTATAACCTTGTGTAATCAATATCTAATTTTCGTCCCTTAATACATTTAGTCACCTCATTTATTAATTATATTTTGATGTTTTATTTCTCTTTTTCTTTCTAATTTTAATGTTTTTTCTTAACAAATGATATTATCTACTCTATCGGGAACAGGGTGGGCTTAGCCTCACAATAGGCTAACAATAATGTGGTTCGACTTCACCTTTAGTGAAAATCGAACCAAAAACCTTTCACTTACAAGTGAAGAGGAATATCACTACACCATAGTACTTAAAAATTTAAGTTACAATAAGGATTTATTTTAATTAATTGGGTAAACTAATAACAAAAAGCATAAAAAAAATAACAAAAAGTCAAAGAGAACAACCATTTTACATTATCAAAATCTAAGGGGTAGGCAAATGAGTCATGGACCCGCAGGTCGGGTGGGTTCAAGCAGTTTGAGGCGGGTACAGGGTGGGTCTAAATATTTTGAAGAAGAAACATGACGGGGTGGGACAAGACTGGTACAGGAATTGACGGGGCAGGGCGGGTCCAAAAATAGGAGAAATGTACCTCTAGCATTGGATAATTGGATTGGATTTAATGATTAATCTCACTTCCACTACACCGTTGGATTTAATTTTTTTCCCTCACTTAGACACTCCTGTTCCATTCACTCATGACTCGATTCACTCGACAGTAGCCATCACCAATTCCGACATGGACACTTAAGGGCCCTGGTCTCCATAGACGATGGTGGTGTTCAATAATCTTGATGGCAGTGAAGAGGTGGTCGAGATTGGTAGGTTTGGGAGGAGTTGAAGGTGATGGCAATCCCAACTCGCAAGTTGCCAGAGAGACGAATTCAAAAACAACACCTTATCTACTAAGATATTAGATCACATGTCAAAAATTTGAATTTAAAAATGATCATTTCGACCAATTTCACTTACTTTTGATGTTTGGGTTATAAACTGCCTTACTCATGCTTGTTCAACTCTTAAACTTTTCCTTACATATTTTAATGTAGATTAGGAATATGCTAGTTTTCCTTTTTCATCTTCTTAATTTACAAATGTTCTAGTAATATTTTTTTAGTTACCATTAGATTCAAATTAGTTGGCCTTACCCAAGTCATCCTAAGGCCCAACCAAAGCAAAAACTTTAAAAATATATATAAAAACAAACAACTAAATTGTACAAAAAAATGAATCAAGTTCTCAAAAATGATCGAAGCCTGGAAGGTTCTCACTTCAAAGTTACAGAGGTGATAAAAACGTCGCCGCTTCCGACGCTCCTGTGGTTCTCATTTCCCTCCGTTCTCCATAGCTTTTTCCTCAGGTATTTTTCTTCAATAATCTTTCAATCAAAATTCTTGAAAATATCGACAACGTCAAGTGCCTGTCTCTTTCAGCTTATAATTTGGAGGTAAGCATTTCTTTGTGTTATGTATGTTGGGAAGAATTATAAGGAAGTAATAATGATTAGGGTGAAGGTTAAAGGTAAGAAAAGACCGTGACTACCTGTTTGTTAGATCGTAGCCCGTGTTTTAAAAAAATATTTTTAAGACTCGCCTAGACAGTTTTTGGGGAGGAACTATGAAGAAAATGCCTCTGCCCGGCGGGAGTGGGCTATAGCCTATAGACTAGCCCGAACGCCTAGGTTGTTCGCCTCAAGGGCCTAGGCAACCTCAACGTATGATTTTTTTTTAATTTTTTTAAAGAACAACCTAAATTCAAAATTGCGTCGTTTTGGGCAGGGTTTTTATAAAATTCATGCTAGCTTTATGTTTCTAACTTGGTTTCTATTAGTTTGTTATGGCTTTATGATGTGAATTAGAGAAATAATAATAATAGTTAATTCAATTCATTTATATATATACAATATTGTAAATTCAATTAATTTATATGTTATATAGTAAATTTACTTAAATCTGTCTAGGTGTTAGATATCAGCTCACCGCCCGATTAGTGCTTACTGTCTTTTAAAACCTTGCTTTATTTTGCCAAGTGCAATACTATTGATTTAAAGGAATATGCTTTTTCTGATGCCATTTTTTCAATTGTATTGCACAGTTTATGAACGTACCTGGTGAATTGAACCCTGGCTTTTGTATGAAGTCCATTCTACCAATTTTTTGTTGTTTATTTATATTGTGATATATTTACACTAAAGCATCATAAATCGAGAGGCAGGATGTTGGAAAATTAATATTTTACATTTCATGTCCGTCGGAATGCTCACAGGCCAAATTTCATGAGAAGGTAAAATACCTATTTTGGCAGAACATGCACTACAAAAAAAAATAAATCATCTGGGCGGACGAAAAATTTCGTTGGGTCAAATTTTGTTTTGTCGCCTAAGACGTTAGATGACAAAAGTTGGTTGGGAAAAGTTGGTCCTGCAAAAACCCATCACTCGAAGTCTTATTCGACGAGAAGTAGTCGTTTGTCGGACAAAAATGATTTTGCCCGATGAAAGAAGTCGCTAGGGTAAAGTGCATTGATTGCCTTTACCCGACGAAAATATTATATCCGATAACGTCCATTAAATTAAATACTATTAAAAACTTGATCCTACGAAATTTTCATCGATCTCCTAAAATTTGGAGTCTCTTAGGGCATACCAACCCATATAACTTGTCATCCTCGAAATTGCTCACAAGGAAGTTCTCTATATATGCCTAAGGGCATTAGTGAAATCTCCATTTGTAGAATTAAAAGCCTGAGGTTGGAAGTTATCAGATGTGTTTTTCTCTATGTATTGTAATCTTCCTAGTTATAGCATGAATTAAGCGCCCAAAGTTGAAAGCGATTAGCTAAGTAGTAGTTAAAGTTACATTAAGTTACTAACTAGTTAGCACTTATATATGGCAAGTTAGCAACATTCGTTTATCTAAAACCATAATGTATTACTACTAAAAAAATCTCAAAGGGAAAGGGATGTAGAGTGACCGATCTTTTCAAGAAAAATTGAATTGAAATCATGTGCAAGCGCTTGTTCTCTCCTACCAGAGAACTTCCATTGCTTCCACCCGAGGGTAGGGTGGGCTCCGATCCAGGGATGTGTGTTGCCTTATCTGAAGCACTTGACATTTCACAAATTTTTTTAAAGAAGGCGGACTTGCGGCGGGTTAACATGTATATATAGGTTAGAAGGCGGAGTTTCATTGATTAAAGTTCTTTCCAAGCATGCAAATTGGGAAGAGGTTTAACATAGCTACTTCAGCCTAGAAGATGAGAGTACAGTTGCATGCCAACTATTTCAGGAAATCTAATTCAACGCTGAAAGCGAAGGTTTTATTACAACCAATAAAATTTCCAAGAAATTAAAAAGTACGTACTGCTTGTTAAATATCTTCTGTTTGAAACAAATTCAACCAAGCTTATTGTTATAAGCTCCCTGACTGATTTAAGGCAAGGTCATAATGTGTGATCAACACATTTAATTTTCCTCTCCTGATAATTCGCCCTGAAGTAACTTGTTAGTATGATAGTAGGCGATTGGCAAACAGGGCTCGATCCCCTTAAAACCACAAATGCAAAGAAAGCTTCCTTACAACACAAGTAAATAAAACGAGGCATTGTGCTCATTTGATTTACACGAGCGAGCATTCTTGAATTCATCGGTTTCTTAAAAAAGACTTCCCTATGTATATTGATTTATGAAATAATCTTACACAAAGCAACCCAATTTCAAGGTGTCAAGGTGCGTGATACAATTCAAGGAAGAAGGTAAATATATAAGCCGAAAATATTAACAGTATGAAAGTTATAAAGGACAAAACATGATCACTTTGCAATTCGTGGTTAGCCATTGATTTACTCTGGTTGGCAATACCAGTGAACACTAACAAGCATTTTACATTAATCCTGTTTTTGTGGAAGCAATACCAACAGCTGCTTCAATTTCTTCTTCTTCTTCTTCTTCTATAATTTGGAGTCTCTCAGGACATACCAACTCATATAACTTGTCATCCTCAAAAACCGTTCATAAGGATCTCCTCCATACGCCTAAGGGCAGTAGTTAAATCTTCATTTGTAGCATTATGCGCCTCATCATGAGGTTCAAAGTGATCAGCTGCGTTCTGTTCTGTATACCAATGTGCATTACTGTAATCTCCGGTAGTTGCAGCATAATGCTCTTGAGGTTGAAAGTGATTAGATGCGTTCTCTTCTGTATACCAATGGGCATTACTGTAATCTCCAGTAGTTGCAGCATAAAGCCCCTGAGGTTGAAAGTGATTAGCTGCGTTCTCTTCTGTATACCTAGGGTCAGTACTGTAATCTTCAATCATTGTAGCAGTAAGTGCCTGAGGTTGAAAGTGATCAAATGCGTTTTGCTCCATATAGCTTGTTGCATTATTGTAATCTTCAACAGTTAAAGCATTAAGCGCCTGGGGCTCAAAGTGATTAGCTGCGTTTTCTTCATAGTTATCTCGTTCCTCCAGCTTCCTTTTCTTTGATATGTCATCCTTTCTTCTAAGAATACAAAGAACAGTATTCTTCTCCTGCATTCGAGAATCGCGTTTTCTTTTGTTAATATAAATTCCGATCCTTACTAAAATAAATAAAAATGTTCAACATGCATATACATACATATATATATATATATGTGTAATGTATTGCTTACTCTAACGACTGTAGAAAAGAGAGCAATACTGCAAAGTTTCAATGTCAACTAGAAAATTAAGAAAACGAAAAAGGAAATCGCAAATAATTAAGTCCTTATAAGATTGTTCCCATGCCAATATACTTCCTTGCCAGCCAATATTAATATATGCATAAGCGTGAATATATTTTATAAGCTTGTGATCTGTCTTTTAACATTTTTCTAGAGGCCAATTTTATATAGTGATTTTCCGAATAATTAGACAGAAAACTTAAAAACAATTTAAAAGAAAGAAAAGTGTGCTTACTTGATGATGTTTGTTTCGTAGTAAAGATGGATCAAGATGGAACTCATGCATAATCCAATGGTCATTCTGTGAGGATCCTTTGTTCCTGTACGTATATCTTTTCTTTAAGCCAATAGCATGTTTAATCCCAGAAGCGTAGATTTCCTTGCCGGCATCTTCGCCTTTCCAAGTTCCGCCGGTGGTGCCAACTGTTCGGCAAACACGCGAGCCATTAGGAGCCTTCGAGTTGAGTGTGGTGAAGACGTAGATATCTTTATCATCTGTACATTCTTGACCATCATGTGATGCACGGTTAAGACGTCTCCATATGTCCGATGGTTCTTCAAGACCGTAGAGATCACAGTCATGAACAATGCCCTTGGGATAGTCCTGTCCGTCAAGTTTGGGACGAAGGTAGCCAAGAAGTAGTTCGTCGTCTCGAGGCATGAACCTGTACCCTACTGGAACTTGGTAGTAACCAGCCATAATAACTTTCTAATAGCAAGGATTTGAGAAGAATGAGAAAAGCGGAGGCGATGAGCAAGTAATGATACTGAATAGGGTGATCATTAGCTAGCGGCATGTATTTATATAGGTAACAATGGGCTAGGGTTTCTTGTGTGTCAAGCTAGTTAAAATTACTTGGTGTTTATTACGTGGCCTTTTTAACAGGAATTAAGAGAGTATTTTATCTTTATCATCAACCGCTAGCTAAATGGGAAATAATTCCAGTATAAAAAAGTAACCGTCATTATACATGTATGGTTTAAATTGCCTAACCATACAAACATACATACATACATATTTTATAGATGTCTAAACTACATTAATAAAACCCTCTTTGTCAATCAAAAGAGAGTAAAACGATAATTTTGTCTCCTACCACAAAACAAAATCATGGGCAGTAAAGTAAATTCACACAAATTAAATTTTGCAGTTTTTTTAAACCCTACATCCTCTAATTTTGAAAAATAAAATACAAAAAAGAAAACTTCTATCTCGAATCCACATTCCTTTTTTTCTCCTTTCTCCTTCCCATTTTACAATTCAAATTATTTTCACACACAAAGTGTGGGGCATATGCTAGTATTTATTAGAAAACTTCATTTTAATCCTTGGAAAAGATAATTTTAGAGTATAACCTTGTGTAAGATCAATATCTAATTTTCGTCCCTTAATACATTTAGTCACCTCATTTATTAATTATGTCGATGCACAAAACCGGAGGTCTTGGAACAACGTAAATCCGACCGTGAATCTGCAAGAAATGTAAATAATACAAGATGTATCGTGGTTCGCCCCAATGTTTGGGCTACGTCCACACTGATATTATATTTATCTGAGAGGTGAGGGAGAGAGATGGAGAGAGCTTCTGAGGGTGAGAGAGCCCTTCTATGGCCTAGGAATTGGCCTCCCCTAATTGTGAGGGTGAGAAGTCCTTTTATAGAATAAGGGCTCCTCGCTTATTACATATTTGCCCATTCCTTTATTACATAATTACATTTAAGTCCCCCGAGTATTTATACGAGATCTAAATACGGAGACCCTAAGTATGGTACAAACACTAGTCCCCCAAGTCTTTTATCAAGAGAGTCTTTTGGCTGGAGACTTGAAATTCAGTCCATGTGTGGACCGAAGTAACTAGATGTCGTCTAGAGCTGAATACTCGATATGAGGCGACGCTCAATGTGAAATAAGGCTCAACTAGATGTAGTACATGTTGCGAGGCTGCTCGGCTTGTGGCTTATGTTGCCTTGGTTGGCTCGGCTTGTGGCGGTTGAAGGTGAGGGAGTCCCTTTTATAGAATAAGGGCTCGCTCCTCAATACATAAATGATGGGCTAGAGCAGGCGGCGATGCTTTTTAATGATGGTGAGGGAGTCCCTTTTATAAACTAAGGGCTCGTTCCTCAATACATAAGTGATGGGTTAGGATTGATGCTCGCGGCGAGGCGGTTACTCAGCAGGCGGCGATGCTCTCCTCGATACATAAATAATAGGCTAAGTCCCCCAAGTATTTTTCATGAGGCCCAATTAAGGCCTAATATATGGTACATCCCCAAGTCTTTGGTCAATAGAGTATGTTGGCTGGAGACTTCAAATTGAATCCATGTATGGGCCGAAGTGGCGGTTGTTCGGAGGCGGTATTTGTATACCCTGCACTGAAGCTTTGTAGGTGAAGCTTTGCAAGTGAAGCTTTGAAGCTAGAGCTCTGTAAATGAAGCTTTTAAAGCTAGAGCTCTGTAAATGAAACTTTTAAAGCTAGAGCTTTTGTAGATGAAGTTTTTGAAGCTAGAGCTCTGTAAATGAAGCTTTTAAAGCTAGAGCTTTTGTAAATGAAGCTTTTGAAGCTAGAGCTCTGTAAATGAAGCTTTTGAAGCTAGAGCTCTGTAAATGAAGCTTTTGAAGCTAGAGCTTTGTAAATGAAGCTTTTGAAGTTGATTGACATGAGTGATGCTCATGAATGTTTATGTTGATTGACATGAGTGATGCTCATGGATGTTGACATGAGTGATGCTCATAAAAGTTGACATGAGTGATGCTCATGAATGTTTATGTATGATTGATATGAGTAATGCTCATGAATGTTTATGTATGATTGACATGAGTAATGCTCATGTATAATTTGAAGTACTTGGCGTACTTTCGATCACCTGGTTAGTGATAATAGCGGCAGGCTGCTGGATAGTTTGGAGTACTGGGCGTACTTTTGATTACCTGGTTGGCGATAATAGCGGCGGGGTGCCGAATAATTTTTTGTAGTACTGGGGGTACTTTTGGTCACCTGGTTGGTTCTATTTTGGGCTTATGGGCCATTGCCCTCCACACAACATTTCAGCCCATTTATTTTGGGCTTTGCCGTTTTTTTTTATTATTATTATTACCCTCTGATAGGGTTTATACAGATGTCTCCGAAAGATAAGAAAAATAAATCACATCATACAAAAACAAGGAAAGTAAATCATATCATTCTAGTGTGGTGTTTATTCCTTGCTTTTGCTTTCTCTTTTGCTTTTTTTCTGCTTTTTTTTTCCACTGCACTCTCTCTGTCTCTTCACCTGGCAGACAAAAGGAATCATAATAATAGGAAAATCTTTTGCTTTTCTTCTTTTCTCTCCACTGTGTCTCTATCTCTCCACCTCCACCCTCTCTGGCAGACTTACTTTACTTTTTCTTTTCATTTCCGTGGATCAGTTTCCAAGGCGATGTGGAGCGCGAGGTAGAAGACGAGCTTGAAGGAGAACTTGCGGAGCTCTTTGAAGAGGACGATGAACCCTGACCCAACAAACGATAGGCTCGCCGCTCCGATGTTTACTGCCAACAAGACGTGGCGATCGTACGCCGTCAGACCTCCGGCGACTTGCCCCGTCATCACCATTTTCTTCACCCACTCTCTTTCGTCGAGGCTCATCTCCGGGAATCCCGAGCCTCTGACCTTGTTGACAAACTTCCCTCTGTTGCGAGCCTCTGACCTTGTCAGCCGCCGGCGTCCGCTCCGAGAACCCGCGAGAGAAGCAAATGGAACTCAAATATGCATTAACAACGAGCATATCATGTTTAACTGTTGCAGTGAAATTTTGGATCTGTCTGATTTTGACAGATTCCTTTCCACTTGGATGGAATCGGTCCATACCCCTCATCACTAAAGCTTTTGGATTCTGGCCTTGCGCCAGTATCAAGGTTTCCTATGATCGAATCTTCACCATATATTGCCTTCTTCCAGATTGAATTAGGTGGAACAACACCCTCTTGCTCAAGTCCCAAGAAATCCCACGATCGAGTTGTGTGTAATTTTCTTCGCTGGTTCAAGAATATTGAGACTACCCTTGGACGCCTTGCAATCTGAGTTGCCTCGGAGATCGCGAACGAGTCGACTCGGTGACTCGGCGACTTTACGATCAGCTTCTGCTTGAGCAAAGGTCAGGTCGGTGAAGATGGGCTTGGGGATGGGCAGTAGCCCGAGCTTGAACAACTCGTGGCGCGGGTGAACCAAGAGGGTCGGATCCTTGGCCGAAGACGATGTTGTTGCGGGCTCAATTGAGTCGCTCATAGCTTCTTTTCCCAGGAAGCAGCAAAACGCAGAGTTTTTATGTAGACAGATTTGTGAGTTGCAGATCTTCCAGAAATGAATAGAGAGAGAGAGAGAAAAAAAAAAGGGTTTTGGACCTTTTTTTTTTTAGACTGCACAGATTCTGCGAAGGTTTCTTGGAAAAGCCCAAAGAGTGAGGTTTTCTGGTGAGATGAAAAAATGAAAGAGAACCGACATAGTTTTTCGTGTCGTTTCCCACAGACGGCGCCAAATATTGATGCACAAAACCAGAGGTCTTGGAACAACGTAAATCCGACTGTGAATCTGCAAGAAATGTAAATAACACAAGATGTATCATGGTTCATCCCAATGTTTGAGCTACGTCCACACTGATATTGTATTTATCTGAGAGGTGAGGAAGAGAGATGGAGAGAGCTTCTGAGGGTGAGAGAGCCCTTCCATGGCCTAGGAATTGGCTTCCCCTAATTGTGAGGGTGATGAGTCCTTTTATAGAATAAGGGCTCCTCACTTATTACATATTTGCCCATTCCTTTATTACATAATTACATTTAAGTCCCCCGAGTATTTATACAAGATCTAAATACAGAGGCCCTAAGTATGGTACAAACAAATTATATTTTGATGTCTTATTTCTCTTTTTCTTTCTAATTTTAATGTTTTTTCTTAACAAATGATATTATCTGCTCTATCGGGAACATGGTGGGCTTAGTCTCACAATAGGCTAACAATAATGTGATTCAGCTTCACCTTTAGTGAAAATCGAACATAAAACATTTCACTTACAAGTGAAGAGGAATATCACTACACCGTAGTACTTAAAAATTTAAGTTACAATAACGATTTATTTTAACTAATTGGGTAAACTAATAACAAAAAGCATCCCAAAAATAACAAAATGTCAAAGAGAACAACCATTTTACATCATCAAAATATAAGGGGTAGGCAAATGAATCATGGACCCGCAGGTCGGGTGGGTTCAACTTCAAGCAGTTTGAGGCGGGTACAGGGCGGGTTTAAATATTTTGAAGAAGAAACATGACGGGGTGGGACAGGACTGGTATAGGAATTGATGGGGTAGGGCGGTCCAAAAATAGGAGAAATGTACCTCTAGCATTGGATAATTGGATTGGATTTAATGATTAATCTCACTTCCACTACACCGTTGGATTTAATTTTTTTCCATCACTTAGACACTCCTGTCCCATTCACTCATGACTCGAGTCACTCGACAGCAACCATCACCAATTCCGACTTGGACACTTGATGGCCCTGGTCTCCATAGACGATGGTGGTGTTCAATAATCTTGATGGCGGTGAAGAGGTGGTCGAGATTGGAAGGTTTGGCAGGAGTTGAAGGTGATGCAGTCCCAACTCGCAAGTTGCTAGAGAGACGAATTCAAAAACAACACCTTATCTACTAAGATATTATATCACATGTCAAAAATTTGAATTTAAAAATGATAATTTCGACCAATTTCACTTACTTTTGACGTTTGGGTTAAAAACTGCCTTACTCATGCTTGTTCAACTCTTAAACTTTTCCTTACATTTTTTAATGTAGATTAGGAATATGCTAGTTTTCCTTCTTCATCTTCTTAATTTATCAATGTTCTAGTAATATTTTTTTAGTTACCATTAGATTCAAATTAGTTGGCCTTACCCAAGTCATCCTAAGGCCCAACCAAAGCAAAAACTTTAAAAAAATATATATAAACAAAAAAACTAAATTGTACAAAAATATGAATCAAGTTCTCAAAAATGATCGAAGCCTGGAAGGTTCCCACTTCACAGTTACAGAGGTGATAAAAACGTCGCCGCTTCCGATGCTCCTGTGGTTCTCATTTCCCTCCGTTCTCCGTAGCTTTTTCCTTAGGTATTTTTCTTCAATAATCTTTCAATCAAAATTCTTGAAAATATCAACAACGTCAAGTGCCTGTCTCTCTCAGCTTATAATTTGGAGGTAAGCATGTCCTCACTTGTTTCTTTGTGTTATGTATGTTGGGAAGAATTATAAGGAAGTTATAATGATTAGGGTGGAGGTTAAAGGTAAGAAAAGACAGTGACTACCTGTTTGTTAGATCGTAGCCCGTATTTTAAAAAAATATTTTTAAGACTCGCCAAGACAGTTTTTGGGGAGGAAGGAAATGCCTTTGCCCGGCGGGAGTGGGCATAGCCTATAGACTAGCCTGAACACCTAGGTTGTTCGCCTCAGGCGCCTAGGCAACCTCAACGTTTGATTTTTTTTTCTTTTTTAAGAACAACCTAAATCCAAAATGACGTCGTTTTGGGCAGGGTTTTTATAAAATTCATGCTAGCTTTATGTTTCTAACTTGGTTCTATTAGTTTGTTATGACTTTATGATGTGAATTAGAGAAATAATAATAATAGTTAATTCAATTCATTTATATATATACAATATTGTAAATTCAATTAATTTATATATTATATAGTAAATTTACTTAAATCCGTCTAGGCGCTAGATATCAGCTCACCGCCCGATTAGTGCTTAGTGTCTTTTAAAACTTTGCTTTATTTTGCCAAGTGCAATACTAGGGATTCGAAGGAATCTGCTTTTTCTGATGCCATTTTTTCAATTGTATTGCACAGTTTATGAACGTACCTGGTGAATTGAACCCTGGCTTTTGTATGAAGTCCATTCTACCAATTTTTTGTTGTTTATTTATATTGTGATATATTTACACTAAAGCATCATAAATCGAGAGGCAGGATGTTGGAAAATTAATATTTTACATTTCATGTCCGTCGGAATGCTCACAGGCCAAATTTCATGAGAAGGTAAAATACCTATTTTGGCAGAACATGCACTACAAAAAAAAATAAATCATCTGGGCGGACGAAAAATTTCGTTGGGTCAAATTTTGTTTTGTCGCCTAAGACTTTAGATGACAAAAGTTGGTTGGGAAAAGTTGGTCCTGCAAAAACCCATCACTCGAAGTCTTATTCGACGAGAAGTAGTCGTTTGTCGGGCAAAAATGATTTTGCCCGATGAAAGAAGTCGCTAGGATAAAGTGCATTGATTGCCTTTACCTAACGAAAATATTATACCCGATAACATCGTTTTGCCCCACTAAATTAAATACTATTAAAAACTTGATCCTACGAAATTTTCATGGGTCTCCTAGAATTTGGAGTCTCTTAGGGCATACCAACCCATATAACTTGTCATCCTCGAAATGGCTCACAAGGAACTTCTCTATATGCCTAAGGGCATTAGTGAAATCTCCATTTGTAGAATTAAAAGCCTGAGGTTGGAAGTTATCAAATGTGTTTTTCTCTATGTATTGTAATCTTCCTAGTTATAGCATGAATTAAGCGCCTGAAGTTGAAAGCGATTAGCTGAGTAGTTAAAGTTAGATTAAGTTACTAACTAGTTAGCACTTATATATGGCAAGTTAGCAACATTCGTTTATCTAAAACCATAACCTATCACTACTAAAAAAATCTCAAAGGGAAAGGAATGTAGAGTGACCGATCTTTTCTAGAAAAATTGAATTGAAATCATGTGCAAGCGCTTGTTCTCTCCTACCAGAGAACTTCCATTGCTTCCACCCGAGGGTAGGGTGGGCTCCGATCCAGGGATGTGTGTTGCCTTATCTGAAGCACTTGACCTTTTAACCATTTGTTTTAAAGAAGGCGGACTTGCGGCGGGTTAACATGTATATAGGTTAGAAAGCGGAGTTTCATTGGTTAAAGTTCTTTCCAAGCACGCAAATTGGGAAGAGGTTTAACGTAGCTACTTGAGCCTAGAAGATGAGAGTACAGTTGCATGCCAATGTTTTCATGGAATCAGCTCCTTTGAGGATTTAAGCAAACTATTTCAAGAAATCCAATTCAACGCTACAAGCAAAGGTTTTTTGTATACAACCAATAAAATTTCCGCGAATAAAATCTTCTGCTTGTTAATTATCTTCTATTTGAAACAAATACAACCAAGCTTATTGTTATAAGCTCCCCAACTGATTTAAGGCAAAGCCATAACGTGTGATCAACACATTAAATTTTCCTTCTCCTGATAATTCGTCCGAAGTAACTTGTTTGTATGATAGCCAATCAGGCGATTGGCAAAGAAGGCTCAGTCCCCTTAAGACCACAAATGCAAAAAAAGCTTCCTGACATCACGAGTAATTAAAACGAGGCATTGTACTCATTTGATTTACACGAGCGAGCACTCTTGAATTCGTCGGTTTCTTAAAAATGACTTTGTTGATGCACAAAACCAGAGGTCTTGGAACAACGAAAATCCGACCGTGAATATGCATGAAATATAAATAACACAAGATGTATCGTGGTTCACCCCAAGGTTTGGGCTACTTCCACACTGATTGTATTTATTTGAGGGAGAAAGAGCTCTGAGAGTGAGAGCGTTGAGAGGGGGTGAGAGGGCCTAGGAATTGGCCTAAAAATGGCCTGAGAATTGGCCTAGGAATTGGCCTCAGAATATATGGTACATAATGTTGTTCCAAGACCTCGAATTTACGTTGTGTACCATATATTGGGCATCAACTGGGCTTCATGAAAAATACTTTGGGGACTGAGCCCATCACTAATGTATTGAGGAGCGAGCCCTCTCCTAGGTCCTCTCACCCCCTCTCAACGCTCTCACTCTCAGAGCTCTCTCTCCCTCAAATAAATACAATCAGTGTGGACGTAGCACAAACATTGGGGTGAACCACGATACATCTTGGGTTATGTATATTTCATGCAGATTCACGGTCGGATTTACGTTGTTCCAAGACCTCTGGTTTTGTGCATCAACATTTGGCGCCGTCTTTGGGAATCGACACAAAAAACTATGTCGGTTCTCTCTCAATTTTTCACCTCCACCGTGAATCTACACAACCCAAAAAACCACTACCAGATGCAAATTTCAAAGCTTCTGAATACAAAAACCACTACCAAACGCAACCAGCAACACAAACAAATCAATCGCACCACTACCCAGATCACAAAGATGGAAACTTTCTCAGATTTTCAATAGCAAGAAGTTGAGGAAGATGCCTTTTCCCTCTGCGATCTCCCGCTGCACGACGACAATGACAAATCTTTCTCTCATGGCTAAATCTCAAAACGCCCAGAGATGATGCACAACTTCCATCCATATGCCACTGCCTCGGCTTGCTTACACAACAATCTCTCAATATCTCTTCAATCTCTCTCAACGCGTTCAAAGAAATGGCCTCTTCTTCGACACAAAGGTGGTATTGTTTTGTTAGGTTCTGGAAATAAGTAGCAAAGATGATTTTAGAGAAGCCCAGTTGGATTAGACATGAGGGAATGCAAATTTTCTCCATTGACGTTCAACCTGGTGGACTTAGGCTTGCCACGGGTAGGGGTGATCACAAGGTGCAGGTGGGCTAAACATGGTCGGTTTCTTGCATCAGGATCTGATGAACAAATGATTTTAATTCATGAGAGAAAGCCTGGTTCAGGAACCACTGAGTTTGGCCGTGAAGAGCCACCTGACCTTGAAAATTGGAAATCTGCTAACCACAGGAGCTTGATGATACTAAGATTTCAGCTTCCGCCTTCTTTAGACCTTCAAAATTTCCAGATTTTAGCTTCCGCCTGCAAATCATTAGGGTTCCCATTGATTTCGCTGCATAAGAGGGTTTCTGGTTCCCTGATCGTCCAATTCCTCTCTTCCTTCATGCCCGCGAGACTTTCGATTTTTCAGATCTGGCAGTGGCACCACCAGTCACCAGCGACCCCGAGTGCACCGCCACCAGCCACTTCGTCGTCACCCATACCACCATCGACGACTCCATCTCCGGCCACGTCGAAAAACTCGACGATCTCAACTCTCACTGCGACCTCTCCTCGCTTCCGACACCGTCCTCTACAAATGTTTCCGACCTCGCCACCTGTGTCGACCCCTCTCCTCACCGAGTTCAACCACCAGCCCCTCATCTCTATCAACTGAACCTCGAAACATGGTGGTCCATCGAATCCCGAAATATGGTCCATCAACATTTGTGCATCAGCTATTGCATTTCTCCAGACAACTTTCTCCAGATCTCACAGATTTTACAGCTAGAGTACACCAGCTAATGTTCAGACGCAGTGGAAAGAAAAAGCAAAAAGAAAAAGCAAAATGTGACAGCATAACATGCAACTTCTCGACACTTTGTCACTCTTGGAGTTTGGAGCAGTTGGAGACGGGACCCTAGATGGTGAAGGGGGACCCTGCCAACAGAAAAATCAAAGAAGATAGCACATGGGTTATGCACTTTCTTACCCACCATGTGGAGGCAAAATCTAGTCTGGTTGGCAGTGAGCCTTGAAAAGAGGGAAAGTCTTGCTGACAGAAAAATCAAAGAATGAATGAGGAGAGTACATGGGAAACAAAAACAAAAGCAATAAAAGTGCAGAGGAAAGGCAAAAGCAATCAAGTGATATGCGGGAAACAAAAGCAAAAGCAAGGAATAAACACTCATACTGCAAAAGCAAGGAATAAACATCCCACCAGAATGATGTGATTTGCTTTTATTGTTTTTGCAATGATGTAATTTATTTTTCTTATCTTTCGGAGACATCTGTATAAACCCCATCAGAGGGTAATAAAAAAATAAAAAAATTAAAAAAAAAAGGGCAAAGCCCAAAATAAATGAGCTGGAATGTTGTGTAGAGGGCGAAGGCCCATAAGCCCAAAATAGCCCCAACCAGGCGATCAAAAGTACGCCCAGTACTCCACAATTATTCGACAACCTACCGTTATTACCAACAACCAGGTGATCAAAAGTACTCCCAGTACTCCAAAATTATTCGACAACCCGCCGCTATTACCACCAACCAGGTGATGAAATGTATAACCCGTACTCTAATATCATTTGGCAACTAGCCATTCATGACACCAACCAGGTGATGAAATGTACAACCCGTACTCTCCTTCATGCCACCAACCAAGTGATCAAAAGTACGCCCAATACTTCATATTATACATGAGCATTACTCATGTCAATCATACATAAACATTCATGAGTATCACTCATATCAATCATACATAAACATTCATGAGCATCACTCATGTCAATCAAACATTCATGAGCATCACTCATGTCAATCAAACATTCATAAGCATCACTCATGTCAATCAGCTTCAAAAGCTTCATTTACAGAGCTCTAGCTTCAAAAGCTTCATTTACAAAAGCTCCAGCTTCGAAAGCTTCATTTATAGAGCTCTAGCTTCAAAGCTTCACTTGCAAAGCTTCACCTACAAAGCTTCAATGTAGGGTATACAAATACCGCCTCCGAACAACCGCTACTTCGGCCCATACATGGATTCAATTTGAAGTCTCCAGCCAACAAACTCTATTGACCGAAGACTTGGGGGACTACATTATGTACCATATATTGGGCCTCATGAAAAATACTTGGGGGACTGAGCCCATCACTTATTTATTGAGGAGCAAGCCTTTATTCTATAAAAGGGACTCCCCCACCTTCATTAGAGAGCAATGCCGCCAGTTGAGCAACCGCCTCACTGCGAGCATTAACTCTAGCCCATCACTTATGTATTGAGGAGCGAGCCTTTATTTTATAAAAGGGACTCCCTCACCTTCATTAGAGAGCAACGCCGCCAAATGAGCAACCGCCTCACCGCGAGCATCACTCCTAGCCCATCACTTATGTATTGAGGAGCGAGCCCTTATTCTATAAAAGGGCATCCCTCACCTTCAAAAGCCATAAGCCGAGCCAACCAAGGCAACATAAGCCACAAGCCGAGCAGCCTCACGGCATGTGCTACTTCTAGTTGAGCATCATTTCAGATTGAGCACCGCCTCATATCGAGCATTAGTTCAAGACAACATCTAGTTACTTCGGCCCACACATTAACCGAATTTCAAGTCTCCAGCCAAAAGACTCTCTTGACTGAAGACTTGCGGGACTACTGTTTATACCATATTTAGGGCCTCCATATTTAGATCTCGTACAAATACTCAGGGGACTCAAATGTAATTATATAATAAAGGAATGGGCAAATATGTAATAAGTGAGGAGTCTTTATTCTATAAAAGGACTTCTCACCCTCACAACTAGGGGAGGCCATTCCTGAGGCCAATTAATAGGCCTTCTCACCCCCTCTCAACGCTCTCACTCTCAGAGCTCTCTCTCCCTCAAATAAATACAATCAGTGTGGACGTAGCCCAAACCATGGGGTGAACCACGATACATCTTATGTTATTTATATTTCATGCAGATTCACGGTTGGATTTACATTGTTCCAAGACCTCCGGTTTTGTGCATCAACAGACTTCCCCACGGATATTGATTTATGAAATAATCTTACACAAAGCAACCCAATTTCAGGTGTCATGGTGCATGATACAATTCAAGGAAGTAGGTAAATATATAAACCGAAAATATCAACAGTATGAAAGTTATAAAGCAGAAAACATGATCACTTTACAATTCGTGGTTAGCCATTGATTTGCTCTGGTTGGCAAAACCAGTGACGACTAACAAGCATTTTACATTAATCCTCTTTTTGTGTAAGCAATACCAACAGCTGCGGCAATTTGTTCTTCTTCTTCTATAATTTGGAGTCCCTCAGGACATACCGACTCATATAACTTGTCATCCTCGAAAACGGCCCATAAGGATCTCCTCCATACGCCTAAGGATAACAGTTAAATCTTCATTGTAGCATTATGCGCCTTATCACGAGGTTGAAAGTGATCAGCTGCGTTCTGTTCTGTATACCAATGGGCATTACTGTAATCTCCGGTGGTTGCAGCATAAAGCCCCTGAGGTTGAAAGTGATTAGCTGCGTTCTCTTCTGTATACCTAGGGTCAGTACTGTAATCTCCAATCGTTGTAGCAGTAAGTGCCTGAGGTTGAAAGTGATCAAATGCGTTTTGCTCCATATAGCTAGGGGCATTATTGTAATCTTCAACAGTTAAAGAATTAAGCGCCTGAGGTTGAAAGTGATTAGCTGCGTTTTCTTCATAGTTATCTCGTTCCTCAAGCTTCCTTTTCTTTGATA
This sequence comes from Malus domestica, assembly GCF_042453785.1. NCBI lineage: Eukaryota > Viridiplantae > Streptophyta > Magnoliopsida > Rosales > Rosaceae > Malus > Malus domestica. Next base: position 34,051,569 of record NC_091663.1, read on the forward strand.
TGTCATCCTTTCTTCTAAGAATACAAAGAACAATATTCTTCTCCTGCATTTGAGAATCGCGTTTGCTTTTGTTAATATAAATTCCGATCCTAACTAAAATAAATAAAAAGGTTCTACATGCATATACATACATGCATACATACATACATATATATATATATATATATATATATATATATATATAAGTTTCAATGTCAACTAGAAAATTAAGAAAACGAAAAAGGAAATCGCAAATAATTAAGTCCTTATAAGATTGTTCCCATGCCAATATACTTCCTTGCCTGCCAATATTAATATATGTATAAGCGTGAATATATTTTATAAGCTTGTGATCTGTTTTTTTTAACTTTTTTCTAGAGGCCAATTTTATATAGTGATTTTCCGAATAATTAGACAGAAAACTTAAAAACAATTTAAAAGAAAGAAAAGTGTACTTACTTGATGAAGTTTGTTTCGTAGTAAAGATGGATCAAGATGGAACTTGTTGATGCACAAAACCAGAGGAGTCTTCGAACAACGTAAATCCGACCGTGAATCTGCAAGAAAGTAAATAACACAAGATGTATCGTGGTTCACCCCAATGTTTGGGCTACGTCCACACTGATATTGTATTTCTCTGAGAGGATTGTGAGGGTGAGGGTGAGAGCTTCTGAGGGTGAGAGAGCTCTTCCCATGGCCTAAGAATTGGCCTCCCTTAATGAGGAGAGTGAGGAGTCCTTTTATAGAATAAGGGATCCTCACTTATTACATATTTGCCCCTCCATTTATTACATAATGACATTTGAGTCCCCCGAGTATTTATACGAGGTCTAAATATGAAAGCCCTAAGTATGGTATAAACAGTAGTCCCCCATGTCTTGAGTCAAGAGAGTCTTTTGGCTGGAGACTTGAAATTCAGTCCATGTGTGGGCCGAAGTAACTAGATGTCGTTCAAAATTGATACTCAATATGAGGCGGTGCCCAAGCTAAAATGATGCTCAACCAGAAGTAGCATATGTTGCGAGGCTGCTCTGCTTGTGGCTTATGTTGCCTTGGTTGGCTCGGCTTGTGGCATTGAAGGTGAGGGAGTCCCTTTTATAGAATAAGGGATTGCTCCTCAATACAAAAATGATGGGCTAGGAGTGATGCTCACGGTGAGGCGATTGCTCAGCTGGCGGCGATACTCTCTAATGAAGGTGAGGGAGTCCCTTTTATAAAATAAGGGTTCGCTCCTCAATACATGAATAATGAGTGCTCTCTAATGAACCCTTTTATAAAATAAGGGCTCGCTCCTCAATACATGAATATTGGGTGCTCTCTAATGAAAGTGAGGGAGTCCATTTTATAAAATAATGGTTCGCTCCTCAATATATAAATAATGGGCTAAGTCCCCCAAGTATTTTTTATGAGGCCCAATATATGATACATAGTATAGTCCCCCAAGTCTTCAGTCAATAGGGTCTGTTGGCTGGAGAATTCAAATTGAATCCATGTATGGGCCGAAGTGGCGGTCGTTCGGAGGCGGTATTTGTATACCTTGCACTGAAGCTTTGTAGGTAAAGTTTTGTAAGTAAAGCTTTGAAGCTGGAGCTTTGTAAATGAAGCTTTTGAAGCTGGAGCTCTCGAAACTAGAGCTCTGTAACTAAAGTTTTTGAAGCTGGAGCTCTCGAAGTTGGAGCTCTGTAAATGAAGCTTTTGAAGCTGGAGCTCTCGAAGTTTGAGCTCTGTAAATGAAGCTTTCGAAGTTGATTGACATGAGTGATACTCATGAATGTTTTATGTTGATTGACATGAGTGATGCTCATGGATGTTGACATGAGTGATGCTCATGGATGTTGACATGAGTGATGCTCATGAATGTTGACATGAGTGATACTCATGAATGTTGACATGAATGATGGTCATGAATGTTTATGTATGATTAACATGAGTGATGCTCATGAATGTTTATGTATGATTGACATGAGTAATGCTCATGTATAATTTTGGGGTACTGGACATACTTTTGATCACTTGGTTGGTGATAATAGCGGCAGGGTGCCGAATAATTTTGAAGTACTGGGCGTACTTTGGATCACCTGGTTGGTGATAATAGCGGCAAGTTGCCGAATAATTTTTTGTAGTACTGGACGTACTTTTGATCACCTGGTTGGTGATAATAAAGGGCCTGGCTCTTTTGGGCATATGGGCATTCGCCATCCACATAACATTCCAGCCCATTATTTTGGGCTTGTCGTTTTTTTTATTTTTTATTACTCTCTGATGGGGTTACACAGATGTCTCCAGAAGATTAGAAAAATAAATTACATCATTCAAAAAAGTTGTTGCAAAAGGTGGTTATGGCATATGGTTGGATAATGGGATAGTATGTCCAGCTAGCAGTTGCGAGGGGTAGGGCGCTTGAAGATTTAAGCCAAAGTGACAAAACCTTTCTATCATCACCCATTTGCTTTACTTGATCTCCCCGCTCCAATAGGGCTCACTTCCTTTCACTCCTCCCCAGTACATAAAATATTCCACAATGATAAAAGTATTCCGAAAGCACTTTGGCATCAGCATATATCTTATTCATTTTCTCCACCTACAGACTTTCTTTTCCTTTTTTTTTTTTTTGCTGCCTTGCTGGTTGTAACTCCATTTGCATACCTGAAACCATGTGTGGCTGGTTCCCATGGTCGACAGTTGCAAGTTTACAACATGGGTGAGCAGGCAAGCGTGTTAGCAACAAGCATGGGTGAGCACAGGTTTTACTATTGTCTGGAAGGCAAAAGCTTAGCAGTCCAGCCTTCAATCTCTTGTTTCAGCTTGGACATTCTGTGAAAAATGATTAATGGCCATTCGATCGAACCAGTTATTTTTGTAGACTATCTTGTCTTCTACTGCAGCACCTGACAGTCTTGTATCTGCTACTATGTTCATGTTCTCCGTCGGTGATGTAAGCACCGCGACTATCGAACAACACCATAGCTTGTTGCGTTCATGTACATGCCATGGCCGAGCCATAGTTGTCGTTACAAAGCTCCGGCGGCCACCAAATTATTCTTGCTTTTGCAACTGAGGCTGTGATGACGACGGGAGTTGTTGTAGAACTACTACTTGATAATGAACTACCACATGAACCGCTACAGGTAGAGCTTTTCTGTAGGCAAATTTGATCAACGGTCTCCATGAACCCACGTTTCATCGAGCTGCTGCTGCTGCTACTACTTATCTTGAAGTCGAAGAATGAGATGTAGAGGTCCACGTTGGAGATATACGATACGCCCGTGTCCTTCTATCTACGGTAGAACCGCGTTTTCACCTCCGTCTGCTGCTCGTGGAAGGCCCTGACTGCTGGTTTTTCTATTGGCTTGATCTTTTCTGCCATGCTCAATAACTTGAATTGAAACGGGGAAGCCATCAGAGAAAGCTTCAGCTTGAATTAGGGAACCAAAATAAACAACTCACAACTTGGTTTCAATCAATTTAGTTTTATTTTTTTTTTGCAAAAACTGAAAACTGATCCATCTCAATTTCTTTGAAACTCAACGGAGTTCTGCAGTGGACTTATCCGCCTTCAATTTCGTTGGGGAAACGACGGGGCTTGTCGGGAAAGTCGAACCCGACTGAGATCGTGGTGGTCTAGCTTTGGGTCCAAGTTTGGGACACGTACAAAAGACACGGGCGAGTTGAGTTTGAGGACTAGAGCACGATGGTGGTTTGGAGGTTGGTCCACTAGAGGTAATTTTGCTCTCTGTGTTGCATAGAGAAAATGAGTGAGAAAGAGGGTAGCAGCCTCAACTCTAGGACTTTAGGGCAGAAATTCCTTTGCGAAAATTGCAATTTGGGGCAGAGAAAAGCATGGGAAATCGCCAGAGCCATTTACCCTGTGGAAAATGAGTTTTGGTTTTTAGAGATGCAAGAAGAAGAAACTAGAGACAGATTACAAGACAGAGAGAGGAGAGAGAAGAAACCGTGGTTGAGTTTAGGAGTTTTCATTTTTGCATTTTTGAGAAATGGGTTTTGCAGTGACTCTACAGGTGTTTCGTTCTTGGGTTTCTGCAGATTCACGACGGAGGTGAAAAATTGAGAGAAAACCGACATAACTTTTCGTGTCGATTCCCACAAACGGCGCCAAATGTTGATGCACAAACCGGAGGGGTCTTGGAACAATGTAAATCCAACCGTGAATCTACAAGAAAGTAAATAACACAATATGTATCGTGGTTCACCCCAATGTTGGGGCTACGTCCACACTGATATTGTATTTCTCTGAAAGGATTGTGAAGGAGAGGGTGAGAGCTTCTGAGGGTGAGAGAGCTCTTCCCATGGCCTAAGAATTGGCATCCCTTAATGAGGAGAGTAAGGAGTCCTTTTATAGAATAAGGGCTCCTCACTTATTACATATTTGCCCCTCCATTTATTACATAATGACATTTGAGTCCCCCGAGTATTTATACGAGGTCTAAATACGGAGGCCCTAAGTCTGTTATAAACAGAACTCAAGCATAGTCCAATGGTCATTCTGTGGGGATCCTTTGTTCCTGTACGTAAATCTTTTTTTGAAGCCAATAGCATGTTTAATCCCAGAAGCGTAGATTTTCTTCCCGGCGTCTTCTCCTTTCCAAGTGCCGCCGGTGGTGCCAACAGTTGCATGCCAACTATTTCAGGAAATCCAATTCAACGCTAAAAGCGAAGGATTTATTATACAACCAATACAATTTCCAAGAAATTAAAAAGTACGTACTGCTTGTTAAATATCTTCTGTTTGAAACAAATTCAACCAAGCTTATTGTTATAAGCTCCCTGACTGATTTAAGGCAAGGTCATAATGTGTGATCAACACATTAAATTTTCCTCTCCTGATAATTCGCCCTGAAGTAACTTGTTAGTATGATAGCCAAGCAGGCGATTGGCAAACAAGGCTCGATCCCCTTAAAACCACAAATGCAAAGAAAGCTTCCTTACAACACAAGAAAATAAAACGAGGCATTGTGCTCATTTGATTTACACGAGCGAGCATTCTTGAATTCATCGGCTGTTAGAGCAACCATATAAGCACTATAATAAACTAGCCAAGAACGTAAGATTTAACCAACTAAATCACAATCATAACTCCAAATATATTATGTATATGCAAATACTGAAGTAATATCTGCAACACATACCTGCAAACTATTTGCCGAAGTCTTTCCCGTGTGTTCTATCACAATAGTCCTTCATAGTTTGTTGTATGATCTCCCTATCCCACACATGGTGAAGATTGGATTTGTGTCTATACCAACCCAAGGCTATTGAGTTTCCTGCCTCATCTTATAGAACCCGACATGCTTGGCTGATGAATATCTCCCACAGCAACACACATGTTCTTCACGACATTGATCACAGGAAAGAAAGTGCTAGACACCATATCATAACTATGTTCAACAAATTAGGATTAAGAGCCATTAGAGAAATCTACACACAACCTTCTCCTCTCTGCAAAACTCAATGCTCTCCAAGTTATAGGTAATTGGAACAATAAGAGCGTATTTTGTGAGAGCAGGGGCTTGTGGTTTTATACTACAAGACCTACAAGACCTGGATTGCCCTATAACAATCCCACAAGAAATACAAGACTGCATTCCTTATATCAATATGAGTCCTATAAACGAGCAAACACAAGAGTCCTCAATATACCAATATGATTGGATTAACTCTTGTCAACATGATTTAGACTTCTTTATAATATCAATTATCCCAAGACTTGCAAGAATCATACTCATACTCTTACATCGGCTTCTTAAAAAAGACTTCCCTATGTATATTGATTTATGAAATAATCTTACACAAAGCAACCCAATTTCAAGGTGTCAAGGTGCGTGATACAATTCAAGGAAGAAGGTAAATAAATAAGCCGAAAATATTAACAGTATGAAAGTTATAAAGGACAAAACATGATCACTTTACAATTCGTGGTTAGCCATTGATTTACTCTGGTTGGCAATACCAGTGAACACTAACAAGCATTTTACATTAATCCTGTTTTTGTGGAAGCAATACCAACAGCTGCTGCAATTTCTTCTTCTTCTTCTATAATTTGGAGTCTCTCAGGACATACCGACTCATATAACTTGTCATCCTCAAAAACCGCTCATAAGGATCTCTTCGATACGCCTAAGGGCAGTAGTTAAATCTTCATTTGTAGCTTTATGCGCCTCATCATGAGGTTCAAAGTGATCAGCTGCGTTCTGTTCTGTATACCAATGTGCATTACTGTAATCTCCGGTAGTTGCAGCATAATGCTCCTGAGGTTGAAAGTGATTAGCTGCGTTCTCTTCTGTATACCTAGGGTCATTAATGTAATCTCCAGTTGTTGTAGCAGTAAGTGCCTGAGGTTGCAAGTGATCAAATGCGATTTGCTCCATATAGCTAGGGGCATTATTGTAGTCTCCAACATTTATAGCATTAAGCGCCTGAGGTTGAAAGTGATTAGCTACGTTTTCTTCATAGTTATCTCTTTCCTCCAGCTTCCTTTTCTTTGATATGTCATCCTTTCTTCTAAGAATACAAAGAACAATATTCTTCTCCTGCATTTGAGAATCGCGTTTGCTTTTGTTAATATAAATTCCAATCCTTACTAAAATAAATAAAAAGGTTCTACATGCATATACATACATACATACATACATATGTGTGTGTGTGTATATATATATATATAATGTATTGCTTACTCTAACGACTGTAGAAAAGAGAGCAATACTTTTTATTAGTGAGCAAAGTTTCAATGTCAACTAGGAAATTAAGAAAAAAGAAAAAGGAAATCGCAAATCGCAAATAATTAAGTCCTTATAAGATTGTTCCCATGCCAATATACTTCCTTGCCTGCCAATATTAATATATGTATAAGCGTGAATATATTTTATAAGCTTTTGATTCGTTCTTCTTAACTTTTTTCTAGAGGCCAAGTTTAGACAGAAAACCTAAAAACAATTTAAAAGAAAGAAAAGTGTACTTACTTGATGATGTTTGTTTCGTAGTAAAGATGGATCAAGATGGAACTCAAGCATAATCCAATGGTCATTCTGCGGGGATCCTTTGTTCCTGTACGTAAATCTTTTTCTGAAGCCAATAGCTTGTTTAATCCCAGAAGCGTAGATTTCCTTGCCGGCATCTTCGCCTTTCCAAGTGCCGCCGGTGGTGCCAACTGTTCGGCAAACACGCGAGCCATTAGGAGCCTTCGAGTTGAGTGTGGTGAAGACGTAGATATCTTTATCATCTGTACATTCTTGACCATCATGTGATGCACGGTTAAGACGTCTCCATATGTCCGATGGTTCTTCAAGACCGTAGAGATCACAGTCATGAACAATGCCTTTGGGATAGTCCTGTCCGTCAAGTTTGGGACGAAGGTAGCCAAGAAGTAGTTCTTCGTCTCGAGGCATGAACCTGTACCCTACTGGAACTTGGTAGTAACCAGCCATAATAACTTTCTAATAGCAAGGATTTGAGAAGAATGAGAAAAGCGGAGGCGATGAGCAAGTAATGATACTGAATAGGGTGATCATTAGCTAGCGGCATGTATTTATATAGGTAACAATGGGCTAGGGTTTCTTGTGTGTCAATCTAGTTAAAATTACTTGGTATTTATTACGTGGCCTTTTTAACAGGAATTAAGACAGTATTTTATCTTTATCATCAACCGCTAGCTAAATGGGAAATAATTCCAGTATAAAAAAGTAACCGTCATTATACATGTATGGTTTAAATTGCCCAACCATACAAACATACATACATACATACATACATACATATTTTATAGATATCTAAACTACATTAATAAAACCCTCTTTGTCAATCAAAAAAGAGTAAAACGATAATTTTGTTTCCTACCACAAAACAAAATCATGGGCAGTAAAGTGAATTCACACAAATTAAATTTTGCAGTTTTTTTAAACCCTCACCCACGGGTGATCCTAACGTCCTCTAATTTTGAAAAATAAAATACAAAAAAGAAAACTTCTCTCTCTAATCCACATTCCTTTTTTTCTCCTTTCTCCTTCCCATTTTACAATTAAAATTAAAATTATTTTCACACACAAAGTGTGGGGCATATTATAGTATTTATTAGAAAACTTCATTTTAATCATTGGAAAAGATAACTTAAGAAAACTTCTCTCTCTAATCCACATTCCTTTTTTTCTCCTTTCTCCTTCCCATTTTACAATTAAAATTAAAATTATTTTCACACACAAAGTGTGGGGCATATTATAGTATTTATTAGAAAACTTCATTTTAATCATTGGAAAAGATAACTTTAGAGTATAACCTTGTGTAAGATCAATATCTAATTTTCGTCCCTTAATACATTTAGTCACCTCATTTATTAATTATATTTTGATGTTTTATATCTCTTTTTCTTTCTATTTAATGTTTTTTCTTAACAAATGATATTATCTACTCTATCGGGAACAGGGTGGGCTTAGCCTCACAATAGGCTAACAATAATGTGGTTCGATTTGTGGTTCGACAAATCAAACCTAAAACCTTTCACTTACAAGTGAAGAGGAATATCACTACATCGTAGTATTTAAAACTTTAAGTTACAATAAGGATTTATTTTAATTAATTGGGTAAACTTGATGGTGGTGAAGAGGTGGTCGATATTGGAAGGCTTCGGAGGAGTTGAAGGTGATGGCAGTCCCAACTCACAAGTTGCCAGAGAGACGAATTAAAAAACAACACCTTTTCTACTAAGATATTAGATCACATGTCAAAATTTTGAATTTAAAAATGATCATTTCGACCAATTTCACTTACTTTTGATGTTTGGGTTAACAACTGCCTTACTCATGCTTGTTCAACTCTTAAACTTTTCCTTTTATTTCTTAATGTAGATTAGGAATATGCTAGTTTTCCTTCTTCATCGTCTTAATTTATCAATGTTCTAGTAATATTTTTTTAGTTACCATTAGATTCAAATTAGTCGGCCTTACCCAAGTCATCCTAAGGCCCAACCAAAGCAAAAACTTTAAAAATATATATATAAAAACAAAAAACTAAATTGTACAAAAATATAAATCAAGTTCTCAAAAATGATCGAAGCCTGGAAGGTTCCCACTTCACAGTTACAGAGGTGATAAAAACGTCACCGCTTCCGGCGCTCCTGTGGTTCTCATTTCCCTCCGTTCTCCGTAGCTTTTTCCTCAGGTATTTTTCTTCGATAATCTTTCAATCAAAATTCTTGAAAATATCGACAACGTCAAGTGCCTGTCTCTTTCAGCTTATAATTTGGAGGTAAGCATTTCTTTGTGTTATGTATGTTGGGAAGAATTATAAGGAAGTAATAATGATTAGGGTGGAGGTTAAAGGTAAGAAAAGACCGTGACTACCTGTTTGTTAGATCGTATATTGATTTATGAAATAATCTTACACAAAGCAACCCAATTTCAAGGTGTCAAGGTGCGTGATACAATTCAAGGAAGAAGGTAAATATATAAGCCGAAAATATTAACAGTATGAAAGTTATAAAGGACAAAACATGATCACTTTACAATTCGTGGTTAGCCATTGATTTACTCTGGTTGGCAATACCAGTGAACACTAACAAGCATTTTACATTAATCCTGTTTTTGTTGAAGCAACACCAACAGCTGCTGCAATTTCTTCTTCTTCTTCTATAATTTGGAGTCACTCAGGACATACTGACTCATATAACTTGTCATCCTCAAAAACCGCTCATAAGGATCTCTTCCATACGCCTAAGGGCAGTAGTTAAATCTTCATTTGTAGCATTATGCGCCTCATCATGAGGTTCAAAGTGATCAGCTGCATTCTGTTCTGTATACCAATGTGCATTACTGTAATCTCCGGTGGTTGCAGCATAATGCTCCTGAGGTTGAAAGTGATTAGCTGCGTTCTCTTCTGTATACCTAGGGTCATTAATATAATCTCCAGTTGTTGTAGCAGTAAGTGCCTGAGGTTGCAAGTGATCAAATGCGATTTGCTCCATATAGCTAGGGGCATTATTGTAATCTCCAACATTTATATCATTAAGCGCCTGAGGTTGAAAGTGATTAGCTGCGTTTTCTTCATAGTTATCTCTTCCCTCCAGCTTCCTTTTCTTTGATATGTCATCCTTTCTTCTAAGAATACAAAGAACAATATTCTTCTCCTGCATTTGAGAATCGTGTTTGCTTTTGTTAATATAAATTCCGATCCTTACTAAAATAAATAAAAAGGTTCTACATGCATATACATACATACATACATACATACATACATATGTATATATATATATATAATGTATTGCTTACTCTAACGACTGTAGAAAAGAGAGCAATACTTTTTATTAGTGAGCAAAGTTTCAATGTCAACTAGAAAATTAAGACAAAAGAAAAAGGAAATCGCAAATAATTAAGTCCTTATAAGATTGTGCACTGGGTACGACCTTTAAGATTGTTTCCATGCCAATATACTTCCTTGCCTGCCAATATTAATATACGTATAAGCGTGAATATATTTTATAAGCTTTTGATTCGTTCTTCTTAACTTTTTTCTAGAGGCCAAGTTTAGACAGAAAACCTAAAAACAATTTAAAAGAAAGAAAAGTGTACTTACTTGATGATGTTTGTTTCGTAGTAAAGATGGATCAAGATGGAACTCAAGCATAATCCAATGGTCATTCTGCGGGGATCCTTTGTTCCTGTACGTAAATCTTTTTCTGAAGCCAATAGCTTGTTTAATCCCAGAAGCGTAGATTTCCTTGCCGGCATCTTCGCCTTTCCAAGTGCCGCCGGTGGTGCCAACTGTTCGGCAAACACGCGAGCCATTAGGAGCCTTCGAGTTGAGTGTGGTGAAGACGTAGATATCTTTATCATCTGTACATTCTTGACCATCATGTGATGCACGGTTAAGACGTCTCCATATGTCCGATGGTTCTTCAAGACCGTAGAGATCACAGTCATGAACAATGCCTTTGGGATAGTCCTGTCCGTCAAGTTTGGGACGAAGGTAGCCAAGAAGTAGTTCGTCGTCTCGAGGCATGAACCTGTACCCTACTGGAACTTGGTAGTAACCAGCCATAATAACTTTCTAATAGCAAGGATTTGAGAAGAATGAGAAAAGCGGAGGCGATGAGCAAGTAATGATACTGAATAGGGTGATCATTAGCTAGCGGCATGTATTTATATAGGTAACAATGGGCTAGGGTTTCTTGTGTGTCAAGCTAGTTAAAATTACTTGGTATTTATTACGTGGCCTTTTTAACAGGAATTAAGACAGTATTTTATCTTTATCATCAACCGCTAGCTAAATGGGAAATAATTCCAGTATAAAAAAGTAACCGTCATTATACATGTATGGTTTAAATTGCCCAACCATACAAACATACATACATATTTTATAGATATCTAAACTGTTGAATTATATGTCTATAGCTTATTAGTATTAGTGAAATAAGATGAGTTTATTTGTGTATTCACTTGAGCATATCTGCCAAGTGTGAAGTCAAAAGATGTAAGGCCATGAGTGCCATGTGTGATGATCCTAGTTATTAGATAATGAATGGCTGAGATCAATTTTCTGATGTGTTGATCCAGCTCAGCTCTTGTTAACTATAATATTTCTCTTTTGCACGTTGTGTAAAAGTGGAGAGAGGCATTAATGAAATAGAATATCCCTTTGTGAATTTTAGCAGAAAGGAAGAGCAACATCATTCTCTCATCTTCTCTGTGCATTCATCTGTTCCTTTTCTTTTTCTTCTAATCAGTATTATCAAAATGAACATGGGCGTAAATTGTGAAGCTAACGTTATTGACGTTGAAGCAATCGAGCTATACTTGAGCTCGTTTCAGTTCAGGTGAAGTTGCCGGAATTTCATAGAACCTGATTTCGATTTGTGTTCATTACATCTAAGCCAAAAGATGGCTGGATCTGGAAGTTCTGAGGTGAGAACTTCGATCTTCTCCGGTGAGAACTACGAGTTCTGGAGAATCAAGATGGTGACGATCTTCAAATCTCATAGGTTATGGAAATTAGTTGAAAAGGGATTACAATCTTAGATTCACAGAAGAAGAAGAAAGCTGAAGGAAGCTCAGAGGAAGAAAATGATGAGAAAACTGTCGCAGCATATATGCAAGACGCAAAGGCTCTGGGAATCATTCAAAATGCAGTCTCGGATCAAATCTTCCCTCGAATCGCCAATGCCGAATCAACGAAGATGGCATGGGATTTGTTATATGGATAGTATCATGGTGGTGATCAGGTACGATCTGTGAAATTACAAAATCTGAGACGTGAATTTGAGTATGCTAGAATGCGTGATGATGAAACTCTGTCTGGGTATCTTACTAGGCTAAATGATTTGATAAACCAGATGAAAACGTTTGGAGAAATTCTTTCTAATGCGAGATTAGTTCAGAAAGTTTTAATTAGCCTTAGTAAACCATATGATCCCATATGTCTAGTCATTCAGAATACAAAGTCCTTGGAGACTGTAGAATTGCAGGAGGTTATAGCAATCTTGAAAAGTCAAGAACAACGGTTTGACTTACATACTGTTGATACAACAGAGAGAGCTTTCTCTTCACTCTCTGTGAGTCAAAAGGGGCAAAATAGAGGTAGCACTTACTCAGGAAAATCTCCTAGAAATTGGAACTCTAAGGGAAAGAAATGGGAGTCAAAATCCAAGTTTCAGCAGAGATCTTTTACAAACACATCTCAAAATGTGAATCCCTCTCAATCAATGAACCAAGAAGTCATAAAACATCAGTGCAAGGTGTGCTCTAAGTTTCATTTTGGTGAATGTAGACACAAGGGTAAACCAAAATGTTATAGTTGTTATAAATTTGGGCACTAGGCTAGAGAGTGTACTGCAGGAAAAATAGTGCAGAAGGCTAATAGTGCGAATCAAGCAGAAGTGTCAGGAAATCTGTTTTATGCAAACAATGCAATTACTGAAGCTAAAGTGAATGGAGAATGGTATATTGATAGTGGATGCAGCAATCATATGACAGGAAATGTGAATCTTCTTGTTGATGTGAGAAATAACATTGTAGGCAAAGTTCAAATGCCTACTGGAGACCTTGTAAATGTTGAAGGAATGGGTTCTTTGGCTATTGACACTAATAAGGGCAGAAAGTATGTCAAAGAAGCCATGTATCTTCCTGGTTTAAAGGAGAACTTGCTCAGTGTTGGTCAAATGGATGAACATGGATATTTCTTGTTATTTGGAGGAGGAATGTGCAATGTATTTGATGGCCCTTCCCTGGATTGTTTAGTCATTAAAGTGAAGAAGAAAGGAAACAGATGTTATCCTTTGTCTTTTCTACCTGAAAATCAAATTGCACTGAGAGCTAGTGTGAATCATTTTGCTTGGGTTTGGCACAGACGATTTGGACACCTACATTTTGGTGGTCTTAAGCAATTGAGAGATAAGAATATGGTACATGGTTTGCCACAGCTTGAAAGTCACAGTGGTGTATGTGAAGGTTGTCAGTATGGAAAGCAACACAGAGATGAATTCTCAAAGAATCGAGCACTGAGAGCAAATGTCCCACTTGAAGTTGTTCATGTTGATCTATGTGGTCCAATGAAGATTGAGTCAATGGCTGGAAATAAATACTTCATGCTGCTGATAGATGATTGTACCAGAATGGTGTGGGTATATTTTCTAAAGCAAAAGTTTGAATCATTCTGTTGTTTTAGAAAATTCAAGGCTATGACTGAACTACAATGTGGTTTTAAAGCAAAGTGTTTGCGAAGTGATCGAGGGGGAGAGTTCATGTCAACTGAATTTGTGCAATTCTGTGAAAATGAAGGAATACAAAGGCAGCTTACTCTATCTTACACTCCACAACATAATGGAGTTGTAGAAAGAAAAAACAGGACAGTGGTTGAAATGGCAAGGTCGATGCTACATGAGAAAGGAATGCCATACTATTTCTGGGCTGAAACAGTGCATACAGCTATGTATCTATTAAATAGATGTCCCACAAAAGTATTGGACAACAATATCACTCCCTTTGAAGCCTATTCTGGAAGAAAACCTGGTATTGCTCATCTGAGAATATTTGGTGCTTTATGCTATGCTCATGTTCCAAAAGAAGTTAGACACAAGCTTGAACCCAAAAGTTTCAAAGGCATATTTGTTGGTTATGCAACCTGTGAAAAGAGCTATAGAGTGTTTGATCTAGTTACCAAGAAACTTATTTTGTCCAGGGACATTGTGTTTGATGAGGAAACAACCTGGGATTGGAAAAGAAGTTCTGGCCAAGCTGTGATGCCTCTCACTGAAGGAAAACTTGTATATGACAGCTTCAGTCCTGAAGATAATGAAAGTTTTTTTCTACCACAAACTACTCCTGCATCACAGAATCATGGAAGGAATGTTAATGCTGAAAATTCAAACATTCAACTCACTTTGCAAGAAAGTCTCCTAGCAACACAAGTCAAGATGAAAGAAACACTCAAGCATATGATCACACTCCATTGAAATGGAGAAAACTAGATGAAGTATTGGCTCAATGCAATCTCTGCATCATAGATCCAGAGAAGTATGAAGAAGCAATGCAAGATGAATCCTAGTTAAAAGCAATGGAAGATGAATTAGCCATGATTGAGAAGAATAGCACCTAGAAGCTTGTGGATAGACCAACAGAAAAGCCGGTTATTGGAGTTAAATGGGCCTACAAAACCAAGTTAAATCTTGATGGTTCAGTTTTAAAAAACAAAGCTAGGCTAGTTGCAAAGGGTTATGCTCAAAAGTTAGGGCTAGACTACAATGAAACTTATGCTCCAGTGGCTAGATTGGATACTATCAGGACACTTGTAGCTTTAACAGCACATAAGAGTTGGAAATTGTATCAGCTTAATGTAAAATCAACATTTCTGAATGGTGTATTGGAAGAAGAAGTTTATGTAGATCAACCTGAAGGTTTTGTGGTCAAAGGAAATGAAGATAAAGTTTACAGGTTGTACAAAGCTTTTTATGGGTTAAAACAGGCACCAAGGGCCTGGTATGGAGAAATTGACACATATTTCTCTCAGTGTGGTTTTGAGAAAAGTTTGAGTGAACCAACTCTGTACACCAAAACAAGAGGAGAGAACATCTTGATTGTTTCTATCTATTTGGATGACATAGTTTATACTGTTAGTGATAGACTAATGCTTGAAGAATTCAAGGAAGATATGAAATGACAGATTTGGGTCTTCTCCATCATTTCCTTGGAATGGGAATAATTCAGACCAACTCTAGCATTTTTATTCACCATAAGAAATATGCAAGTTCTTTGCTAAACAAGTTCAACTTAAATGAGTGCAAGTCTGTGATCACACCACTTGTGGCAACTGAGAAGTTAACCAAAGAAGATGGAAGTTGAGCAGTAAGTGAAGAATTATACAGAAGCATTGTTGGGAGTCTTCTATATCTTACAACTATTAGGCCGGACATTATGTATGCATCTAGTCTACTTGCTAGATTTATGCATTGTCCTACTAGCAAGCATTTTGGAACTGTCAAACGTGTGCTCAGATACATTAAAGGGACTCTAAACTATGGTTTGGAGTATACGAAAGGCAAGAAGGCAATGTTGATTGGCTATTGTGACAGTGATTGGGGTGGATCACTAGATGATAGCAAAAGTACATCTGGATATGCATTTTCTTTTGGAAGTGGAGTTTTTTCTTGGGCTTTAGTCAAGCAAAACTGTGTGGCATTATCTACTGCAGAAGCAGAGTACATAAGTGCATCCGATGCCACTGCACAAGCAATCTGGCTCAGATTTGTATTGGAAGATTTTGGAGAACTTCAAACTAAAGCAACTCCATTGTAGTGTGACAACACCTCTGCAATTGCAATCACCAAGAATTCTGTGTTTCATCAGAAGACTAAGCACATAGATAGAAGCTATCATTTCATTAAGGATGCACTGCAGGAAGGAATTATAAATTTGGTGTACTGTCCAACTAAAGAGCAGTTAGCAGATATTTTCACAAAACCTTTGGCTAAGGATCGGTTCAACTATCTTAGAAATATGCTCAGAGTGAAATCAGCTCAAGACTTAAAGGGGAGTGTTGAATTATAAGTCTATAGCTGATTAGTATTAGTGAAATAAGATGAGTTTATTTGTGTATTCACTTGAGCATATCTGCCAAGTGTGAAGTCAAAAGATGTAAGGCCATGAGTGTCATGTGTGATGATCCTAGTTATTAGGTAATGAATGGCTGAGATCAATTTTATGATGTGTTGATCCATCTTAGCTCTTGTTAACTATAATATTCCTCTTTTGCACGTTGTGTAAAAGTGGAGAGAGGCATTAATGAAATAGAATATCCCTCTGTGAATTTTAGCAAAGAGGAAGAGCAACCATCCTTCTCTCATCTTCTCTATGCATTCATCTGTTCCTTTTCTTTTTCTTCTAATCAGTATTATCAAAATGAACATAAACTACATTAATAAAACCCTCTTTGTCAATCAAAAGAGAGTAAAACGATAATTTTGTCTCCTACTACAAAACAAAATCATGGGCAGTAAAATAAATTCACACAAATTAAATTTTGCAGTTTTTTTAAACCCTCACCCACAGGTGATCCTAACGTCCTCTAATTTTGAAAAATAAAATACAAAAAAGAAAACTTCTCTCTCTAATCCACATTCTTTTTTTTTCCTTTCTCCTTCCCATTTTACAATAAAAATTAAAATTATTTTCACACACAAAGTGTGGGGCATATGCTAGTATTTATTAAAAAACTTTATTTTAATCTTTGGAAAAGATAATTTTAGAGTATAACCTTGTGTAAGATCAATATCTAATTTTCGTCCCTTAATACATTTAGTCACCTCATTTATTAATTATATTTTGATGTTTTATTTCTCTTTTTCTTTCTAAGTTTAATGTTTTTTCTTAACAAATGATATTATTTACTCTATCAGGAACAGGGTGGGCTTAGCTTCACAATAGGCTAACAATTATGTGGTTTGACTTCGTCTTTAGCGAAAATCGAACCTAAAACCTTTCACTTACCAGTGAAGAGGAAATATCACTACACGGTAGTACTTAAAAATTTAAGTTACAATAAGGGTTTATTTTAATTAATTGGGTAAACTAATAACAAAAAGCATCCCAAAAAATAACAAAAAGTCAAAGAGAACAACCATTTTACATCATCAAAATCTAAGGGGTAGGCAAATGAGTCATGGACCCGCAGGTCGGGTGGGTTCAAGCAGTTTGAGGCGGGTACAGGGCCGGTCTAAATATTTTGAAGAAGAAACATGAAGGTGGGTTCAAGCAGTTTGAGGTGGGTACAGGGCGGGTCTAAATATTTTGAAGAAGAAACATGACGGGGTGGGACAGGACGGGTGCAGGAATTGATGGGGCAGGGCGGGTCCAAAAATAGGAGAAATGTGCCTCTAGCATTGGATAATTAGATTGGATTTAATGATTAATCTCACATCCACTACACCGTTGGATTTATTTATTTTTTTTTCCCTCACTTAGACACTCCTATCCCATTCACTCATGACTCAAGTCACTTGACAGCAGCCATCACCAATTCCGACTTGGACACTTGATGGCCCTCATCTCCATAGACGATGGTGGTGTTCAATAATGCGGTGAAGAGGTGGTCGCAATTGGAAGGTTTGGGAGGAGTAGAAAGTGATGGTGGTCCCAACTCGCAAGTCGTCAGAGAAAAACAAATTAAAAAACAATACCTAACTACTAAGATATTTGATCACATGTCAGAAATTTGAATTTAAAAATGATCATTTCAACCAATTTCACTTACTTTTGATGTTTGGGTTAAAAACTGCCTTACTCACGCTTGTTCAACTCTTAAACTTTTCCTTACATTTTTTAATGTAGATTAGGAATATGCTAGTTTTCCTTCATCGTCTTCTTAATTTATCAATGTTCTAGTAATATTTTTAGTTACCAATAGATTCTAATTAGTTGGCCTTACCCAAGTCATCCTAAGGCCCAACCAAAGCAAAAACTTTAAAATAAAAAAAAAACTATAAAAATATGAGTCAAGTTCTCAAAAATGATCGAAGCCTGCAAGGTTCCCACTTTACAGTTGCAGAGGTGATAAAAACGTCGCCGCATCCGACGCTCCTGTGGTTCTCATTTCCCTCCGTTCTCCGTAGCTTTTTCCTCAGGTATTTTTCTTCAGTATTTATTGTCAGCTCCTTTCCTTACCATCTGTTTGGTTACCGAGTAAATTGAGAAAAATCAAAACAGAGGAAACGATTAGACAATTAAAGCCTTACCCTTTTGTATTGTGTGCCCCTGGAAAATAAATATATAATCTTTATGATTTATTTCTGTTTCACTAGAAATTAGAATTTTTAGTTGTTTATGGATAGATTGAAAGTTTGTTGCTTTTGCATCCAATTGGAAATTCTTGAATTGAAATATCTTAATGCTGTTAAATTTCACGCATTTTTCTTACCTTAGTTTCTAAGCGATCAAACAGAGCGTAATGTGTGTGTGTGTGTGTGTGTGTGTGTGTACATATATATTGCTCTTTTCCTCTGGTTACGCTTGTAAGTAAAAACAAAAATGATTAATTTTGTGTGTTATTGTTGCAATTTAACCATGTTTTGTTGAAATATTTAAGGTAAAAATGAGCTTGGTGTTGAAGCGTCGAGCAAAAGTTAAAGATAGGATCAATGCGCTACCAGATGCACTTCTATGTCACATACTTTCGTTCCTTCCTACAAAATATGCTGTGAGGACCACCATTTTGTCTAGAAGGTGGAAGAACTTATGGACTTCTGTTCCCAATCTCTACTTCAACGACAGAAAAGATTTTCCTTCTTTTCAGGCAGGTCCATATGGCTCTAACCTTTTTACCAGATTTGTTGATCGTGTACTTTACTTCCGCGACTCATCAGACATAAAAAAATTCCGTCTTTCAGTTACCTATACTGATGATTTGTCTCATGTTGATGGTTGGCTTTGCACTGCCATAAGGCGTAATGTCGTTGAACTTGATTTTGAGCTTTGTCAATCTCATTATAATCAATACCGGGAATTTGAGTTGCCTCAGAGCCTTTTCACGTGCAGAACACTAACGGTTTTGAAGTTGAGCTCAAACTGCATTACCTATGCTCCTCCTACATCGGGGTGTTTCCCAAGCCTCAAGTTCCTCTATGTCACAGCTCATTATCCTGATACCGACTCAATTGAAAAGCTTATTTCTTGCTGCCCTATCCTGGAAAACTTGAATATAGATGGAATTCTAAGATGTGACGTAGTTTCAAATATCCATATTTCTGTGCCTACAGTGAAGACATTGAGTATAAATCTGTCCGTTGATCCTCAGTATCATGATTACAATCTTCTTATCAATGGCCCAAAGCTTGAAAACATTGATTTCAAGCAAGATCTTTCGTCAAATTATTCTCTGGAGCATTCAAAATCCCTAGTAAAAGCTAATATTGTTCTCAAAGAAGTTCCCTGCCGTGTAGTTGCACTACTGGAAGCAATATCAAATGTGAAATATCTGTCTCTTTCAGCTGAACGTTTGAAGGTAAGTTTACCCTAACTCTTGTTCCTTTACATTTCTTGTTTGGTAGATAATTTTATTGGATGAAGAAAGCGGTAGAGGAGGAAGGTACGAGGGGCAAGTCCAGCATATAGTGCACCATTCCTCATCAATTCAAACTTGGATTTATTGATAATGTTGGGGTCCAGGAGTAACGAACGCTAGGTCATCCTTTGTTTGTATAAAATGTTAACTGTACAAGAACATCCTCCACATACCCTCATTCTCCCGCTTACACGTGTTTCCTTTTTATCCTTTGTTGTGAGCTTAAAGAAAGTGATGGAACAGTTCCTTCCTTTCGTCAATACGATTGATTTCAAATTGCTTGTTATGGATAAGAGAATCCTTAATTTCTGATTGAGTGCTTTAATACTTGTATCTTTCATGTAGGAATGGTATCTCCCTGTTTTTCCTAATTTGAGCCAACTGAAGGTGGTTCTTTATGATAGCTGTTATTGGGAAATGCTAGTAATGTTACTCCGTAAGACGCCCAATCTGGAGGATCTTATCTTAGAAGATGTAAGTAAGATTTGGCGGATGCATATTGTGCCGCATGGTATCAACATGCCCTCTTAAAGATTCTTAATCTCATTCATTTTTGTAAATCATTGTCAGAGAACCATATGTCAAAGAGATTATTCAAAGCTTCGGTGGAATCCACCAAAGTTTTTGCTTCTTTATCTGCGGTCGCACCTCAAGACTATCACCATAAGAGGATTCAAGGGACGAGAGATTGAGAGGGAAGTGTCAAAGTATTTGTTAGAGAACGCTAAGATTTTGAAGAAAATGAGGATATATACAAGTCTTGTGCATATTACAGAGAAAGAGCTATACAAGGAATTCTTAATGTTTCAAAGGGGTTCGGTGACTTGTCAAGTTGAATTCATCAAGATGTAGTTGTACAATAGTTTGAGCTTTGAAGTTCAATTTTTTGGATTACAAGGATTTTTTTCGAACTTGTAGAAGTATCACATCATGTTTGTTTTTTGATGGTGGATTGAACCTATTTTGCAGTCTGTGTTCCATGTAATGATAGAATCTCTTTAAGCTTATTTAGCTTTGTTTAGTTGCAAGTTTTTCTCGTTGTTTTAGTTGACGCGTGCATGTATTTAGTTTTTAGTTTTTATTCGTGTTCTTTCACATCTCTCTCCACCCCTTTTTATCTCTCTATTGTCTCATATATATTTAATCTCTTTCTCTAAAAATAAAAGGCTTATTTTTAGTTACGCTCCTGTAACTTCATTTTGATCTTACTTTACCTACGAAGAATTTTTTGTGCTCCAACAGAGTTGTCAAATGAATCTTCAAACATAGAAAATGCAATGCCATACACACTACATTTAGAGAACGAGTTGTACAAGGAGGATTCTGATGTTCCAAAGGGCTTCGATGATTTGTCAAGTTGAATTTTTAAAGATGCAACCTTTGGTTTTCCAGAGATTTGAATTTTGAAGTTCAGTTGCCTGAGTTCAGAAGAATTATATGATTTCAAACATGTAAAACCATCCTGTTTGTTGTTAGAAGATATATCATAAATCTACCTGCATTCAGGCTTTGTTATTAATGATCCGTTTGGGACTGCTTTAGAAGCACTTTTGTTCATAAGCGTTTTTTGCTATAATAAATCTCTTTGCTTCTTAGATCTCGAGGAAATTCAATTATGGCTGCAGATGCATACATTATATATCTGAATCGAAAAATCTCCAAGGCTTTCAAATTAAAATTTACAGATGGGCAAAAATCTCTTTGGCCTAGTCGTACATGATTGAATCATAGGCTGTTTCCTGCCATATAGAGCTGTACACATGCTCCTCTTCTATGCCATCACCATTACAATAAACATGAGAATAATCACCAACCCATTCACAATGATCAATCGGAAAATTATCCATTTGATCATACTCACAAGAATCCACATACCAATTCATGTCATTACTTGGTGAGCAAGCCGCCTGATCCATTTCAAACCATCCCAAATGATCACAATCATCTGATGACGGTGATCGTGAGCAATCCTGACCGTCCAAGCCTCCTACGATGTTCCACAAGTTACTATCTTCCAAATCTTTGATAGTGATGCATTCAGAGTCTGTATTACTCAAACCATCGCTGCCCAATATTGTTGGTTTGATTATTTCTGCCTCTAGGGATTGGATCACACTGTTTAATCTCTCCTCGTCTCGATCTTCCTCCTGCAATTCTTCTAGCAACGACATGAGAATGGCACCATTTGTTTCCATGCCTTCGTGAACTTCGAAAGCATAAGCGTCGTTGTCATTCATGCTTGCATAGTTTCTGATCAGTGTGGTGGAAGAATCCATTTTGCAGAAGAAGTTTTTATTTTCTTGAAGGAGAGAAAACAATTGAAGAAAATAAAGAGTTTCAAGGAAAGCCAAGCTCAAGAAGTGAGATATTGGCCCTTAAATATTTGTGTATTTGGTTATATGATTCCCTTCAAGAGAGGTAGGACTTTATATAGGCATATGACCACCGGGGTGACCTTTTATTATGGACTGGCCAATCATGTGTGCATGAACAAATAGAAAAATGTCATCTTATCAAACCATATGTTAATGTCGATATCAACATTGACATATATATATATACACACACATCAATGTTTGTCAGACTAGCGATATAAATTATTAATTATGTAAGTTTGTATTTGAATATGTGGTTCAAATTAACGACAATTTGGTAATACTACTTGGTATGTATATAGTATATTAAAACCGACATGTTATGTAACCACTAATCAAATGAACTCAATTTTGTTTGAAATATCAGTTATATTGACAATCTATCAGCATATAACGTAACATGTATACAAGTGGACTACTTACTTTTAATTATAAAGAGAGAGAGAAAGGATTATGTAATGATGAAACATACATGTTAACTAGAAATTTTTTTGTTATGACAGATACACAGGTGGTACACCACATGTTTTTATGTAAATTGTGAGAAATTTTATTTTGTAAGTTATTAACTTTTTAACTCATACATCTCATAATTTGTATAATAACACATGATTTATCACTTCATGTGCTAATCACACTGAAAAATCTCTCTATGTTAACAATGGACCACTTCACAGTTTCACCATTAAACAAATATCTCATTGTCAGAGTCTTAAGCGCATATCCCCAGCTTTGCTTGCAAACCAAGCGAAAATGCGATATCGTGCATGCATTGAATACGAGGCAAACAAGTACGGCAGAACATATCTATGGCTGATGGATCACCAAAAGAATAACAATATAATGTAAATAATTAAGGGTGATCAGCTGGGCCTGTCCCAGATGCTTACTTGAAAAGATACATTCTATGACAATATTATTAAAACAATGTTGATTTCTTTGGATTCTTTTGCTTTGGTGATGTGAAGTTTGAGGCTCTCGTTTCAATTTTAAAAGCAAATAATTGATACCAACTAGGCAACTATGTGCATATGTAATTGATCGATGTTATTAAGTTTAATCAAGGATCGGTTAAGTGGTGTGTCCAATTGTATCTGATATTGACCACATAACATCTCTTATCTCTATCACATGTCGTGTAGGATTTTCTTTCGACAAACGTTTGAATAAAAGTGATTAACAAGTGGCTCCCACACGCATAATAATGGGTTGATATCCATTTTTAAGAATTTTTGGGTATTAACAGAACATGATCATGTGATGTTACTATTTTACTTAAGTTATAACAAGCATATTTATTGTTTTATTAATATAAGTAGGACATATCAATTATGTCGCATATCATATTATAAAATATAAAATAATACACCATATGATAAGTGTTCCCGTATACATCAAACTTTCTTTTTTTTTCTTCCAAGTCTTGCTTACCGAAACATGTTTGGTGGTGTTTAAAGATTTAGATCCCGTATATGTAGTACTTGTTAATGATTAAATGGATGGTGAATGAATAAGGATCCCACACACCATGTGATTATGTCCGTTAGTTATTGTGCAGAAAATTCTGGACCAACTTTTCTGATCCCCTATCGACTCTATACATCATCATCTTTGCTATGGTAATGTGTGATTAGTTGGAATTGGCGAGTGCAATTTTGCTAACCACTTAAATGATTTTAAAATTTAAAATTTGTGCAATAAATAGATTAAATCAAACATATTCAACTAATTAATATAGTGGTGAACATCACTCTTTAGAGTGGTGAGTAAAAATATTTTTGAAATCAGTTGTAAGCAACATATGCCCCTGCCTTTCGTATAATTAAGAATACAAAATCAATGTGCCTATGCATGAATGAAACTACAAGATATTAAGCTAGATTCAAAGTTCGAAAACCTTCAATATCACCAAAAAAACGCTACAAATTATGAGGTTTTCTTTTTTCAATTAAAACTGTTCTAATCACATTGTATAAATTAAAGAAAATCTTTTGAGATGAGTTTCACATGATGATGAGTATATAGTTCTCTTCTCTTCTTTTTTTTTTTTTTTTCTTTCGCAAAGAGGAAGGTTAGTAATCATTCGAGTTCTGTTCAAAAAGTTTATATAAAAATTAGAAAAATGTAGTCTCTTTATAATGAATTATTTGTTGTTAACAACAATTCACCTTTTTTTTTTTTTTCAAACATAGCATTAGTGGGCTAACTTGTTAGGCCATCTCCAACCGAAGGGTCCAGAGGGTCAGAGGGCCGAAAATAGCCCTAAAACCATCTCTAACCGAGGGCTAGGCCAGAGGTCTCGGGAATCTGGGAGGGCCCCAAGGAATTTCAAAGGGCTGGCTGCTTTCGGCCAGCCAGCCAGCCCCAGGCTGGCTATTTTTTTTTTAGGCCATCTCTAACCGAGGGCTGGCCAGAGGGCTCGTTTTAGCCCTCTGGCCCTCCAAGATTCACCAAGATATTAATATTTTAATGAACAGTACAGGGCCATATTGGCCTCCGTCTCAACCTGAGGGCCAAAGGGCCAGAGGGCTCGTTTTAGCCCTGTCACAAAAAACCGTCTCCAACCGAGGGTCAAAGGGCCATAGGGCCAAACATAATTTATTATTTAAAAACTACAATTTAAATTCAAATCTAACGGCTAAGTGACCTAGGAAGTTTTATGTTGTTAAATGTTTTTAAAAATGTTGTTTAAGTTTCATGTTGTTAAATGTTTTTTTATGTTGTATAATTTGTATGTTGGTTAATGTTATTTAATGTTGTTTCATATTGTTTAATGTTGTTTCATGTTACTTAATTTAATTTAATGTTGTATAAATGGCCTAGGAAGTTATAGGAAAAAAATAGAATTGAAAAAAAACATGAAACAAATTTTGTGAAATAGAAGTTATAGGAAAAAAAATGGAATTTAAAAAAATATGAAACAAATTTTGTAAAATAGAAGTTATATGAAAAAAAATATGAATCAAATTTTGTAAAATAGAAGTTATAGGAAAAAAATAGAATTTAAAAAAAATTTGAAACAAATTTTGTGAAATAAAAGTTATAGGAAAAAAATGGAATTTAAAAAAAATATGAAACAAATTTTGTAAAATAGAAGTTATAGGAAAAAAAATAAAATTTAAAAAAAAATTGAAACAAATTTTGTAAAATAGAATTGAAAAAAAATATGAAACAAAATTTGATTCATATGAAAAGGAAAAAAAAAGGGAAAAAAAGAAGTTTAAATTCATAAAAAAAAAAAAAAGTTAATACAACGGCTACTAGCCGTTATATTAAAAAAAATTCAAACTATTAGTGTCGGTTATAACCGACACTAATAGTAATTAAAATAAAAATTTTGCTTTTGAATAACTATTACTGTCGGTTATAACCGACAGTATTAAAAAATTCTTCTTTAATGCTGTCGGTTATAACTGACAGCAATAGGAAAACATTAAAAAAAAATAGCCAGCCCTCTCTGATCCCGTGGGGCCCTCCTAGATTCCAGAGCCCTCTGGCCTAGCCCTCAGTTGGAGACTGTTTTATGGCTATTTTCGGCCCTCTGGACCCTTTGGTTAGAGATGGCCTTATAGTTTTGTTATTCCTGTCGGTTATAACCGACAGGATTTATTAAGAAAAAAATCAAATGAAATGGCTACTAGCCGTTGCATTTGATTTGATTTTTTTTTACATTATTATTATTTTTTTTTCATTTAAAATTTGTTTGATTTGATTTGTTTGATATTTTTTTAAATTCCATTTTTTTTATTTGATTTGTTTCATATTTTTTTTTAATTCCATTTTTTTCCTATAACTTCTATTTCACAAAATTTGTTTCATATTTTTTTTAAATTCCATTTTTTTTCTATAACTTCTATTTCACAAAATTTGTTTCATATTTTTTTTAAATTCTATTTTTTTTCCTATAACTTCCTAAGCCATTATACAACATTAAATTAAATTAAGTAACATGCAACAACATTAAACAATATGAAACAACATTAAATAACATTAAATAACATTAAATAACATTAACCAACATAAAAATTAAATTAAATTAAGTCACTTAGCCGTTGGATTTGAATTTCAGTTGTAGTTTTTAAATAATAAATTATGTTTGGCCCTATGGCCCTTTGGCCCTCGGTTGGAGACGGTTTTTTGTGAAAGGGCTAAAACGAGCCCTCTGGCCCTCTAGCCCTCGGTTGGAGACGGAGGCAAATATGGTCATGTACTGTTCATTAAAATATTAATATCTTGAAAAATCTTGGAGGGCCAGAGGACTAAAACAAGCCATCTGGCCAGCCATCGATTGGAGATGACCTTAGTTGTTAGAAAGAAAGGAATCAGTGAGAATCAAACCCGCACCCAGGTTTATAAGGATAATTATTTTTTGCTAGTGCGGCATAACGCTATCTGCAACAATAATTTGACTTTGAATCTGTTTTATTTGTATAAATTTATAGTCGTAAAATAGTTGAATTTTCTACTTGCTCAACCCTCGTAGAGAAATTTTTACTTTGTACATCTAATTCTCTCTAGGCTTTTATAATGTCTCTTCTTCAATTAGGTTTTCCCAATCCAAGGGTCTACAAATCTTTCGTCCAAATTATCTATTTCGCACGAATATATTGTAACACCAGTTATTACATACAATTGCTCATTAAACAAAAAATTTATGGGTAACCAAACTACCACGCGGTATAACTCGGCCAATTTTCTCAAACTACACCAAAATAATTAATTAAAGATAAGGCTTGCAGTTTTCTTCCTAGATGTCAATAATAAAGTGCGAACAACAGCTCTCTAAATTTAAAAAAAAAAAAAAGAGGTTATGGGTTCGATACTTTATAAGCTGTGAATCTGCTTAATCGTGGTCACATGTAGAGTGAAATTCTCAAGTAACCTTCTTCGGGCCTCGAAGAGGTGAATAAAACGTGGTTCATCACTAATTGTCCCCTTTTTAAAAGAGAAAAAATAATAGGCAGGGATAGTTATTCATCAGCTTGTAACAACTTAAATTGCGACGCGAAACATATTCATAAATTAGATTTTACATGTAATTAATTAATAATAATCTTCAATTATACATATGCATCCTTGTATTAACATACGTTTCCTGCCACAGCTTTTGGTATCCATCTTCCTCAGAAGGAGTAATAGTTGTAGTAATGCTGCCATTGTACTGAGAGCCTCCAGAACTAGACATGCGATCGATGTCACCAAAACAAGAATCATCCATGTACCAATCAACTGATTCATCAGTACCCTGTGAAGAAGAAAACCCTATTTCCATATCCATCCAACCGAACCCAGGTGCGTTTGTTTCCTGGAAATCCCTACCGTCCACAGATCCAACATCGAACGGCTGAAAATGATCCTCTTGGTTAATGCTACCAAATTCATGAAGATTATCCATGAAAATTCCATCACCTTCACTCGTTGTAGGCTCGAGCTCTACCTCTAGAGCTCGGATCAGGCTGCTTAACCGTTCCTCGTCGTGATCTTGATCGCCACCTTGTGTTTCTTCCAACAAGGACATGAGTAGGGCATTGCTCACGTTTGATGATGCAACTCCAACTGATGATTCCGAGAAATTATGGTTAACACCCATATTGGCGTATGCCCAGTTTTCAGGTGCCAAAGAAGCCATTTGGGAAAGAGACCAAATTGGCAAGAAACTACAAAATGAGGAATATTGCAAGGTGGAAGTCTGGAACTTGTGTCTAAGTTATTAGACCTAAATGATTTGCAAGTGGTATGAAACTATAAACAAATTAGGCCTTATACACACACACACACACACACACACATATATATATATATATATATATGTAGGCATGCAAGTCATGATAACATGGGCATATTCGCACGAAGACATCTTATCATATAAATTTCACCCACTAGCTACCACCTGTGCTCTTTTATTGGTTAGATATATATCCCTTTAATTTTATTCAAAGACCTAGGTGTGTATTTGGAATATTTCAAAATAAATAAATTCTAGATAAACCGAATACGTTTTTGTTATATTATATATTTTTTCCGAGTTAATATAATAATTAAGTTATAAAACTCTTTTTTACGATGCTTCTTCAAGAAACACTTACACGAAAGTTTAAAAAGCAAAAGTTTGCAATAAAATCTTTTTTTTTTTTTTTTTTTTTTTTTAACAAAACAGGTCATGGATACAAGTGTTTCACATAAAAACTTCTCAAATTTATACTAATATATAATGCCATCAATCCATTTGGAGTCACAGGCTTCACAAAAATTAATAGGACACAAATGCTCTCCAAACCAAAAAGTTCAAAACTAGCCGAAAATAATCCATAAAATAATGAAGGGGTAATTTTGTCATAAAAAAGAATTTTTTATTCCTTTTTTTTTTATAATTAGTATTTCACTATTACGTGGAATATCCACGGGTTTCTTTTAGCATGGTCTAATACTATTCATTTAGTCCAAATATTTGACTTTCTTTTTTCTTCGTTTGCGTGGATGACCGATTGATGCTATGTGGATGTAGATCACCTGGAGGCCCTTTGGAGATAGGCCTACGAACGCCCCCGATCAGTGCAATGGGATGTGTCTATTTATCTATCTCTTGACTCGAAATGGGAGCGGGTGGGAAATGCAGAAGAATTTAATTCTAAAGAAGGAGATAAGAGGGAAGACTCTTCGTTGTTGAATGCGAGTCGGTCTCTTGTTGAAGTGGTGACTCACTTGCAACATAAGTTTTGCAAACCTGGGTTAATTCCACTTTCCACTGGACGAAGGCAAAAATAAAAAGATAGAATACGACGGGTTTTCTGGCGTATAAAGAAAGAATGACACGATCAAGATTACGCATTGAATTTCTGGTAGTAGATCCATAATCAAAAAAGTGTTAGTGCGTTGTAGATTCTTATCCAAGACTTGTATCATTTGATGATGCCATGTGAATCGCTAGAAACATGTAAAGTGTACGGCCGGTTCATATGTGAAGATCATACTTGCGCTATGCTATGATCTTTTTTTCAATGAACCATATAAACCAATACCCAAAACTCCCATTAATAAAAAAACGGAACTTCCTGCAGTGTACAAAATAAATTTTGTAGCCGAATACAAACGTTTCTTCCCCCCCCCCCCCACATGGATAGAAGTAGATAAACTTGAATTAATTCTAACTCCCACATGATGAAAAAAAGTAAAAGGTCTCGAGAAGAAAATGGAACCGAGGAAAAATAACGTCAAATAGAAACGAATAGGGTCTTACGGCACGATCACTATATCTTTTCTTTTTCTTTATCTCTCCTCTATAGAAAGAGAGGATGATACGTGGCGTGGTATACCTGATCATTTGGTCAACAAGACGTACGCAAGTTGACATAGCTCCATATATATGTTCTTTTGAGCTTGAATTCATAAATAGAATGAAATAATGGTGAGCCTAGTAGGGCGACGAACACGGCTCAAGGGTTTCTATACAAAGCCGTTCTCTTCTTCACTCAAGGGGGCAATGCACTCTTTGAATGGTACTTTATTCATAAAGAATGAATCTTTTTTTTAGAAGTTATACGGACTTTATAAAAGTAAATGCCACGCTCCGCGTGTCACGAGATATGGGGCGTTCTAATCGAAGGGTCATACTTCTCGTCTCGGTCTCATTGCATTGGATTCGATGACTTGCCCTGCAGTCCCCTAGCGCATTCTCTCTTTCGGACCCTCTTTGGATTTGCCTAAGATCTTTGGAATTCATTTATTTCTATCAGGGGTGGCTTGCTTTGGTTTTGGTGCATTTCATGTAACAGGATTGTATGGTCCTGGAATATGGGTGTCCGATCCAGTTGTCTGTCTACACTTGGAGTATTGATTACATGGAACATCCACGGGTTTCTTCTAGTATCTTGTAATTCAAGTAAAGAAAATATTAGGAAGACTATCTTTTTATAGTATAGTTTGTAAATCACTGATCACATAATGTAGCAATTGATGATTGAATTTTATATTTGATGATCTAAAATGGAATCCAATGTCAACCGTCACATGATGTGGTCTAAAACCATGGTCTCTCTAGCATCACCCTCCAAGTAATTAACAGAGTTTGCATGCGGTTCAATATCTTAGTAGATAAGGAGTTGAGTTTCCACACATGCGTCCCAGATTCGAAACTTCTCATTTTTAAATTATTATTATAATAGTTTCAAAATTTCTCTCTTCTTAATAATAAAAAAAAAAGTAAGTAACAGAGAGTTAGTCTTACATCCGAAGTCTCTTATTCAATTTTCTCTTACTTCAATATTATCCACTTGTATAATTTATTGTTATTAATTTCATTGGCTCCTCTAAGATATAAGATGCATTATAAGAGATGCAATTATCATTGACCAAAAAACAAAAGAGATGCAATTATCTGATCAAACTCTCGAGGGGGCTGTCGGTCAAAGATATGGTTGGAGGAAGATGCTGAAAAAATGCATGGATACCAATTAGTGAAATATGTTTGATCGACCATCCAATACTCTACGGTGCATGTGGTGCCACCACCTCAATTTTGGTGGAATTCAGATCCCAAAATCTTCCTCAACCTCTATTAGTGGCCTGTGAATATGAATCCCCACCCAAGCGATATGCTTACCGACAAGACATCAACACGATACAGCAGGCAGGCACCACGCCAATTAATTAAAGTATAATCATTTTGATTAATCGTAATCTTGATTTGTCATCCACTTGCTCGAGTTAAAGAAAGTTCTAGTTTGCAGTTGAAGGGTTAATGCGTTCTAAAGTGGTTCTGAAATTTGAGTTTGATTCTAGCTTTAAACGAATTAGTCTGTTAGAAATTTTGAGTTGCATGAGAGTAATCTTAATTATTCATTTAAACTGAATGATCAACAATAATAAAAAACGGAAAGAAAAAAAAAGAAAAAAAAAAGCATTTATCGTATTCTTGATGAACGTAAAAATGTTCTACCTTTGGATTTAAAAAGTTTCCACAGCTGTCAACCGACCTTGATCTATCATGCTTTATTTCTGCCGACAACTTAAAAAGCAAAGAACAAATTAGGAGAAAAAGGGGAATGGATGGTAGTAAATATGAGAACTTTAACGAAAAGCTTTCGATACTGTTTATTTTAACGAAAAATCATATTTTTACATTAAAAAGTCAATCTTGATACTATTCACTTTATCATTTATTTTGTCCTTATCGTTAAAACTCAAAGTTTTCAAGCCCTCTTCATTAGTTTTCCTTAAATATTATGCTAAATTAGTGCAATGGGAGTACTTTAAACCATTTGATTAATTGGCTACCTAAAAAACATCACTTGGTTAGATATTACTAAACCCTATACACATGTTGTTTTGTTTATGTGCATGCATGCATTCCAAAATTATATTGAGAGAATGAAAGAGTGAAAATTGGGTTAGATGCATGATAGGATAAGGATAGCCTGGTGGGATGCATTTGGATTTCGATATTAGAATGAACAAAAGAAATTTTATATCGTGAAATTTTCGATATATAAAATTTTGGGTTTCTAGTGCATAAGGTTTGCGTTTTTATAAGGGCTGTAAATCAGTTAGTTGGAGCTTGACAATGAAAGAAACAAGAAAAGTTTATATTCAGCTGGATAAGAATTAAGTTGGTATGTTTGATTCGTCAAACTTGTGAGCAACCGTATTCTTTCATGAGACATATGGAACTATATTATAAAATTCTTGAACAAAAGGTCATACTTGTGATTTTTCTTTTGAAGAATCATGTTTACATTTGTTCTAAGGTTAGATTGACCATCTTTAGTTTGACATTAATTTTAGAAGGAGATTGATATTAAGTCTTCTTTTTTTTTTCGCTTCTACCGAAATTTTATAAACTTTAAGAGCCGAACATGCTAATGCTAAAGATTTTGTTTGTTTCCATTATGAGCAAGGCTCAATATTGTTAAATACCCTATATCGACCGTATTTCTGAGAAAAGAAGAGTTTAAATATCTTAACCCTACTCCAACTAACATCGAAACCTTTTGTGATAAAACCTCACACTTGTAGGACTCTGCAAGTGGTAGTTAACAAGTTGGAGACAATATCGATGTTGTTGAAAGTGGGTCTTTGTTCCTTCACTCTAATATTTTGACATGGTATCAGAGTCAGGGAGCGGGCTCGTACTGCACGCGATGGGTGGGTTCCCTTGGCCCCACACGATGATGGTGGGTCCCTTGGCCTAGGGTGAGTCCCCTTGGCTCCACGTGATTGTCGATGTGTGGATCACTCACGTGTGACCCACTAATTGTCTCCC
The DNA here is from genome assembly GCF_042453785.1 of Malus domestica. Lineage (NCBI taxonomy): Eukaryota > Viridiplantae > Streptophyta > Magnoliopsida > Rosales > Rosaceae > Malus > Malus domestica. Next base: position 34,083,732 of record NC_091663.1, read on the forward strand.
ACGTGACGGAGTATATTGAGATATCTCACATCAACCGTATCTCTGAGAAAAAAAAGAGTTTAAATATCTTAACCCCACTACAACTAATAGCGAGGCTTTTTGTGATAAAAACCTCACACCAGTCGGACTATGCAAGTGATAACTACCAAGTTAGGGACAATATCGGTATTGTTGAAAATAGATTTTTGATCCATTTCTCTGATAATTAGAAATGATATCAGAGTCAGGCCAAACAAATTCACAATCCTAACCGAACTTTCATCTCAATCGGGCCAGGATTTTTAAGCCTATTCCGATCGTTGGGTCTAGGACAATGCCAACATGCCCATCAAAACAGGAGTTGGGCTATTGAGGCCAGGCAACTAGTTCAAGTTGATTCACATGGATTTTTGCCCGTTAGATTTAAAAGACAAGTTTGCTAATTGAGATCATGTGGTGTGTCAACTCAAAACATGCCAACAATACTCAAAACCAGCTTTTTCCTTAAGCACTTTTCCAACTGTAGCGTTTCGCGTTGTAAGATCCACTGCTCATATCTGTCCACTCAAGCTTGTTCAAAACCCCAAAGCGTGTCCAAAAGCAGAAAAGCCAGCAGCTTTCTTGTTTACTGTAATTCCCAGATCACCCAAAACGGAAGAAATGGTGATATCAAACAAGCCGAATCAATATTCAATCGCATGCCCGAGAAAAACACTATTTCCTGGACTGCTATGCTCACTGCATATGCCGAAAATGGCCAAACTTCCAAAGCACGTAAACTGTTCGATGAAATTCCCCAACGAAACATAGCATCGTATAATGCGATGATCACGGCTTATATTAGAAATAAGTATATGGTAGGTGAAGCTTTTGAGTTGTTTTCTGGGATGCCGGAGCGCAATGAGGTGTCTTATAGTGCCATGATCACGGGTTTTGTAAAGGCGGGGATGTTTGACAAGGCTGAGAAGCTTTACTGTGAAATGCCAGTTAGGTGGCGGGAACCAGTTTGTTCAAATGTTTTGATAAATGGGTATTTGAAGGTTGGAAGAACTGAAGACGCAGTTCGAGTTTTTGAGGGTATGATAAATAGCAATGTGGTTTCTCAGAGCTGTATGGTTGATGGGTATTGCAAAATGGGAAGGATTATTGATGCTAGAAATTTGTTTGATCAGATGCTGGAGAGGAATGTGGTTACTTGGACAGCACTGATTGATGGCTATATGAAGATGGGAATTTTTGAAGCCGGGTTTGAATTGTTCTTGGATATGAGTAGGGAAGGGCTAGTGAAGGTCAATAGCACTACAATGGCTGTACTGTTTGAAGCTTGTGGCAGCTTTGATAGATATCGAGAAGGGATTCAGATGCACGGGTTAGTTTCTCGTAAGGGGTTTGACTATGATGTCTTTTTAGGAAATTCTGTTATCATTATGTATTGTAGATTTGGATGTATGGATGAAGCTTCTAAGGTATTTAATATGATGAACAAGAAAGATGTAGTTTCCTGGAATTCCTTAATTGCGGGTTATGTTCAATGTGCTGAAACTGAAGAAGCTTTTAGATTGTTTGAGGTGATGCCTGCAAAGGATATATTCTCGTGGACGACCATGTTATCGGGATTCTCCTGCAAAGGGATGACTGAGAAAGCCATGGAGTTGTTCAAAATGATGCCTGAGAAGGATGATGTTGCTTGGACTGCCGTAATTTCGGGTTTTGTAAATAATGGGCAATATGAAGAGGCTCTCATTTGGTTTATTCAGATGCGTCGAGAGGAAATCAGGATCAATCCCCTTACTTTGAGCAGTGCACTCAGTGCTTCTGCCAGTTTGGCCAGTATAAACGAGGGGATGCAGATCCATGCTCTTTCATTTAAGATGGATATGGAGTTTGAATTATCCGTTCAAAATTCTCTGGTCTCTATGTATTCAAAGTGCGGGAACACTGTTGATGCCAATCATATCTTCAGAAGTATCACTTCGCCCAATACTGTTTCATTCAACTCATTGATTACAGGGTTTGCGCAAAATGGGTTTGGGAAAGAAGCTCTTAACTTATTTCGGAGCATGCAGAATGAAGATTGCGAGCCAAACCAAATCACCTTTCTGGGTGTTCTTTCAGCCTGCGTCCACGTGGGACTAGTAGAAGAAGGATGGCAGTATTTTAATTCGATGAAATTGGAACACAATATAGAACCAGGACCGGATCACTACGCTTGCATGGTTGATCTCCTTGGTCGAGCTGGTTTGCTACATGAAGCTGTCGATTTGATTCATTCAATGCCGTTTGAGCCCCATACCGGGGTTTGGGGAGCTCTTCTTAGTGCTAGCAGGACTCATTTATGTCTTGATCTTGCACAGCTTGCAACTCGAAAGCTAATCAGATTGGAGCCTGATGACGCGACCCCTTATGTGATCTTGTCTAATTTATATTCTACTTTAGGGAAAATGAAGGATGGAAACCAAGTGATGATGACCAAAAAATCAAGGGGGATAAGGAAGAGTCCAGGCTGCAGCTGGATTACAGTGAAGGACAAGGTTCATTTGTTTCTTGCAGGAGATCAATCCCATTTGGACTCGCAAGCAATTAAAGGATTACTCTCGATCATATCAATGGAAATGGGACAGCTACATTTTTATAGATGATAATTCTTTGAAATTTTTTATGTATTCGTCTTCTCAATCATCAAGGTTTTGGGATCCTTCCGCTGTTATGTACTTAAGTATTTATACTACACCATTGTTCGTCGGAGATTTGAGTAGAAGCTGTTGTTTATTTGCCTAAACTTGGTTTGGTGAGGGATACTCTGGTATGGTTTTTCGCCAATATATCTCTGAAAGAAGTGAACTGTTGGGTTCTCACGCAAACAGATTAATACTTCATGCAGTCCTGCTGGAAGAGTTAATTGGTAAAAATGCTTGGACTGTCATGCACTCCTGCTAGAAGAGTTCATTGGTAAAAAAAGGCCATCAGTTTCATTCAATATTTTACCCTAATGGAAAAGCAATGTTAGCAATAGATCCTCACCCAAAAAAACAAAAACAAAAAAACAAAAAAAAAAGGTTTTATTTTTATGAAGGAAAGAAGCTATTTCACTTAATTAACCCCTTTTATTATTTTTCTCAATGAGGAGTAGACCTGATTTTCTGTCAGATCGGATAAGAAAAGTTGTTTCACTTAATTATTTCCTTTTATTCTTTTTCTCAATGAGGAGTAAGTTTGATTTTCTGTCGGATCAGATCAGAAATACATGTTTTCAATTCCAATCCAAAAAGTTTCGGAAATCCAATTTCGGAATAGGGATTTTGGAATTTCATAGACTCATGCCAAATTCGATATTTCAGAAATCGGATTATTTCATAATTTCAACATTATGGGAGTTGTATGACTTACCAAGATAAAAAAAATATATATATATATATATGTCATCTCCATAGCTCTCTACATAATATAAAATTTTATAGTTATCAAATTCTCATTTTTTTGTAATATATTCAAGGGAGTTGTAATTGAAGAAATAGTTACATATTAGAGTACCTTGTATTACAAATCCAAAGTCAATAAGTACATAATTAACTGTGTAATTTCAGATCGGAATATTAAATACATTCCAATTCTTATCCATTTTTTTCAATTTTTTTTGGATTTCGGATTTGAATCAGACGGAATATTTGGGAAAATTTCAGCTTGGAGTCGGTTGGAATCGCATATATATTCCTATCCAAGTTGCAGGCCTAATGAGGAAGGATACTAAAAATGAGCCCAAGCGTGAGAGATTTTCTTATGCAACAAAGATTTAGATCTAATGGCCTCACCACGCAAAACTGTTTGTTGTGTTCAGTAGGTGCATTGCTCGTCTAATTAGATTGATGCACAGAGGGGGCTTTTCAATTTTTATGCGGTGCTTTTGGTGGTTTAATCTGTCGTCTGTCACTTGTTCTTTTAGCCTTGTGCATATTAAGGAATGCTTCACCAGTTATGTACTGGTGTGGAGTTTCATCGTCCACAACTGCAGCTAACCTGTTTGTGTTTGATATTTCTGATTAGCAAAAGAGAAGGAGAGAAGATGAATGCACATAGACGATGAGAAAAGAATGGTTGCTCTTCCTCTCTGCAAAATTCACAGAGGGATATTCTATTTCATTAATGCTTTTCTCACTCTCTCACATAACGTGTAGGGAGAGATATTACAGCTAATAAGAGCTGAGCTGGATCAATACATCAGAAAAATTGATCTCAGCCATTCCTTACCTAACAACTAGGATCATCACACATGGCACTCATGGCCTTACATCTTTTGACTTTACACTTGGTAGATATGCTCAAGTGAATACACAAATAAACTCATCTTATTTCACTAATACTAATCAGCTATAGACTTATAATTCAACACTCCCCTTTAAGTCTTGAGCTGATTTTACTCCGAGCATATTTCTAAGATAGTTGAACCGATCCTTAGCCAAAGGTTTTGTGAAAATATCTGCTAACTGCTCTTCAGTGGGACAGTACACCAAATCAATGATTCCTTCCTGTAGTGCATCTTTAATGAAGTGATACCTTCTATCTATGTGTTTAGTCTTCTGGTGAAACACAGAATTCTTGGTGATTGCAATTGCAGAGGTGTTGTCACACTGCAATGGAGTTGCTTCAGTTTGAAGTTCTCCAAAATCTTCCAATACAAATCTGAGCCAGATTGCTTGTGCAGTGGCATTTGATGCACTTATGTAATCTGCTTATGCAGTGGATAATGCCACGCAACTTTTTTTAACTGAAGCCCAAGAAAAAACTCCACTTCCAAAAGAAAATGCATAACCGGATGTACTTTTGCTATCATCTGGTGATCCACCCCAGTCACTGTCGCAATAGCCAATCAACATTGCCTTCTTGCCTTTTGTATACTCCAAACCATAGTCTAGAGTCCCCTTGATGTATTTGAGCACACGTTTGGCAGTTCCAAAATGCTTGCTAGTAGGACAATGCATAAATCTAGCAAGTAGACTAGATGCATACATAATGTCCGGCCTAGTAGCTGTAACATATAGAAGACTCCCCACAATGCTTCTGTATAATTCTTCACTTACTGCTCCACTTCCATCATCTTTGGTTTATTTCTCAGTCGCCACAAGTGGTGTGATCACATATTTGCACTCATTTAGACCGAACTTGTTTGGTAAAGAACTTGCATATTTTTTTTGGTGAATGAAAATGCTAAAGTTGGTCTGAATTATCCCCATTCCAAGAAAATGATGGAGAAGACCCAAATCTGTCATTTCATATTTTCTTTTCATGTCTTCTTTGAATTCTTAAAGCATCTGTCTATTACTACCAGTATAGACTATGTCATCCACGTAGATAGAAACAATCAGAATGTCTTGCCCCCCTTGCTTTGGTGTACAATGTTGGTTCACTCAAACTTTTCTCAAAACCACACTGAAAGAAGTATGTATCAATTTCTCCATACCAGGCCCTTGGAGCCTGTTTTAACCCGTACAGAGCTTTATGCAGTTTGTAGACTTTATCTTCCTTTCCCTTGACTACATATCCTTCGGGCTGATCTACATAAACTTCTTCTTCCAATACACCATTCAGAAATGTTGATTTTACATCAAGCTGATACAATTTTCAGCTCTTATGTGCTGTCAAAGCTACAAGTGTCCTGATAGTATCCAATCTAGCCACTGGAGCATAAGTTTCATTGTAGTCTAGCCCTGGTTTTTTAGCATAACCCTTTGCAACTAGCCTAGCTTTGTTTTTTTAAAACTAAACCATCAAGATTTAACTTGGTTTTGTAGACCCATTTAACTCCAATAACCGGCTTTTCTGTTGGTCTATCCACAAGCTTCCAGGTGCCATTCTTCTCAATCATGGCTAATTCATCTTTCATTGCCTTTAACCATGATTCATCTTGAGCTGCATCTGCATATCTTTCTGGTTCCAGAATGCATGAGTTGCATTGGGCAAGAACATCATTCAAATTTCTCCATTTCAGAGGTGAGTGATCATAAGTCTCTAAAATCTTTGCAGATTCAGGGGTACAGATTTCTTGTTCTTCTGTATAAGAGGGAAAACTAGAACTGAGGGAGCTTTCTTCAGTTTCACTCAACTCATATGAATTCACACCAACTACATTTTCAGGTTGATCCTGAATGTAAGTTGCAGCAACTGAATTTTGTGAATTTTCTTTCCAATTCCAAGTCATAGATTTATCAAAAACTACATCTCTTGACAAGATTAGGTTCTTAGTGCGTGAATCAAATATTCTGTATCATTTCTCACATGTAGCATATCCCACAAACACACCTTTGACACTCTTAGCATCTAGCTTCTGTCTTGTCTCAGTAGGCACATGTACATAGCACAGGGAACCAAAAATCTTGAGATGTGCTATACCTGGTTTTCTACCACTATAAGCTTCAAAATGAGTTGTATTTCCAAGTGCCTTTGTAGGACACTTATTTAGAATATACACAGCTGTGAGTACAGCTTCGGCCCAAAGAAAGTATGGCATATCTCTATCATGAAGCATAGCTTTTGCCATTTCAACCACAGTTCGGTTTTTCCTTTCCACTACTCCATTCTGTTGAGGAGTATAAGCCATTGTAAGTTGTCTTTGAATGCCTTCAGTATCACAGAACTTAGTGAACTCAGATGATAAGAATTCTCTACCTCTGTCACTCCTTAGGCATTTAAGTTTGAAACCACTCTGCAACTCCACCATAGACTTAAATTTTTTGAAATAATTGAATGCATCAGATTTGTATCTGAGAAAGTAAACCCAAATCATCCTTGTACAGTCATTAATGAATAGCATGAAATACTTGTTTTCTGCCAAGGATGCATTCTGCATAGGACCACACAGATCAACATGAATAAGTTCTAGAGGACGGTTTGCTCTCCAGGCTTGTTCTTTTAGAAACCAGTCTCTATGTTGTTTTCCAAATTGACATCCTTGACATACATCTTTGATGGCTTCTAGATATGGAAGACCATGCACCATATTCTTCTCACAGAGTTGTTGAAGCCCCCTGAAGTTCAAGTGACCTAGTCTTCTGAAGGAAATTTTGTGAAAAACATGTTCATTTGAGCAACATCTATAGCATGCAATTAAAAATTAAAGGCGGAATCATGCTTGTATGCACTCAAAACAAAACAATACCCATGAAATTCAAAGCCTAGTAGTTAGGTGAACCATGACTCAACTCAAGAACAAAGTGAGTTGAGAATTATTATACCTTTGTTGATTCCTCTTTGCATAAGCAAAGGTTAATCACCCAAGGAGAGGGCCTTCATTCCTTGCTTCTTAGATCCATCGATTTCTTGGAGGATGAGGATAGAAAAGATTCTCCAAATTCTCAAAATAGAGAACCTCTAATTTTTCCACACCAAGGAGAGACTTGAATAAAAGAGGAGTGACCTTGGAGGATGAGAGATTGCTAGCTAATCTCCTCCAAGGGGGGCCGGCCTCTTAGAGAGAAAGGGAGAGACATGTTCTCTCCAATTTTCTCTAAAAGAAACCCCCAATGAAGAAAATGCTATAAAGTCATATTTATACCTACCTTCATTGGAGTGGCAAACTTGTAATAAGTTCAAAACCCACTCCTTTATCAATATGGCCGGCCATAGGGTGTTATTGGGCTGTTTGGGCCTTTGTGAATATTTAGTCATTAAGTTGTCATACAACTTAAGTCAATGGGCTTGACGTTCGAAGCCCATTGGGCCTTGAGGCCCAAAACTAACCCCAGGTCTTTAACGAACTTTATTCATTTGATTAATTAACATATTAATTAATCATTGCCATAAATAATTAAACCATTTAATTATCCTTATTCATCTCCATTGTTTCTTCAATCTCTACCTTACACGGTGTACGATCCATTAGGTTCCTTTTAGCGAGGCAATGAGCGATTAGAACTCTTTCAAATCGATTGTGAATTGAAACTTACTTTCAATTCTCCCTTTAGTGATTATACACGTTTAGGGCTTCCACAAACCATGAGTGACACCTAGCAGTATGTCATGGTTACCCAAGCTAATCAGAAGAAGTGGAGAACCTATTTAGTTTAGGATTACAATGCAATACGATCTTTCTCTAATACAATACTCTTGACCACATTGTTTGGTTTGATAGTTTATTCATGTCTACTATCCAATGTGATTTTCTTACTTATATGATTACCTTGAACATGATTTGGAACGATTTCCTAAATCTCGTTCATACTCTGGCCAGAGATTCTTAATCATATCATAGAGTATTCTCCCTCAAACAGTTTGAAGGTTAGAGATCCCTTGTTGCGCATTCACTTGCCTCCATGGCTAAGTGGCTTAACCCCAACTATGTCGTGTACACCCTCTGACAGAGTGACTTTGACATAATCAAAGATCAAGGACCTAACCACAAGACAACTATGATGCCTCAGGTCAAATGACTACTTTGCATTATCCCAACCATGAGTTCTCATGTGACATGAGTATGAGAACTCATCGTTGATCGTGTTCAGTAGACTCATTCTCTATTGAACACCTACATGCTTGTCTTGGTGTCAATCACACCAATGACTCGAGACTAGTCATTCTCCCTAAGAGAAGACATAGCACGTACTGATCTTAACGGACTGTCAATGCCCAATTGGCAATCCTATGATCAGGAACGTTTAGGATATGTATACGAAAGAGAATGGTCTTATGAATCTAACTTCTTTAAATTACATTCTCCTAATCACATATTCCTTGGACTTATTGTTTAAGCATATAACATTTATATGAGACAGCTTCAAACAATAATCTTTGCCCTTGATATTAAACTAGATTAGTTTAACATGTGAAATGTCCGTAAAGTATCATCATATGATTGGCTTTAGGGCACATTTCCAACATCTTCTGTGCCAAATCTAGTAGAGTGCTCTATGCTAGCCTTCAGAACCAACTGATTGTTTTTCAACAGAGAAAGAGGGTAACATCTATTTTCCTTCTTCTTGACCTTGATGACAAGATTGTCAAGTGAAGGTCCATCAAATATACTACACAAGCCTGCTCATCCATTTTTCCAACACTCAGTAAGTTCTCTTTTAACCCTGGCAGGTGCATGACTTCTCTGATATACTTTTTACCTCTATTTGTATCTATCTGTAATGAACCCATTCCAGCAACATTCACTAACACACCAGTAGGCATTTGCACTTTTCCAGCAACATTTGTTTTTATGTCAACAAGAAGATCAGCATTCCCTATCATGTGGTTACTACAACCACTGTCAACATACCAATTTCCATTGACATTTGTCTCTGAGATTACACTATTAGCATAGAACAAATTCCCTGTCACTTCCACCTGATTTGCAGAGTTTGCCTTTTGCACATTCTTCCCTACAGTGCATTCTCTAGCCCAATGTCCAAACTTATCGCATGTATAACATTTGGACTTCCCCTTATATCTACACTCACCAAAATGAAACTTAGAGCACACTCTACACTGTGGTTTGATACTCTCTTGACCCAATGAATGTGACTGATATGAATTTGATGCAGGACTACTGAAAGATTTCTGTTGGAATCGAGGTTTTGAATCCCATTTCTTTCCCTTAGAGTTCCAATTCTTCTGGAATTTTGATGAACCAGATTGAACTCTACTTCTATTTTGCCCTTTGGGACTCACTGAGAATGATGCAAATGCCTTCTCAGTGGTATCAACATTATGCAAATCAAACCGTTGTTCTTGACTCTTCAAGATTGCAACAACTTTCTGCAATTCTACAGTCTCTAGACACTTTGTATTTTCTATAACCAAACAGATCGAATCATAAGGTTTGCTTAGACTTATCAGAACCTTCTGCACAAGTCTCTCATTAGAAAGAGATTCACCAAATGTTCTCATCTGATTAATTAAGTCATTCAGCCTTGTGAGATAACTAGATAAGGATTCATCATCTCGCATTCTAGCATACTCAAATTCTCTTCTAAGATTTTGAAGTTTTACAGATCTAACCTGATCACCACCATGGTATTCACCGTACAGTAGATCCCATGCCATATTGGCTGAGTCGGCGTTGGCAATCCGAGGAAAGATCTGATCAGAAACAGCATTTTGTATAATACCAAGAGCATTTGCATCCTTCATGAGCACAGCAACCATTTCATCACCGTCGTCTTCCGACGACCCTTCAGCTTCCTCCTTCTTCTTCTTTGAATCGGGTGTTGGCAATCCCTTTTCTACCAGATTCCATAACCCAATAGATTTGAAGATTGTTACCATTTTAATTCTCCAGAACTCGTAGTTCTCACCGGATAAGATTGGAGTTCTCACCTCCGAGCCTCCAGATCCAGACATCTTGCAAACCTTTCGTGAGCTTCGATTGAGCTAAGTGACCTCACAAATTTACGCCCAGATTATAAATGACGCAACCTGGCTCTGAAGCCATGTTAGTGTTTGATATTTCTGATTAGCAAAAGAGAAGGAGAGAAGATGAATGCACAGAGACGATGAGAAAAGAATGTGTTCGTGTCAGGACTTTCCGTCGGGGATGTTTCCTGGCCGACGAGCACACAGCTCCCCTGAAGGTTGGCGTCGGTTGAGGGCTGCTGTCGGGCTTCTGCTTCACTATCGGGCGTTGTCGGGCAAGTCTCGTCGGGCAGGACTCTTCGGGCAAGACTCTTCGGGCAAGGCTTATCGGGTAAGGTTGCTCGTCTTGCAGGTTCCTATCTTTGTAGTTTTGTCAAAGGTTTGAAAGTTTAGAGGGGTAGAGAGAGAGAAAGAGAGATTACAAAAGATGAATCGATACTACAGCAAGGTTGAACAAGGTAGCAAAGCTATTACAAAGGGTTGAAGAGAGGGTTATCCCGAAAGGGATGAAGGCTGACTACAGCTTTGTTTTGAAGGCAAATCTGGCTTTGAGCAGAGTTTGTGCTTTTGTGCTTGCATTTGTTTGTTTGTTTGAGTGTCCTTAATCCTGGATTTTCTTTCTTCTTATATAGACAACTCGGCTTGGCCTTTGGCAGCAGCAGCTTTGCCCGAATACGGTTTGAGGGTGATGACTCATCAGTTATTTTACATGTAATGCCACCATAAAGGGCTTTATGGGCTGTGTAGCTGACCAGTCTACACCACTTGGCCTTTGGGTAGGTAAGCAAGTGGTCTTCATGAGCTGCACCAAGTCAGAAAAGGCCTTTCCCTGCCTTCTGGGCTTCGACTGGGCTTTGACTATCTCCCTTTCGGGCCTCCTTTTGGGCCAACTCTTTTCTTGAGCCCAAAGTTAACTTTTAATCCAAACAGTGCCCCCTTCAATCAATGCTAAGGTTGGAATCCCATGCGTCATCATTGATTGAAAATCTGCATGCGTGCATCTCAGTTTTTGGAACTTCGTGTTTTCTAGACAGGATGAAGGCAACCTTGTGCCCATTGCTCTTCTCACGACCTTTGAACTATCCCCTGGGGCTCTATAAATTCTGGCTCGAAATCTCTTATGTCAAGCCATCAAATTTTCTTCAGCCTTTTCCTCCATCATCTTCGAGCGTTCAGAAACTGAGTAATGGGTTCTTTAGGTTTTGAGTGGGATCTCCTAAAACTCCCTTTTCGTGAGAAAAAATGGCTTTCCTCAAAAGACTGATGTCTCCAACACCCTTGGTCGAACACCTCACTATCTCCAACACCCTTGGTCAGATGGTTTCCTCTCGCAGGCTCGTCTTCCCACTTGTTGCGGTGATAAATCGGGCTTGACCATCACATACGGCGATGGTCCTGCTTGAGGATCCTCTACCAGGCACATGTTGGCCGCCCAACCCGATCACCTAATCGGGTTCGATCCATGAAGACATCGGAAAATCAGCTGAAGATCCCACTGCATCCAGAAAGAGAATTGACTGTAGTGCGTTGGCTTAGAACCTTTTGTAAACTTTATCAATTTGTCGAAATAAAATATATATTATCTCAGCAATTCTTGTCTTTCTATCTTCTTGAATGATTGATAAATATACACTGCACATTGACATCCTGAAGCTTGCTTTACCTTGTATCATCTTCGATATAACAGTCCCTAACATCCCACAACGTAGGACAATATTTCTTTAAAAATCTAACATTAATGGGATGTCTATGGCTGTTTCCCTCAAGGTCCGCCAAGTAGTATCCCCCTCTATCCAAAACGCAACTAATAATGAAATGACCTTCCCATGTCGGGCTCCATTTCCCAAAACCCTTGAGCTGAGCTCCTAGAGGGAGGACTGTCTTCCATACTAAGTCTCCCTCCTTGAAGGATTTCAATTTCACCTTTTTGTTATAGGCTCGGGCAACGGCTCGTTTCCCTTCTTGAATCTGGTTCAAAGCTTCAATTCGGGCGGCATCCAAGTCTTCAATTCCTTGACACATGGCTTCGACATACTCTTCACTATGCAATCAAAATTGGTTTTGAATTCTTACAGAACTTACGTTGATTTCCACGGGGAGCACTGCATCTTGCCTGAAAGTTAAAGCATAAGGAGTTGTCCCTGTTCTTGCTCTCTTAGAAGTTCTGTATGCCCACAAAGTGTTCCCTAGATTTTCATGCCATCTTTCTGGACTATCAATCACCATTCTCTTGATAATGTTGACCAGGATCTTGTTGCTGGCTTCTGCCTGGCCATTTGATTGCGGGTAGTATGGACTGGACTGGATCATCTTTATTTTGTACTTACTTGCAAACTCCTCAACTTCTTTTGAAATAAAAGATGGTCCACGATCTGTCACAATAGTTTCGGGCACCCCATATCTGTGCAGGATCTTGGTCCCGATAAAATTCTTGACTGTGGCTAAATTTATGGACTTTACTGCTGATGCTTCCACCCACTTGGTAAAGTAATCCATTGCTACAATTATGAAGGTATGCCCTTTGCTAGAAGCTGGATAGATTTGCCCGATGAAGTCCATTGCCCATCCTCTGAAGGGCCAAGGCTTGACCACTGGATTTAAAGGCACTGAGGGCACATGCTGGAGAGGTCCGTGCCTCTGACATTCTTCACATCCTCGGGCATAAGACTTACAATCCTTTTCCATGTCGGGCCAGAAATAACCATACATCCTAAGCAACCATCTCATCTTCGTTCCAGCCTGATGTGATCCACATACTCCTTCATGTACTTCAGCCATTACCCTCATGGATTCTTCTTGGCCCAAGCATTTCAACAGTAACCCATCTGGAGTTTTCCTTAGCAAGTTCTTCGCCCATAAGACATACTTGGTTGCTTGCTGTCTATCCTTCTTGCTTGTAGGCGAGGAAGGATCCTTCAAATGATGAATAATAGGTGACCTCCAATCTTCTATCTCGGCCTCTAGCACCATTATATCTAGACTGAATCCCATTTCTAAGATGGAAGGGAGGTTTCTTCTTTGGATCTCAACATCTACCCCATATTTCCTCTCCTGTATTGGCACTCCTAAGGCTAGTTGTGCCATCTCGTTGGCCGCTAAATTGGATTCCCTGGGAACATGATTGACCGATATCTCAGAATCCCAGAAATTCAATAATTGCGTAGCTGCCAAGTAATACCCCGCCATGGTAATATGTCTGCACTTGAACTCCCCATTTAACTGGTTTATTACCAACTCTGAATCTCCAAAGACCTCTACCTCTTCTGCCCCCAGATCCATCAAGATTTCCAGACCAATAATTAAGGCCTCATACTCTGCCCGATTATTAGTATTCCCTTGGTAGTCCAAGAGAAATGAATAATAATGATAAACTCCCTGAGGGTTTACAATTACAATCCCTGCTCCTGAAGCCTTCTGAGTGTGGGATCCATCGAAATAAAACTTCTAAGGAGTGATCCAGAGACCAGCCACTCTTCTTATCTCTTGCTGGACCCAGTCTTCTTTGCCCGAAATATCTTTTCTCGGCGGGATCCAAATGCTAGTAACTTCTAAGCTTCCAGGGATATTGATCACCTCACTTGAAGATTCTTGATGCTCGGTCAGGAAGTCGGCAATTGCTTGACCTTTGATTGCCCTTTGGGGTACGTACTGAAAACTGAATTCTGATAAAGCTAGAATCCATTTCCCAATCCTTCCTGCGAGCATTGGCTTTGACAACATGTACTTTATCACATCCGTCTTGGCGATGATGTGCACGTGACAAGGTAACATGTAATGCCTTAATTTACTGGCAGTGAAATATAAAGCCAAGCATAATCTCTCAACCAGGGAATACCTTGTTTCTACCTCGGTCAGAATTCTACTGAGGTAGTACACTGCCTGCTCCTTCTCGCCTTCATTATTTTGGGCTAGCAAGCTCCCGATTGACTTTTCAGAGGCAGAGATATACAGCTTCAAGGGTTTTCCCCTTTGAGGTGGCACCAACACTGGTGGAGAAGTTAAATAGGCCTTGATGCTGTCAAAGGCATGTTGGTGCGGTGGTCCCCATTCAAATTTCTCTTTATCTTTCAACCTTAGTAAAGGAGTCAGCGGCTGGATCTTGCCTGCTAAATTAGCAATGAATCTCCTCAAAAAGTTAATTTTGCCCAGTAACCTCTGGAGTTGCACCTTGTTGGTAGGTGAAGGTGACTCCATTATTGCCCGAGATTTGTTTTTATCCACTTCTACACCTCTTTGATGCACCAGGAATCCCAAGAAGTTGCCTGCTCTTACTCCAAACGCACACTTCTTTGGATTCATTTTCAATTTGTGGATCCTCATCCTTGCTAATGTCTGTCTGAGATCTTCCAGATGCTGTTCTTCTGTTTTTGACTTTACCATTATGTCATCAATGTATACCTCCATGCTCTGGCCAATTAGATCATGAAAGATGGCATTCATTGCCCTCTGGTAAGTTGCACCAGCGTTCTTGAGCCCGAATGGCATGACCAGATATTCATATGCCCCCACATGACCGGGACACCTAAAAGCTGTTTTATGTATATCTTCTGGAGCCATCTTTATCTGATTGTAACCGGCATTCCCATCCATAAAAGATAGGACTTTATGTTTTGTCACTGCATCTATGGATAAGTCGGCCATGGGCATGGGATACTTATCCTTTGGGGTAGCGCCATTAATATTTCTGTAATCCACACAACATCGTACCGCTTTTGTTACAGCTTTTAAAACGGGCACGATGTTGGCCAACCACTCTACATATTTAGCTGGTCTGATAAAGCCAGCTTTCACTAGCCTTTCAATCTCTTCTTTGACCTTTTCTTCTATCTCCTTTGACATCCTCCGTGGTGCTTGCTTGACAGGTTTATATCCCTCTTTGATGGGCATTCTATGTTCTACCAAGGTTGGATCTAACCCTGGCATCTCGGTATAATGCCAAGCAAAGCAATCTTTAAATTCTTGCAAAAGACAAACAATCCTTGCCCGATCATCAACCCCCAATAAACCACTGATCTGTATTGGTCTCGGGTCCTCCTCTGTTCCTAAATTAATAACTTCCAGAGGATCCTGGACTTCTGGTGGTGGCTTATCCGGTTCTGTACACAAAAATTCAACCAGCTCCGGGCTCTCGGGCAAGTCGTCTGGTCCATCTAGATCATAGATGCACTCGGCCATTTGAATGGCCCTATCCAGTTCTTCCCTGCAATCCCTGCTTTCATGCTGCCTGGTTGAAGTTTCCCCCTGCCATTCATGCTCCTCTCTGTCCAAGAGCTCCCTTTCTTGTCTTCTTCCCTTCCCGTATACCAGCAGTCTTTTAATCAGGGATCTGACTACCATTACCTGATCTCTCTTCTTTTGTTCAATCATTGATGGTGTAGGGGATTTGGGAGGATACAAAGTCTATCCCACTCCTCTCTAGTAAGGAGCATTCCTTGTTCCAAAAGCTTTTGGACCGTCACCTTGGTAGGGCGGCAGTTCTCGTCAGCTCCTGAACACTTCAAGATTCCTACATTGGGGTTGTAGAAACTTGCTTCTGCAACATTGGCTGTGGGGAGAAATGGTCGTGATTCGGCCTTTATCATCTCCCAAAAGCCTGGTCCTTCTGTGCCCGCTTCATGATAAACAGCCACTTGTTGATGAAGAGTAGAGGGTATGGCCAAACCTTGGTGGATCCAATCTCTTCCGAGTAAGGCCCCATAAGTGGAGGTGCAGTCCACCACAAAGAATGCCAGCATTATCTTTTTAGATCCCAGATCCACTTCTAGAGGCAATATTCCATGAGTCTTAGTGATAGCGCCTGAGAAGCTAGAGACTGTGAGGTCTGTGGGAATAAGATCATCCGTACCTCTTCCTATTTTCTTCATCTGTTTGGCTGGTAACACATTAACAGATGCTCCTCCATCAATTAGAATTCTTTTGAAAGGCACACCTTCTAAGTGGGCTGTAACGTATATGGGTTTCAGATGATTGGCCAACGAGCTGTTCGGGCGGCTAAACACCATCTCGTCTGTGTAAATCCTTAGAGGACCGCCTTTGGATGCTTCTGAGGATTCAACCGTGCCCGAGCTTTCTTCTTCAACTACCTCTACATTGACATGTGCCATCATTGGCTCAGTTGTCAAGTAATCACCCTCTATAGTAGCGGGTTGATCAGGTCTGGCACCAAATGTGGCGGACAACACATATGTCATGTTGATATGGAAATTACTAGGCTCGGGCGGATCTTCTTTATTGTCCTCAATCTGGTTCATAAATTCATCCAACCAGGTCATCGCATCAGCTGGAAGTAATGGTTCTGATGCCCCCTCCTGTTGTTGTTGATTCATGCCCGCATACAGTGTTTGTTTTGGAACTTCACCAAAAGGATCCACCAACGGCAGGGTCTCCTTTCAGATGAAATAGTTTCAGCACGGGTAAGACCTGGCTTCCACCCAGGGGTTGGCATCATGATTAGATCTTCTTGAGCTCTCCTCAAGATCCTGTACTTCCCAGGGTGTTGGCTCTGCGGTACGTGATTTCCCTCGCCTTCCGTCTTGCTGTTGGCTTCTTCTACCTCTTTCTTACTTTTCCAACGGAGCTGACTACTTCCTCCAGATGTTGTTTTCTCCAACTTTTGATTTTTGGAGGCTTCAGATGTTGTGGGGGTCTTCAAGGAATTCATGTAGGCTTTGTGCTGCCTTTGAACCCTCCTGACCATAGAGGCTCCCATTGGTTTGGTAGGCTGTCCGTTCTTCCCGACTACATACCATTTTCGCCCGAGGTGGGCAGGATTCCCTTTTCTACCAGGATTGGTCATGCTATCAATCTTCTTGATTTCCCTCCCCATCTGGCCACATTGAGGATGGTCTGCACCCCTTCGTATTTTGGCTTCCATGTCTTCCGCTTCATCAGAAACCTCATGGTTTCGAAATACCTCTGACAAAGCTTTGGGTTGGGAATCACCTCCTAGTCGTTGAAAGACGCTTCGGGAAGTGTCCTTTTTTGTTGCCTGCTTAATCTTTTCGCGGGCTTCTCTTCTGACGTCTTCTTCCTTTCTCCTGATTAGTTCACGGTCAATGAATACTCCAGCCGGGGGAATTTCAAGCTCACACTCGCATTGGCACTTACTGCACATAACCATCCCCTTGATTATGGCTGCTTTTGGATATTCGGGTGTTTTAATCACCCTTCCTGTAGGTTCTTCAGCCAATCTCTTCTCTTCTGGTTCCTTTGTAATTCTTTCTTTTCCCTTCTCAGCCCATGTCATATTGATCATATTTACAGGGACTTCTGAAAAGGGAACCGCAGGTTTGTCTACCACCAACTCTTCAGGCGGGCTGGTTTTAAGTCTCTTTCCCTCGGGATGAACCAGGTTTGTTTCTTTTCTGAAGCCTGTGGAAGCTTTCTCCAACCTTTGCAACATTTGTAGTAACGTAATTTGTAAACCTTCTGGCATTTTGACATATATTTTCTGATCAAGGGGTCCCACTGGGCGTGCCAAAACTATGTTCGTGTCAGGAATTTCCGTCGGGGATGTTTCCTGGCCGACGAGCACACAGCTCCCCTGGAGGTTGGCGTCGGTTGAGGGCTGCTGTCGGGCTTCTGCTTCACTATCGGGCGTTGTCGGGCAAGTCTCGTCGGGCAAGACTCTTCGGGCAAGGCTTATCGGGTAAGGTTGCTCGTCTTGCAGGTTCCTAGCTTTGTAGTTTTGTCAAAGGTTTGAAAGTTTAGAGGGGTAGAGAGAGAGAAAGAGAGATTACAAAAGATGAATCGATACTACAGCAAGGTTGAACAAGGTAGCAGAGATATTACAAAGGGTTGAAGAGAGGATTATCCCGAAATGGATGAAGGCTGACTACAGCTTTGTTTTGAAGGCAAATATGGCTTTGAGCAGAGTTTGTGCTTGCATTTGTTTGTTTGTTTGTTTGAGTGTCCTTAATCCTGGATTTTCTTTCTTCTTATATAGACAACTCGGCTTGGCCTTTGGCAGCAGCAGCTTTGCCCGAATGCGGTTTGAGGGTGATGACTCATCACTCATCAGCTATTTTACATGTAATGCCACCATAAAGTGCTTTATGGGCTGTGTAGCTGACCAGTCTACACCACTTGGCCTTTGGGTAGGTAAGCAAGTGGTCTTCATGAGCTGCACCAAGTCAGAAAAGGCCTTTCCCTGCCTTCTGGGCTTCGACTGGGCTTTGACTATCTCCCTTTCGGGCCTCCTTTTGGGCCAACTCCTTTCTTGAGCCCAAAGTTAACTTTTAATCCAAACAGAATGGTTGCTCTTCCTCTCTGCAAAATTCACAGAGGGATATTCTATTTCATTAATGCTTTTCTCACTCTCTCACACAACGTGCAGGAAGAGATATTACAGCTAACAAGAGCTGAGCTGGATCAACACATCAGAAAAATTGATCTCAGCCATTCATTACCTAACAACTAGGATCATCACACATGGCACTCATGGCCTTACATCTTTTGACTTTACACTTGGTAGATATGCGCAAGTGAATACACAAATAAACTCATCTTATTTCACTAATACTAATCAGCTATAGACTTATAATTCAACATAACCGCCACCACCTCCACCACAGCCACCACCAACGTCACTAGTTATTGTAGCTACAGCAGCTGCAGTAGCAAAAGTAAAACCATCTCCTCCCAAAACAGTTCCTCCACTTAACATCGCGGCCGGAACCTCGTTGACCAGAATGAGGCGCCGCGGTGGCTCATTTTGCTTTACGATTCTTGTTATTTGACGTGTAGAAAGCAAAGACACACCAAACAAATGCAGCAACCCCAGATAAGCCTTCGGCTACGAGAGTCTGCGCAAATGAAGTCATTTCTTCACAATTATCCTCCACAGGAAAAGGGGCATGCTGCGCATTCTTTATATATACACGTTTCGTATTGCGGATGTTAGGGGTTGGATCGTGCATGCATTATGCTAGACATTTTTTAAGTGCGTTTATGTGGAAGTTTACAGTTGTCGTTAATTTCTTTAGGGTTTACTAATTTGTGGGAGGTAATGCGTCAAGTTTGTCATTCAACATTTTTCTTCCCATCATAAGTTGACTTTTGGTGCATATAGCAATTTCTTGGAATTTATCATGCAAGCCATACTTATGCATACGAATAATGCACTAGGGTAGGCCCAGTGGGATCGACATTGGGCAGGGTAGTGTGTTTCTTTTTGCCGAGTGAGGAATGACGTATCAAGAAAGGTATCAAACGCGATGGTGTAGTGCAAAATAAGTCATTTATTGACTTAGCTCGAGAAAGCGTTGGATGAGCTAGAATTGAATTAATATCTCCTTCATTTGGTTGAGAAGGGAGAAAGCCTAACGGTAGGGCAACTAACTCCTAACGGATTTAGCTTCAGTCCCGGGATCTTTGCCATCGCAGCCTACGGCACCTGAGCATCCGCACGATGTAACACTCAACCCATGAGTTTTTTAAGCAATTCTTTTATTATTATGTGAGCGGTGATTTGACAAAATGGCTTTGGCAGAGAAGTGGAAAGGCCACTTTTTCTTCTTCGAATGAGAGCTTTGATTTAGATTAATTTAGTGTAAACTATCGCATGTATAAAAAAATAAAAAAACAAAATTCTAAACTGGTATAGATAACACCTCCTATGGTTGTGGCATTTAAATTTAAGTACACAAATTCATTATAATATAGTTTGGTACAGACAGTTCAGTACAAACATTTAGGTATACTAATTCATCATAATATAATTCAATACAGACATTTCGATTACAAACAGTCTTAATATATTTCGGTACAATCATTTTTGGAAACTTTTGTATTTACATATTTTTCTTATGTGTCACTCATTTCTTTTAAATGTTTTCTCATTTTAAGTTTATTTATAAGAAAGTTTTAACGAAAAGTCCGCGGTATTGTTCCCTTTAACGAAAAACCACATTTCTACACTAAAAAGTCAAATTCGGTACTATTCATTTTACCCTTTATTGGGAAGAAATAGTATAACATGATCCGATCACAAGCACCCTCACCCTCCTCCGCCACAGCCTCCACCACCACAGCCCCCACCACCACAACCGCCGCCACAGCCCCCACCACCACAACCGCCGCCACAGCCCCCGCCACAACCGCTACTATCTATAGCAAAAGCGGCACCAGCTCCTGCCAGAATGACCATCCCACCATCTTTCTGTCCACCGCCTTCGCCTCTTTCAACATCGCCGCGGTTAGGTTTTTGAGCCGAAGAAGGCACGACGGTGGCTGAGCTTGTTTGCTTCTTCTTGTTACCTGTACTACAGCAAGAAAGCACCCCAAAAATAGCAATCACAGAGCCAACGGCTATGAGACATATTTCAAATGCGTTCATTTCTTCAGTTTTATTAGGTATCGCAAAAGGGCATGTCGCGCACTCTTTATATCTCTACGTGTTGCGTATATTTGGGTTTCCATTTTCATGTGAACATTATTAATGTAAAGGAAGAATGCGTGAATTAGTCTGTTATGGCATGTACGAAGCAGTTTCTTGGAAATCTATTACGCAAACACAGAGCTAAAGTTGGTAGATATTGACCTCTCGAATATGACCTTAAACTTCAATCCGTTGCGTTTCATATTCAAATCATCGTCCTCTCATTATTCTAGCTTAGAGATATATTATTGCTTATAATAAAAATAAAATAATTGTTTAAGCACAAAACCGAGTATAAAATAGAGAGTTTTAACGAAAAACCACATTTTTACACTAAAAAGTCAAACCTTGTACTATTCACTCTACCCTTTATTTTGTCCTTATTATTAAAACTCAAAGTTTTCAAGCCTTTTTCATTAGTTTTTCTTATAAAATAATGGTTTATCGGAAGCTGACTGAATCTTCATATTTTGATAAACTGTTAAGGCCATAACAAAATAATGTTAATTATTTAAAATTTTGATATTCGGAAATCTTATATGTTCAACAAGGTCTCCAATACAATATCAATTTGTTCAATAACGGAAAAACAAAGTCTTATTACACTAAGTGAAGTCAACGGTATGAATCCTAAAACGTCAATGTGCTCGGTTTGTTCAACAAAGAGCGGGAAAAAGAAAGCCCTCATCCGAAGTGAACATTTCATTCTGTTTTTTGCTATCCTCTCTTTTTTAAACATTAGTGTTATACAAGTCCAGTTTAAATGGCTACTTCGAATAATTAATTAAAAAATAATTGCAGTACAAACAATTTGGAATTGTTACAGTAATTCGACCCATACGAGCTGTCCTTTTGATTCTTCACCTCTTCACAATTGGAAAGTGAAATGAATCTGACATTTCAGTACCAAAAGAGCTGCTGCTAGGCCGGCCGGCCGGCCGGGCTTTGTGTACAAAAATAGACAAAATCGCCCGAGACAAAGTATATATCAAGCATCCTCTCTGTCTCTTCAGTCTGATCTTGGGCGATTTGAGCCGCCTTTGTGATTATTGTACAAGGGTAAGATCCATCTGGACCCGTGTTTCCTTCTTCCGTAACACCGCCAATATAGTATGAACAGAGCTACCAAGACACCGGCTGGAATAGCCCATCTGCCACAAAGGAAGAACAAATTAAAACACAACTTCACTTGCTATTCAAGCAACTTCGAGGGGACTAGAGTAGGAGGGTTTTGTTACCTGTCCAGATCAAGGACGGGACTGTATACGAGTGTTTCCCAAGTGGCTACTATTACATGCCAAACGGGGTTGTAGTAGAGAGACTCTGCAGACCAAAACATCCTCGTGTATGTCTCTAAGAAGATGAACATGATCCAGGCCCCGATTTCAATCAATATAAACTTTATGATAAACCGGCCAACGACCACCATGACAAGGGAGAAGGCGACCAACCAATTGAAGAGTCGGTGATTGTACTCTTTTATAAATAGAGATCGTGACTTGCCCAACATCTGCAAATTAAATCATATACATCGTACAAATGAGTTTTTGCACACTGCGGGGAGAAATTGAAGACGAGGAAAACAAAATGCAGAACACAACATATGCCTGACCTTCATCATGCGAACCTCATAGTTTACTTTTGCAGGTCCAACACACTCTTGCTCAAAACTTTGGTTGCACTGCAGGAAACCTGCGTTGAATTTTGCCATGGAAGGAAGTCTGAGAACTTGTAGTTGGTCCATTTTATCCTCACATCTGGTATACAATGCCTCACAGAGCTTTGAAGATTGATATTTGTTTGCCATGACCACATTCTTAAACACCTAAACAAATCCCCAGAGTTCAAGCAGCAAAGTCATGCTAAAATATTGCAGGATGCGTAGCTGGTGCAAGTGAGGGTGCCAACAAAATATGTAAAACGACTTGGCATGTTAAGGCAGAGACTAAGTACATAGAGAGGGGTTTAGAGCTACTATTACAAAGTTCATATACCTTGTCTACTTCTTCTTGTAGTTGCTCGACTGACTTCTTTGCATGGTGACGGCCAAAATGTTGATCCTCAAAAAGTTTCATCACTTCCTCCATGGACCGTTCATGGTATTCTTGCACAGATTGCTCTACGAGAGGTAAACTGAGTTTTTCCATCCTTTCATGGTACAGCTTTAAGCATCGCTCAAGAATACCCTTATTGAAAACCTCCACCAGAGAACCTGTTGATGGGATCTCCCCCTTGTTCAACGCTTCCAGAATCTGAAAAAATAATTAATTAAAAAAACGCAAAACAAACTAAAAGAACGATTGTAGCTAGAATCCTTTCCTTTACTTCTCTGAAATACCTTATGGATGGGATGCCACACAACATAAACTGTAATGAAACTTAATGATTGTCCTATCTTAGCTGATTTTAACCAACCAACATTATAATATAACAGGTACCTGCTCCAGAAAAGATACAAACTCTTTTCCATTTAGAGTTTTTCCCTGCACAATCTTTGGACGGATGATACTAGAAACAAGCTGTTTTAGTTGTTCCTTTTTCTTAACATACATCGGGTCAAGCTCACCATCCTTCATGTCGCAGAGTTTCGTTCGCTCAAGGTGAGGCTGTTTGAAAGTTCGGAATCACCACAGAATCAAAACACTTGACAAACAAATAGAAAATATATCCATAGCAAAGGGAAGTTTAAATTTATTATAATACACGCACAATATTACAATAATATGGATTATATTGTATAGGTTAGAACGATGCTTATTTTTATCAACAATGAACTCAAGCGTCTTACTCAATGTTGAAATAACCATACAGCATACATAGCAACTAAGAAATCATAAATTATTGCACACAGGTCAAAAATAAAGCTTGTCCAAAACATGCCCACGTCAAGGGAACTCGACACAACATTTTGCCCATTTTTTAACAAAAAAAAAAATCTAGGGATTTGCTGTAAATGTGTAATGCTGAGAGGCTTCATTGAGCAACCTCCCAACTAAAATAAAAAGCCAAGAAAATGAGTGCAAAAACTGCTGAAAATAGGAAAACCCATACTTGTGGTAAACTGAAGGCGGTGCTATTATCACCCATAATAGCCAAAGAATCTCGGATCTGGTTGACCTGATAAAGACACACAAAAAGGGTTCGTTTTCATTCCGCAAACAGCAATATCTCAGCGGAAACGCCGGCAAGTGATAATATAGGGGTGAAAAATACCATATCAATGTTTTTGTTGCCTGCAATGTCACAAAGCACCCACTATTAAATCCATGATAGACAAAATAAATAAATAAGTTGTCCTGCATTTATGTAAATAGTAAAAACAGATCTTTTGCAAGAATGCATACTGGGAGGAAACAAAACACTAACCATCACTGTTAGGGACGCGAAGAAGAGCTTCATTAACCATTTCTTGCACAGATTTCCCTTCTGCAGAATAAACACCACAATGTCAATTCATGAGCATTCTGCTGAAAGCTTGGAAAAAAGGGTTGATAGCTGAAAAGACAAATCTTGGTAGACTGTCATTGTAACTTCTATGTTGCCCATATTTAACTTAAACAAACATGCTATAGGCATTTCTCAAACTTACGTAAAAAATCACGCTGGATGAGCCACAATAGCTTTGCAGGTTCAAAAGCAACATCTTGTCCCTACAAAACAATCCAATCATTCACATGTGTAAATTATTGTGAGATAATACACACCAAGGACAATGATTTAAGGGATTGGAATTTACCTTAACTCTATTTGCCACATGAAATTTGCAACCAAGACGCAAACATGTCAGTTTTGATAATAGCAAAACAAATTAAGTACAATAACAACAAGGATTGAACAAACTGCGGACCTTCCATAAAATTCTTCAGCAAGCTCAACAGCAAATGATAAACGGGCAATGTCAGCTTCACGGATCTACAGGAAATGACAACCAAAGAGATAAATCAAATACGGCAAACTGGGCTTGAACAATAATGGACCAAGGACCTAGTACATGTTTCTATTACATCACGCGTTGTGCAACTCACCGTCTCAGGCAGGTTATAAACAAGGACAGAACTCATAACAGTTGCCAGAGCAAAAATCCTGCAAAAGAATACTCAGAAACCCAGCAGAAGACACAAAACTTGAATGTCCACCAAAGGAAAATTGAAGATTACATGATGACTTGGAGATTACCGGTCATCATATACATTTGACTTCCCAACACTTTCAAATCCCTCAGTATCAAGGTAAAAAACCGAAGTTTTCACTCCGTCAATATCCAATTCTATTGGTGTTCCCCATACCCAAATCCCTGTAAGAGGCAAACAGCCACCGTAAATATATCTCTCTAAAAAACAATAATGCACATCCATGATATCAAGGCTGCATATAGATTTACCTTTTGTTTTTGTGTCACGCATGTGTCCAACACCAAACCCTGTGGGGAAACCGTTCAAAAATAAAACTTAAAGGTTGTTATATTGTTCAAACCAAACAGCTAATGCATAAAGATTAATCAAACAAGATCCACAAGGAGAAGGCGATAAAAGTATAACTAATTGAAGTAAAGACTACACCTTCATAACAAGAAAGGGAGAGCAGTTGGTTGAGCAAAAAAGATTTTCCAGAGCGGTACGGTCCAATAACCTAAGAAAAAAATCATTTGAATAGAATCAAAATGTACACGGAGAATAGAAAATTTGCTTTACGCAGGGAAATGTAAGACAATAAATTTAATCGTAAATCTTTAGTCATATTTGTATGCATGGAGACTGAAAACCACTGCCTTAAACTCAAGCTAAAATTAAATACCCAGAGTTTGGTAAGATTTCCAAAATTAAAAATGTAAAGTTCGATGTATAA
The DNA here is from genome assembly GCF_042453785.1 of Malus domestica. Lineage (NCBI taxonomy): Eukaryota > Viridiplantae > Streptophyta > Magnoliopsida > Rosales > Rosaceae > Malus > Malus domestica. The sequence goes on from NC_091663.1 coordinate 34,109,263, forward strand.
TCTTTTAATATTACGTATTATACTTTGATATCTTCTTAACTCTAGCTTACAAGTAACATAGATGCTAAGGAGAAGGTTTAAGTCTTACGGCAACAGCTGCAATTGGATTTGTTATTCTTTCAATGGCCTCCAACCCTTCCCTTGAAAGACGAAGTTTTGTATGACCAGGATCAGGCTCCACAATAGGAAATCTGTATGTAAAATATTACACAAACATTAGCCACATACGATGTACATAACACTGGCAGAAAAACAGCAACAATGGTTAGGCAGCATGTAATCTCAAAATTAAGGTGCACAAAGTGACTCATGGGTCGACAAGGTTTCCAAAATAAGATGCGAAAATTCGCAGTACCGCACAGTTGAGGCAGGGAGCATAGTTTCTGATGATGTTTTATTTCCCTCGTTATAGTCTCTCATTAGTGTTTAGGAACATCCTACCTACGTCGAGAGCAAAACAATATTTAACCTTCACAATCTAGAGCACCTTAAAATCATGTTCAACATTCGTCATTGGCCGGCACTCTCGCATTGCTGCATCATTCTAATTTACACTATCAGAAAGTAAATTAACATAACCGCACTATCAATTGGCTCATAAAAAAAAATTTAATATGAAGCACATTGACATACTTCATGCTGTTAACAAATCACTAAACGACACAAATAAGCTAAAAGTTCCCAACTTTTCAGTATTTTGGAAGCACTTTTCCAACTTTCTCATGTTTCTGAAACTTGTTTTTAGAATCACTAAACGCCGTCCCAGATCTAAAACAAAAGTTTCAAAATTTATTCACTAAGCATAACAAATGCATTGCAATATTGTTCACCATGATCAAAATTCAACTCCAACTATCCAAAAAAGCCAAAAGCCAAAGCTGTTTCCAGCTAATCCCATTGGCACCAGATTTCTCCCATCAGCAAAAACAGAAAACACACCAAACTTTAGATTCAAAAAGACAGAACTTGCATCACAGAAATCACTTACGCCTGGTGGAAATTCTCAATTGCGAGCGACCCAGATGCGAAAAAGCAGACAACAATCGAAAACACAAAAACCCAATTCGATATCGCCATGGAAGAAGCAGGGGCCTTCATATGGCAAATGCAGTGGAGTTACAGGCGGGTTCACGGAACTGTGTGCACCGAGCAATCATGGGGGTCAGAAGAGCAATCGTGTTTAACAGAGAGAGGCAGTGTGCGTAATGGGATCTGGGGAAGACGAAGAGATGAGTGTACGTTAAGAATCGTGCACCCACACGATGGCGGTTTACTGAGAGGGGAAAGCTTTCAGGACAGTTGGCTTTTTGTCCCGAAAAGCACAGGATTCCTGCCCTAAGAGAGCGGAAGTGGTCTGATTGGGGTTGAAGTTTGGATTGACGGATGAATCCTCGAATTTTGGAGTTTGGCAAGGGTAGGTTGGTAAATTAGAGTAAACAATATGTCGGAGTAACGATTTTGGCATCTGGAAGAGAACTGGATTCTGATTGGTTACGTTTACGTTGTTTGTTGTTGTTGTTATTGCTGCCCTTTTGTGTTCCAAAACGAAACTCCACGACTTTTCCAACGTTCTTAAATTGTCTTGGTGAGGATTGGGGCAACCGGTGGGTTCGAGCCACGGTTCGTCACTCTTTTTTGGTGTTGTGGATTTGCCTATATCCACGCTCAGATTAGAGCGCAGCGCCTCTTTGGTGGTGTTGCTTTGGTTTGGACTTGAAAATCTGGTCGTAGCTTTGTCTGGGCCGCTTTTGTTGGTGGTTGTGTTTGGAACCTTTGTCGCATGCAGTTCATCTTTGCTGCTCCGCTGGACTTATGGATGTGGCGCATTAAACGCCGAGTTATTTTATGATTGGATATTCATAAGTAAGTTTTACAGTTTGGCATTTTAATGGCCGAAAACCACATTCATCATCAAGACATACATCTCTTTTGAGTACTTGTGTCCGTATAATTTGGTGCCAGTTCGGCGTGCTTAAACCCTTACGAATATAATCACTATGACCGAACTCGGCGCCAACAATCCGTGAACTTCGTAAAACTAGCAACCTTGTCTTCAGGCTCTAAAACCCGAAGGCCGAGACATGTTCCTTTCTCGACCACAGTCGCAAGATCAAGAAGTCAGCAGCTCGCCCATCGTGACATCAACACATTTTACTCACCGGCCAAGCTCGACCGTCAAGTTGGCATGCCCCGCACACAACCGAATGACGTAGTTAACTTTTTAATTACTCGGCATGCGCATCACGTAGGCTTGATAGTTTTTAAAGTCAACAGTAACATATTAAGCAAATTTTTTTTAATGTAACGTAATAATAAGTGGTACAAAAAATAAATGATTGAAATTGAAAATAAAAAATATAAGCAATTGTGGATTAATTCTAACGACTAAAGCACTTGTGGCACTGAGTATTCCGCAACATTGAAGCCTCAACCCTTATTAAGTGCCGATTTATATTCCTTCATGTCAAAAATATTTTCGGGGACGCTTGATAAAAAAATAAAATTATTTATGAGTTATGTAAGAACCTGTAAAGGGTTTTGTTTTTTCAGGGGAGGGGTGCTTCTAAAATGCATTTGCAGGAAACATTTTAATTTTTAGTTTAAAAATTTTTGCTATGCTTCTAGCAAGTGTTTTTTCATAAAATGCTAGTGAACATAAGTGCTTTTACAAAACGGACCTAAACAAAGTACCCCGCCCTATCACTTGCACCAACAAACGGATCCCATCCTCTGGACACCTCGGCCCAGTTTTAATCCAACAGGGAAGTCTCCTGGGCCGGCCTACCCTCTACAATTTAGTGAGACATGTTAACTTGGTTAAGGTCATCGAAAAGCCTTTTTGAACCATAATTACATCGCAGAGGCTCTTTGCCTTTGGGATCTTAATTATGTGTTACATAATCTCCCCGTTTTGACAAGACGTGATAAGCGATATTTCAGTCATCAATAAGAACGATTATAATGGGAGCCACGTGAGTATATTTTTCACGTAATTAAGACATTGATTTATAGGTAATTTGCACAAATAAACATCATGAGTTAATTTCTACACTGTCATCATAGACACCGTTAGTACAAATCTGTCACAAAAACGATACACACAACAAATTTACAGTAAAGCGCGCACTATCATCGCTAGCAAGCGAGACCATGTCAAGTCATGGTTGATAGGTAAGGCCACATCATTAGTAGGTGAGACAACACACGCTAAAAACGGCGTAAACAACAAATCGACACTAATCCGAGAAGAATCCATCGATTGACTATCTCAATAACAGGGATTAGGATACCTACGCAAAGACCGCCCGTGACCATATCGTTTCTAGTGAGATACGCAGCTACCACGAGTCAAGTGAGACAGAGCCGCCATTGATCTGACCAAGTAAGGCGGCACTGCCATAGATATGGTCGAGGAGAGTTCATTTTGCATGGAAACTAATCGTAGAAGATGAATTCAACCCACCAAAAACCCACAAATCCTACACAAGCCACGAATCTAGCTTAAAATCAACGAAAATGACCTTGTAAGAGGCCAAGTTCCAAGTTTGCGATGAAGGTTTCCATGAAATTCAGGAAGAGAGGTTGCCCACCACACCAATTGGTGTGGGAGGAGGAGGAGGAGGAGAGACGCCTAGGTGCGGGAAGTGGGAGGGGAGGGGATGGGAAAGCCTCATAATCCGTAACTTCTCACTATTGTTGTACTAGAGTCTAGAAATCCCCAAAATTAGAATCATCACCGATCGCAACGCGCAGTATACCGCAGATCTGAGATCGACGTGTACATAAACCCTAAACCCTTTTTAATCATTTGTGAGTGTGGATTCAAATGAATAAGTTTTTGTACAAGAGAAAGATGGTTGCATTTTAGTGAGCCATTGATTGCAATCTTGCAGAACTAATTTCACGTAACGAAATTTAGCAAGTGTCTATAGTCCACGCGCATGTCAGTTAGTCATAAAAAATTTAGCTTTGAACAGTTTATATGTTGACCTTTTGTCTTTCTAGGATGAGATTCAAAAGTTGTGGTCTAGTAGGAATTTTATGGTCATGTACTATTGGTTATGCTCGCTAATATTTTCTCCTCATGAGGACATAAAGGACTTTAGCCCCCTACTAAGCTATATTCGCTACATCGATGACTAGATGTCAACGAAGTATGCGAGAATCAAAACTTACATACATTCACAACTTACAATTAGTCTAACTATATATTTTATACATATATGGTGGCAGATTGAAGAGATTAGGGTTAGGTCTATTTCTTACGAAGTAGTTAGAATTCTCTCCCTTCCAAATCCTCTCCCCTCCTTTCCCCTCCCCACCATCTCACTTTCCTCTTTGTCTTCTCTCTCTGCGAAGAAGTCAACACAAATGTTGATATGACTTAATCGTGACTGTTATAGGAGAAGAGGGAAGGGAAGGGAAAAGAATCCTACTTCATTTCTTACATCATTACTGCTCCCATACAACAGGGAATGGCTTCATATACTGATTGCACTATACCTAATGCCACAGGTATGGTTTGATGGGTAGGAACAGGAAGGACACAACCATCAAACCATACCTGTGGCATTTGGTATAGTGCAATTAGTATATGATGCCATTAGGAACCAGGAATGACACAAACAACAAAGACCCCTTTATCATCTGCAAAAACTACAACAGAAAAAACGTAGTATGGACACATTCTTTGAATGCCAAAAGCAGAACCCTACTTTTGGCAAGTCCTGAGAGCAGAAGCCAGGGTTAATAAAGCTTGCTCTACAAACCCTAGCTAGCATCATAATATAAATTCTTCGAAGTGGTCCATATAATGTGACAGTAAAAAGATTACAGTAGTACTCGAAGCGGAAGGAAGGCATGTGTGATGTGTGTTTGGATCATATCAGACACGAAGCGAAACTCTCGTGTCCCTTTGCACCGACGCATGCAAAACATCAAAGGTTGAATAACAGTAATGGTTCTAATATAATTTCTGTAGTTTATTCGGATCTTCACTTTTGTCATGGTAATTTTGTATTGCAATTTGTTCTTGCTGTATTCTACTTGTAGTGCGGTTAGTCCGTTTTTCAAATGAGAGGATGTTCGCATGGAAAAATCTACTTATTTGACGGATTTGACTAAAGTAAATCAAAACCAAAAATATAAATACACAAATTTAACAAAAATTCTACATCTGTCCATGCATTGTTAAGTGATTAAATCATTTCTAAATTTTCACTTAAATTTTTAAGTTTAGGACCTCATTTTTATCATTATCGTTGATAATTAATATATTACTATTAAAAAAATCTGTCAGTACATTCGGAGATTAAGTTGTCGATGTTTCCATAAAAACTGCCATATGAAACCTTTGCATGTACGAAACTGAAAACACAAGTAAACAAAGGGCACTACTAATGCAATTCGACCAAGAATAAACACAAAAGGTACCTTCATGACTTCTTAATTTATTATTATTTTTTTAACAAATAATATTATCTACACTAAGAAAGAGAAGAACGTATTTGCATCACAAAAGTACCTTCATGACTTCGTAATTTATTATTTTTAATTTTGTTCTTTTAACATGAGAAACATAAATTTAAAACAACTTTTACCGCAATAAAATAATAGAGTATATATTAGTGAACTGGGGAAAGAACTATCATTTTGTCATATCGTGAATAAGGACTTGTTTGGAAAGTAATTTAAACGACTGAAATGATTTTTAAAGAAACTATTTTTTGTCTATTTTTAATACAATTGTAAATTAATTATGAAAAAATACTTAAATACTTTCTACAAAAAAATACATAGCAGATACTTCTTACTGGAAACTCTTTTGAACACACAAAATTTCAAATCAACCCTAAAAATTATAAGTTGAGGACAAAATCATAGTAGACTGCAACTAGCAGAAAGCATTATTTGTCTTCTAAGATAGCAGAATCCCAAAGCCTCTGAACGCTCCACCAGAACCTGAAGACCGACTACTTTATACAAAAGCCATTCCGTATTTCAAAATTTTCAAAACTTGCCTCATATAAAGACACCTTGGCTTATTTATTCAAAGTTTCAATCCCACGTTATGAAAAGAGTGCATGTGGTAAAAAATAGTTCAACTATTTTCATATTGTCAATTTATTTTATAATAAAATTTTAACTTTTTTTATAGTGTCAGAATATGTGTGAAATCCAACGGTCATATATGCTTCACGTTACCCTATTTATATTGTCCATGCATTAGATTTGAAAGTCGTCACACGTGAGGAAACGTGTTGAGAGTATAAAGCTCACATCGAGAGAAAAGAGACATTGCAGGTGCTTATAAAGACCTACTTCCCATATTACCAATTAAGTTTATACTGGAACTTCAATTTTTTTCATTGTTTATTTATGTTTGAGCACTACTCCAGCGGTCTAGGGCAGAACCAGCCATTGATCGAAAGGGTATCGAATGACTATAATTCTAAATACCTAAACAGACAATAATTCTTTAATGTGTTTTCACTAAAAGTGTTTTCAGTCATTTTAAAAGCACATTGAAACAAGCTCTATAAAATCTAACATAAAGCATTTTCCAGCTAAATAGAGACAACTACATCTGGACCCAAAAACTAAGTTTGAAAAAAATTAGCTTAAACTGTGAAAGCACACGTGGTTAAGTGTGAGAAACTTTGGATAAAGGAGAGTTTCAAACGCGATTAAGATTTAAATTAAGCAAAGAATCACAGCGATTTGCAAGTTCACCAAATTAGTTTGTCCCAAGCTTAATCCCACAAGTAACCCAATATTTCAAGGACAAGCTACCAAAAACAAAATTTTATTTGCGATTGAGTTAACTAAAGTTGGTGGATTCCTTTCACAAAGTAAAACATCGGTCTCAATCAGTTGGACGTTGGTTTAGGAGAATTTTGCGGCATAACAGTTGCACCACTGCGTAGTACTGGATAATGTATTATAATGTTAACACGAGAATTGATGTTAAATTGTTTCGTGACACAAAATTCTTGGAGAGTTGCATTTTTTAAGAGAGTCACCTTAGCATTTGGTCTCAAGTAGTTGGACGTTGGTTTAGGAGAATTGTATGGCGTAACAATCACACCACTGCGTACCTACTGGATAATGTATTATAATATTGACACGATAATTAATGTGAAATTGTGAAGTAACATATAGTTTGTGAAGAGTTACACTTTTGAGTGAGTCGCCTTAACATTTCTCAAATTAATAACAAACAAATTTGTTTTGATTAGGTCTAACATCTTCTCTCGACAAAGGCTACAAAGACTCTCTCAAAGTTAGGCTCTTCATGAGCTATTTATCAACTCAGAGTTTAACGTTATTTTTCATACCAACATTATAAAATATTATACCATAGATATACAGTATTAAAAAATTCATGAAAATTTTCATTTTTAAAAGAGTCTTCTTACTATTCCTCTCTTCCAAATTGTATAATTTTAATTGACCCTACCTGAATTTCCCTATTTAAAATGTTTATATGACAATAAAAGCGAAACAGATAGAATGAGCTTTCAAGATTTAAATAAGAGAGTTTTAACGAAAAGTTCACAGTACTGTTCACTTTAACGAAAAATCATATTTTTACACTAAAACGTCAAACCTGGTACTATTTATTTTACCCTTTATTTTGTCCTTATTATTAAAAATAAAAGTTTTCAAACACTTTTCTACATGACTTAAAACAAAATACCCAAAAAATAAATTTAAAATAACGCAGTTTCAAATAAAGGTTATGGACCCGGCGGTTCGGTACGAGGCTCCTTAAGGCGACAGGGAAATTTTGGTGCAAGTTAGCAGACTTCACGGAGTGAAGGTGCTATCTGCGCGGTGGGTGGAGGATTATAAATTTACAAGATTAGGGTTTTAATGTGTTTACGACGTTTTCCATGCGAAGTTGGCACCAACCGAATATTTGGTTTTATTGCCGTGTTGACATTTGCAGAGTTTTTCATTAGCGTAAGTTTTAAGACGTGAAAATTCGTGTTTGAATTTTACACTATCTCGTGATGTTACAAATAAACATCCCTTTCTAAATTAAAAATAGTCACCGAGTCAATACGTCAAATGGTACACAACTATTAGACGTTCCCGTTCAATAGTATATATTGTTCATGCTTCAAACATGTCTTACTGACTCGAGAGTGTACTGGGTAGTGTCGCCTCGAGAGTGCATACGAGCCTCCACATTCCTTTTATATGGCCAATTTATCATTCATTTTTTTAGTTCCGAATCTACCTAAGATTTTCGATGATCAGAGATGATATAAAACCGGTTATATGACAAACTCTCTTATCGACTTTCCATGAGCGAAAGAGATAAAACTCATTGATGCCGCAACTGTGTCAATAACCGACAGGCAAGAGCTCGCCCCACACTTCTAAATGAAACTTCCGGTTTCCTATCCACCATCAGTACCAGATTGTTAAAGCACATTTCCATCTCTACCAATTCAATAAATTCAACGGCAAAAATTGGGAATATAAGTAACATATGCCACAGTATTGTACCACACCAGATTCTGAAATTTAAAAGATAAAATTGCTCACCAAAACGGAAAAGGATCCTTGCTGGATTCTTTTCCTGGGATCATCCTAGGGATCCCGTGATCGTGACAATTCATCGAACATCGTACGATCAGAAATCATTTCAAATTTTAAAATTTAAAATTGAATATAAATAATATTTAACGAAAACTGACCGCACAATATACGATGAACGATTACGAGATCCCTAAAAAAAAAGTTCTGGCAAGGATCCTTTTCCCACCAAAACAATGAAAATAGAGAAAAATATGGCTTATTCCGAACGCAAATGAAAATTTACCACACCAGATTCTGAAATTTAAAAGATAAAATTGCTCACCAAAACGGAAAAGGATCCTTGCTGGATTCTTTTCCTGGGATCATCCTAGGGATCCCGTGATCGTGACAATTCATCGAACATCGTGCGATCAGAAATCATTTCAAATTTTAAAATTTAAAATTGAATATAAATAATATTTAACGAAAACTGACCGCACAATATACGATGAACGATTACAAGATCCCTAGAAAAAAAATTCTGACAAAGATCCTTTTCCCACCAAAACAATGAAAATAGAGAAAAATATGGCTTATTCCGAACGCAAATGAAAATTAAAACTTATTGACTAAAACACGAACATATTACTATAAGTTCAACTTATTGAAAATCACACAAGCCCAAGAGACCGTCGCAATTCTCGAGACAACACGAGTATATGCCAAGTTTTCTTCAGTCTTTCATCATCGAATTTTGTTGCCCATCTTCTCCTTCTCCTTTGAAAACAAGAAAAAAGAAAATAAACAATTGAGTTCCAGCAAGGAGGTTTGAAATAATAATATCATTAAGCCACTGAAAAAATGTAAACCATAAAATATTTATCTTTTTCTCTTTTCCTTATTTTCGCAGACTAAAATAACAAAATTTCCCAGATAATAAAAAAGCAAAGGGCAAAATAATTTAGTAAACATATTATTTTTATTGCTATTAGTAAATCCGACCCTTACATAAAAAACGTAGAAGGGATCAAACGGTTGTTATGCTCTACCATTTATAGGGTCATATACGATGTTTCACTTAACCTAACAGTTAAAAGTAAAAGTACAAGAAAAATCCAAAAATTATCAAAATTTTACTGCTCATCTTCCATGACGGAAGCCAAACCAGTCACGATCTTTACTCCGGTTACCGACGATCTCTTGGGCTTCAGCTCCGGCGGTTTCCATTCCTTCACTACCACCGCATTTTCCTCCTCACCAGAACTCGCCGACATCTCAAACACCGACTCGCAGCCCAACTCATCATCCTCCCGCGAGTTCTCGCCCTGACTCTGTCCCAAATCGCCGGCCTCCGGAGTCTGAGTCGAATCGGAAGGCGCCGGCGTCGCTCGACTGTGAGGAGACAGCCACTTGACCTTGATGTACTCCGCTTTCCTCCACGGCGGAACGTGCATCCCCTTCTTTTTCAAGCTTTGTTTAGCCGCCTCCGACACCACCGCGATGATCCGCCACAGACGGTCGGGTTTCCCGACGAAGATGTACGGAAGCGTTTGGAGAATCGCCTTGTAGCTCTTCGACGGCCGTGCGATCTCGAATTCCGATCTGAAATCGACGTCGATCAGCAGTCTCTCTCCTCTGACGATCACGTCAACGTAATCATATTCTCCTGCAAAAAAAAATCAGCAAATTTTAGTCCTGATAAATTCCAACAATTCCAAGACGGCGTCGTATGGATCGATATATTTGGAAGGCGGAAAGAGAAAGTACCGGCGGGATAGGAAGGCGCTTTTTCCCAACGAGATTTGCAAACCGACGCGTCGTATCCGAGAGCTAACAGACTATCAGAAACGACGGTTCTGCAGGCGTCGTCTTTCCGCTTGCAGCAGGCCTTGTTTTTCTCAACGATCTTCGCCGCTTCGGCTAGCAAGTTCCTCTCGCTGACGCTCTGGCACGAAACCAAACCCTGTGGAAAAACATTTTCATATCAAAACGAAGTCGTTTTTTGGCTGTTGAAACCCCGGAGAATCAAATACTTTATTTACCTTGAGAAGCTCGCATGCTTCGGCGGAGCATGCCACGTTGGAGTCGCCGAAACCGCCAAACAGCTCCGATTCGTCGCCCGAACTGTCGTTGCCGTTGAAGCAGTTGCAGCGGTTCCGGCTGCACCGCGCCACAGCCGATGATTGCTTCTCGTTGCTGTCCTCGATGAAATTCTGGACCATCTTCGTCAAGCACATCGAACTCGGCTCGAACTCGGCCGATCCTCCGCCGCCGCCTGCTACGACGCCGTCCTTGTTGAAATGCGGCTCCTCGATTTCGACGGCGGCCTTCTCTGCCGCTGCAGAGTTTTTCAGTACGTTAGTGAACGGCCGCTCGAAGAGCCGCTTGAGCCGCGACTTCGCGGCCACCGGCTTGACCGGCTCGAACCGAGTCAGCTCGTCAGAACTCGTGCGAAAATCGATCGGTTGGATTTTCAATGAAAAAGGCATGACCGGCGTGATCAAATTCACGAGAAAAAAGAAATCAGAACCTCCGATCGTCTTCACAAAGTCCCTCCATTTCCACAAGGTTAAAGCTTCCTCTCAAGCTTAATCAAAAAAATTAAGCCTAATTCTCTACTTATTATACTAATCAATTTTCTCTCCGCAATCACGTTCAAAATCCGAGACCAAAGAGTTAAACTTTTACGCTAAAAAAAAAAACCGAAATTACAACATTCAAACCCCGAAAGCGAAAGGCAGAGGGTTCTAATGCCGATACATCGATCAAACACCTTCACTGACAACTCCACAGCATCTTCTCGCAACTGAGATCGATGAAACAGAAATCAAGAAAAAAATTAGAAAAAAAATATTCCGGACTAAGCTAAATTCGAGGCTCCTGAGCGAGATGAAGAACAAGTAGCAAGTACCTTTTAATATCCAATATTATATAGTTTCTTCTGCCTCCAGTTTGCCAAACAAAGCATTGAATAACTTCGAAACTCTGCCAGGTAAAAGTCGCTTTTGCGTAGGATTTTCTCTGGAAATGCGGTTAGGGTTCCCGAGATACGCGACGGCACGAGAACGTCATGATGCTGCTGCTGGTATCCTCAATTCCGAGACGATCGGCGGCGGGAAACTCCATTTTCCGGCGATACCTGTTCCCGTTCGCCGGCGAAAAACCTAGAAATTTCGAGAAAGAGAGAGAGAGAGAGGTGAAAACGAAATGAGAGCTGCTTCCTCTGTTTCTGGTTTTTTGTTGTTACGGATGCAAAAGAGCAAAAGGTGTGAGCTATAAAAAGAGGAGCTGCTGACTAAGACTTCGGCCCTCCACGTAGATATCCTTCGTGGCAAAGTATTCAATCCGTCGAGGGAGGGGTACGTGTCGTAAGCGCGAACCGGGCTCGTTAAGCTGTCGCCGTTTCGTGCTGACACGTTACGGTTTTGTGGCTACGTGGCGACTTGGTTCCGCATTTTATGTCAAATGCCCTTGGGTTTTGCTAATATTACCGGTGTGCGGTGGTTGTTTTCGAGGCTCTCGTGATACGGGCGCTCTCGATCCCAAAACCGCCCTCACGTTCGTGGCGTGGTCCGAGTTCCAAAAACAATCTGTTTTCTGGTTTTTTTTTTTCGTAACTTGTTTTGACTGAAAAGTCCTCTTCCGGGGGTGAAGGAAGTTTCTATTGTGACGGAAATACAGGTACATTACATGTTTTTATATAAGTATTGGGAAATTTTACTTTTTAAGTTATTAACTTTTTAACACACATATTCTATCATTTGTATAATAACAATTTATGTATCACCTCGTGTGCCGATCACAAAATTTATCATCCGGATGGAAATAAAAGTTTGATTGGGACGGATTTTCAGGCAGCGTCGCTGGATATGGATTAGGGTAGATTCGTCATTTTAGTCCATCAAACTTCCAGGTTGAAATTGGAGTGGTTGGCGCGCCTTGTATGACAGAAAGGCCCTTTTGTAAACCTGAATTAACGTGGTCCATTTTAGGAGTATTTTCTGGAAGTGCCCCTATAGTAATGGTAAAATAGTTTTTGGCCCCTCAGGAAAAAATTATTCAGTATTCAACTCAGAAGGAATTTCTAATTGTACTATACGTTTTACACATTTTTGCATAACTTACATACAACATTATAGTATTACAAATAGACCCGAAGCTAACTTCGGGATGGGAGACACGTGCGTCGTGCCCATGTGACCAAGGTGTTGCTTAACAAAACAGTGATCGGATAACGAATTAGTGATGCTTGTGTTTCGACATTTGTGAAAATCAAATACGTAAAACAATAGTTCCCTCATACTACCTTCTTTTTCGAAATTTTATCCCTCCAACTCTGTTTTTTCAATATTGTATACGAGGTAAACGTTCTATTCTCGCTTTCAACTACTTTTTAGTTTTAGATATGCTCTTTCATCTTAAAAAAAAAAAAAAAAAAAAAAAAAAGCGTTGCTTTTGAAACTAGTAGTTTGTAATTTGTAACTGAAGCACCATAATTTGGTTGATGATCTATAATTTTGATTAAACATCAAATTATAGACCAATGTTCTTCCACCTAAGATTTACATATACTTTAAATTTATAAATGGTAAAATTTTTGAAAGGATTGGGGAACCAACCAAAGTGATGGTGAAAGCTATAGAGAAAATTGAAAAAAAAAATTAATAATGCTAAAATTTGGGGTCAAAAAAAACAAAGTTGGAGGGTGTGGGATCCATACTCGATGACCGTTGAGTACTTGGTGCTACTCTCACTTGGGAAAGCAGGGAGTTTTCCTTTTAATTTATGCATAGCCGTTGGTGTAGGGTCGCTAGCAAGGGGAATCCTTTTCCTAAAAATCCTAGGAATTTCGTGATCGTGATCGTTCATCGTACATCGTACGGTCAATTTTTGTTAGGTACTATTTATATTTAATTTGAAAATTTAAATTTTAAAATGATTTCTTGTCGCACGATATACGATAAACGGTCACAATTACGAAATCTCTAGGAAAATGATCCAGCGATGATCATTTTCCGTTAGCAAGGCATGCGGCATTAGGGACGTTATGTCTTTTCTGTAATCTTTCGACACGTGTGCAGTACATGGTGGTGATGGTCGTTGGATTACTTCGGCTGACTGCCAAATCACCACACTAACCCCCTTAAGGGGTGTTTGTTTGCCCTCACTAAAGTGTACTGGACTGGACTGGACTAAGGGTTAGTCCAGTCCCATGTTTGTTCTCGACATGGACTAAGTTTAATGAGACTAAGTCTCACTCGCCTAGACTAAATCAGGGACTATCTGGTATTAGTGAGACCCCTCGAAAACCATGGGACTGGCTAAGACTGTCCCCTCTCTCCTCCTCGCCTTGCTCCTCAACCACACACCCTCGAAAACCATTGGACTAGATGCTTTTCACAACCAATTTTCATATAAAATAACAAATTGAAGATGGGAGTGAAGGGATTACGATTCTACCTTAATCGAGGCCTAAAGGTGGTTGGAGGTGGCCGAAAAATCGCCTGGAAGTCTCGGGCGGTTTGGGTTTTATCGAATCCATGATAGATTCGAGCATGCAAAGCTCGGATCTAGGACTAAAGATGGGGAAGAGTTTGTTAGTGGTGCAAACATCATCTAATCCAACAAGGTTTAGTCGAAAAACTTGTCGGGAAACCTGCAACTCATCGAAAAAAATGGAGCCGTGAGGGTTCCATTCGACTAGCAGAGCTAGAGAGAGAGAGAGAGAGAGAGAGAGAGAGATACAGACTGAAATTGGGAAGGAGGGAGGAGAGAGAGGTTGGAATCGAGAGGTTTAATCTAGGGAGGAAAATATTGGAACGGAAAAGGGAGAAAATAGGGAGAAAAAGAGGGACAGAATGGGACGATAAGGGAGGAATAGAGGGATAAAAAACATAGGATAAAAATAAAATATTAATAATTATGGATTAAATAATATAATATTAGAGTTTGTTAATTATCCTGCTTGTTAGTCCGACAATGCACTAAACGCTTCATTAAGTTAGTCCAGCTTAGTCTAGTCTAAGCCAGTCCAACTTAGTTCCTGAGGCTAGTCTAGTCCGAGACAGTCCGATACAACAAACGCATCCTTACGGAATTTGAATCCTCCCAGTGGCCGTTGAGAGAAATCGGGTTCGGATCTATAGATCCAGATTTCAGAGCCCGTTAGTACTGGTGGGCCCATAAGTTTGCATGTCGACAAAAGTGGGTTGAAGAGGAAAGAGTTAGGTATTCAGGTAAAATGGACCCTCAAAAACACTGCTGAAATGACATATATGTCCCACTAAATTACGTACAATATCAGTCTACAGTGGGTAGGATGGTCCCCTTAAATATTTACAATTATCACGAACTCTCAAGAAAGAGAGACGTTGAGATGATAATGCCACCTGATGTGACCATTTGATGCGTACAAGTCCTTCGTGTTTTGTCCACACAAAAACGTAGGATGCTTCTGCAAGCTTTCAGGACGCGTTGGATAAGATGGACCCGGCTTATCTGCCCTTCCAGTTCCGTACACTCTTATCTCTTTTTATTTGTGCAATTATAGTTAAGTCACGTCAATATTTTATATCATTATTTTATTTTATTTTATTATCTCTATAAAAAAATTAATATAAAATGTTGACATGACCTAACTGTAACCACACAAATTATGAACGAAAGGCAGAAAAACCAGGTCCGGATAAGATTAGGTTTTAAGAATCAATTAGACTTTGTATAACAATACTTATAATTCGTGTATAAAAATATATTAGTAATTCATCATCTTGTGAATTCATAACTCTCATTTATAGTCTTGTTCATCTTATATTTAACACAACAAACAACGGACTCGATTCAAATCCTTTTTAATTGGTCACACATATCCCAATTGGCTCACCAATCAGGCTCTGAGGGTTTTTTTTCTTAGGGCTTTAGTACGTGTACTATGAGGACTAGCGATTCCGCAATGTCGTCGGGTGTACTTTGAGGATCCACATGAAGTTGGAAAGCATATGTCGAATCAAACGAGTTATGCTAGTGGCAATCGAGTGCATGGAGAATTTACGGTCCATTACGCGTGGGAGCAACCTTTGAATAGTGTTCGAAATTTTTAGTCAATTGAATGTTCTGATATTATGTGACGAGTGCGGACTTGTGATAACATCTCAATTCGTTATGAGTATATCACCGACTCAGACTCGAATGACCAATCATCATACATTGTCAAATTATTGACATGATGACTATATTCGAAGATTTGTTTATTTTATATAGTTGGGGAACTAATATGAACGGTGAAACTTCTTTATTCAATTTGTTGTTACTTGTGGGTTTGAGTAAGGTATAAAGTATAGATAATGTTTGTTATTGATTTGGTAGATGAGATTTTTTATTATTATGCTAATGTTTGCTTTGAGGAGGGTGCATCCAAATGGAATCTTAATTAAATTCATAGATCATTTTAGGTTTACTTTTAGCTACGTCTTCTGAATGTCGATTTTGATCTCACCTTGTCTTTAGTAACTCAAAAATCGCTATTTTATTCTTTAAAACTCAAAATTCGCTCTACTTTATCATGTTTCTCTTTTTTGTCAAATAGCCACAAAAAAATACAATATGTTAATGTAAATGGGAGTTTGATACCTTAAGGAGAAGTCAAGCATTCCTAATTTTCGTTCCCTATTGAATCATCTTAATTTGTAGGTTTGTAATATAACAACAATTTCCATCGTATTTAATTATAGTTATGACGTGAAGAAATGGTTAGTGCTTTTTTATTTTTTTTTTAACAAACGATATTATCTACCCTAAAGATGTGAGGAGTGGGCAAAGCCTCATAATCAACTAGCAATAATGTGGTTCAATTTCGCCTTTGGTGAGAATCGAACCAGAAACCCCTCACTTACAAGTAAAGAGGAATACCACTAGATTGTAATATTAAGTGACAAATGGTTAGTGACTTATTAATGTATGATGTGTATCTATATGGGATTTCACACTTCAACTCGATCCAAAGTTTTAAGGAAATATTAGTTCTTCTTCAAGCAAGTTCATATTGGATCCCTAATTAGGTTAACAACAACGTAAAAATGTGGAAGTTAAAATTGACTTGCTAAACTGCCACTTAATATTCCTCTTTATTTGTAAGTGAGAAGTCTTAGGTTCGATTCTCGCCAAATGTGAATTTGAACGACATTATTGCTAGCCCATTGTGAGGGTTAGCCTAATCTCCCACACTCTTAGTGTAGATAAAATCGTTTGTTCGAAATTAATTGATAAACTTTTGGGCACATTGGTCGAAAATGTTTATTCGCTTGTGTATATTCAAGAGAATGGATGAAAAGAATTGAAGTCTTGTCGTTAACACAAGAGATGAAACTGAATTTATGTATAAGATAAGAAGTCAGATGAGAAAGATGGACTAGACTAAACACTTTGAATTCGGATAGATAACACATTACCCATAATGTCATAGTGTGCACAATATGAACGATAAAGGATACTATTATGCTTTTCCTCCATAAGGTGATTGCTTGAAAGCGTTGGACCTGCATCAAGGGAAAGGGTGAGTGGATTATCCATAACTAATGGAAGGCATGACAAAGCTTATGCTTCTTTTTGAAGTAGGGTTTTGCCCTAATTGTTGCTAACTTGTTGCTTAATTAGGATAAGGGATGAACAAAGGTGATGCTTTTCTTTGATTTGTGCGTGCATGGTAGGTGCAGGAAAATATTATTTTTCTTTTTCAGATATTACTACTATTATAATAAGTATTTTCCTTTTATTTACACGACCTAAATGTTTGCTTTTCCGACATGAGCTTTTAATTTATTTCTCAATTTGCAGAGAAATCTTTTAATGTGTTTGGAACTCGGATAGTACACAACATATTAGTACATAAGAAGATGACAACTTTATTTTTTAAGTATTTTTCCACTTTATAAATAGTCTTTTTCAAAAGTGGAACTCTCTATGGACTCTCTACCACCTCATGTATTGGATCCCTACTTTGAGAGTGTTTCCTTAACATTTATCTCTAATTTATTCCAATTTGTGAAGAAATTTCTTAGTGTGCCCGAAATAGAGAGTGGTATACCACATGTCATTATATAAGTGAAGGGAAGTTTTATTTTCTAAGTGTACATCCACTTGTATAATGACATTGTAGTATACCTCCCTGTGTTCCGAATACACTGAAAAATCTCTCTAATTTGTGAGGTCATAATAACTTAAACGTTTTATTATTTGGCATTTGCTTAGTGTGTGAAAAATTAAATATGAAGGTTTTCGATCATTGTCTTCAAATCAAGTAGTTATTTTTATCTTGCAAGTCTAGAGAGACTAATGACTCGATTGAAAATGTTTTTAAAATGACTTAAAACGTTTTTAGAAAAAATATTTTTGGATTCCAGAATCACTTAAAGTGTTTCATAGAAGAAGCATTAGTTTGTGATTCTTCCAAGAAAATCACTTTAAGTGTTTTTTCAAGATTTACTTGCATTTCTTCTAAGAGTTAGTTCCAACAATATTTTACTAAAACCATTGTCAGTAATTTTATAAAATACTTCCATACTAACTCTAATTTTTTATTGCGTAACTTTTTTCCATGCAGAACGACTCACAAGTGAAATAGAAAGCTAGCCCTTTACCTAAAACAATTTGGAAGCATTCGACCAAGCATAAAAATAAAGGAAAACTAACGAAAGATCCTAAAAATTTTAGTTTTAATGAAAAATGACAAATAGGTGTAAGTGAATAGTACTATGAAAGGTAAAAATATCATTTTTTGTTAAAAATGAACATTACCGAGAGTGTTTCGTTAAAACTCTTTAAAAATAATTGAATGCAGTTGAAACATGGTAAAATACTTGTTCAATTTAATATTGGAATAGATGGTGTAATTTCCTTCATGAAAATGATATACAACTAACATGAATAACCTAACAGAGATAATACTATAATCAATATCACTAGGCGTTAAAAAAGCAGTGGAAATCGACGAGTTTGTCCTTAAAACTTGGATTTGTTGTAAGCTATTTTATTTAGTTTGAGTTTGTCCTTAAAACTTGGATTTGTTGTAGGCTATTTTATTTAACTAAAGAGAGAGGGCCGGTAGCATGGAAAGAGGGAGTAGAATTCCTTCATCCCCAAGGAATATAAGTTCATATAGGAAAAAATAATTAGAATCAAATCTAATCTAGTATTTACACAATCACACTTAAATTAGGAAAGTTCATAACACTCCCCCTTGAGTGTGTAAATACCCAAGGTAGATTTCAACATCATGCAGATGTTGAGGAAGTCGACTTGTCGACACTGATTCTAGGAACAACGCTTATTCTCAATAAGGTAGGAACTTGCATAAGGAAGTAAGTCTCACTAAAAAATCCTAAGGCTATGGCAAAAACCCTAGTAGGGATAAAATCCATAGTATAAGGAAAAATGCGTGAGAAGTGCAAAATCAAAATAAACGTCTACGAGACGTCATCAGGGATATGATCAACTCAAGGTGCGTGCCTCATTAAAACCTAGTTAGGTAGCAAAAACTCAGTGAGAAAAATTCTCCTAATCATAGGGAAAAAGAGTACATTAAGATCAAGCAATTATTCTTCAGAATACTCCCCTTGAGTTTGACACAATTCTAAAGAGAAATAACAATGTTACAATTCAGAAAGTTTACGCATACCAATTCTTTGAACAAGCTTCTAAAACGTCGCATTCGGTAGTGATTTAGTGAAAAGGTCAGCTAGATTGTCTTGTGAACATATTTGCGTGACTTCAATTTTCTAATGCTTTTGTTGTTGATGTGAGAAGAACAACTTCGGCGCAATGTGCTTGATGTTGTCTCATTTGATGTTACCCTTCTTGAGTTGTTCAATGCATGGACATCCACGACAGGGTAAAAATCACAGGAGCTTCGAATATGGCCCACAACTGCTCTCAACCTAAAGCATTTCCGAGTTGCTTCATGTAAGGTGAAAATTTCAGCATGGTTAGACGAAATGGCAACTAAGGTCTATTTAGTTTACCTCCAAGAGATTGCGGTGCCTCCAACAGTAAAGACATAACCCATTTGAGAACGCGCCTTGTGCGGATTAGATAAGTATCCTGCATCGGGATAACCAACAAGGCGAGAATCGACTCGAGAAGCAGGGGGTACGGCATCACTCGAGGATTCGTAAGGATATAACAAGCCTAAATCTGTAGTACCCTTAAGGTAGCGAAAAATGTCTTTAACACCAGTCCAGTGTATGCGTGTTGGTGCATTATTGTATCTTGCCAAATGATTAATAGCGAAGGAGATGTCGGGTCTAGTGCATTAAGCTAAGTATAATAAAGCATCTATCACACTTAGATAAGGAACTTCAGGCTCCAAAATCTTTTCATCATCCTTATTTGGACGGAAGGGATCCCGTTTCGCATCTAGCGATCGAACGACCATATGAGTACTCGAAGGCTTCGCTTTATCCTTGTTAAAGCGACGCAACACCTTCCAGGTGTAGTTTGATTGATGTACAAAGATTTCATCAGAATAGTGTTTTATCTCGAAACCGAGACAGTATATAGTCTTTCCTATATCTTTCATCTCAAATTTCGACTTCAGGTACGCGACATTTCTTGCGAGCTCTTCAGAAGTTCCGATAAGGTTCATGTCATTGACATATACTGCAACTATCGCAAAACCAGAATGTGACTTCTTAATGAACACACAAAGGCATAGTTTGTTGTTCACATATCCCTGACTAGTTAAATACTCATTAAAACGGTTATACCACATTCTTCCGGATTGCTTCAAACCGTAGAATAAACGCCTTAGCCGAATTGTGAGCGTGTTTCGAGGTTTGGAAATATTTGATCCAGTCAATGTAAGTTATTCAAGAACTTTCATATAAATTTTCATATCAAGATCCCCACAGAGATATACAGTTACTACGTCTATTAGCTGTATACTCAGTTTTTCGAAAACTACCAAACTTGTAAAGTAGCGAAAAGTAATCACATCTATAATGGATGAATAAGTTTCGTCATAGTCAATCCTGGGGTGTTGTGAGAAGTCTTGCGCAACAAGACGAGCATTGTAATGAACAAGTTTGTTCTTGTCATTAAGCTTCCGAAAGAAAACCCACTTATGACCAACGGGCTTCACATGTGAAAGAGTAAGAGCTACATGTCCAAAAACCTTAAGTTTCGCAAGCAAATTGAGTTTGACTTAGATTGCTTGTTTCCAGTTTGACCAATCGGTTCTACGTCGACATTCATCAACAGAACGAGGTTCAATGTCATCGCTCAATATGATCTCAGTGGTTATTGCATATGTTAATGCATCGTTAGCGATCATCTCATTTCTACACCACACATCATCTAAGCTAGCATAATAGACTGAAATATCACGATTCTCAGAAGGATGATTCGTCTCTTTAAGAACGCTTCCGTAATCTAAAATTTCCTCATGAGTTGGATAGAATGAGTAAGCAACAGTTGGATTCACGTTAGGCTATTCACAAGCATGTGTCGTGGGTTTCTTCTTTTAGGAGTGTGAATCCTTTGAACCAAGAGGTCCGCCATGCTTATGTGTAGGGGCAGATGATTGGCTAGTTGCTAATATACGTGGATCACCAAAGTTGGCATCCTAGGCCTCTAGGAGGGAAGTCTGTCGTATATTTGTTACATCCATCTTTGCAGGCACATTCGTAACTGGAATATGTGATATTGTCACTCGTGCTAGATCAATGAAAGCATCTAGCATGCTCTGAGCTATGCTCTGGAGATATAATATGTGCTGCACTGCAATTTCAGACTTAGCGGTACGGGGATTTAAATGAGACAAAGTGGGAGTCGTCCACGATAATTCGTGTAGTTTTTCAGGAACGTTGACATTCTTATCTTCCCCTAACGACGGGAATACTGTCTCATAGAAGTAACAATTCGCGAATCGAGAGGTAAACATATCGCCTGTTAAAGGTTATGTGTAACGAATAATCGAAGGAGAATCATATACGACATAGATTTCCATCTTTTGCTAATGCCCCATTTTTGTACATAAGGGCAGCGAAATCGGCACATAGACCGCACAACAAAAAACGTGCAGATGTGATATGTAGGGTTCGTATCCGGTAACCAACTGAAATACGCTATATGGTTAGGTCGTAACAGGCCGCAGGTGGACCAACATGGCTGCCTACAATATTGCATGGCCCCAAGTAGTGATCGGGAGCTTGGTACGTATGACCAACGATCGAGCAATCATTTGTAAACACTTAATGAATTTATCAGCCATGCCGTTTTGGATGTAAACATGAGGTACTGGATGTTCAACTTCAACCCTAACCGACATGCAATAATCATCAAAAGTTTTAGATGTGAATTCTCCAGCATTATCCAATCAAATAAATTTGATCGGATAATTAGGGTGGTAAGCCCTGAGCTTGATCACCTGAGCCAACAGTTTGGAGAATGCAGCATTCCTTGTAGACAACAAGCACACGTGTGACCAACATGTGGAAGTGTCAACCAAAACCATAAAATATATAAATGGTCCACATGGAGGGTGAATCAATCCACAAATATCCCTTGAATCCGTTGTAGAAAAATAGGAGGATTCGAATGAATTTTGTCATAAGAAGGCTTAGTAATAAGATTTCCCATAGAACATGTTTGACATGTGATTCCTTGAATTGAACCTAAACTTTGGGTTAGTGGATGCCCGTGTGATGACTTGAGGATACGGCGCATCACTATTCGTCCAGGATATCCCAAACAATCATGCCAAAGTGTAATTTCATGCGCAGTCCCAGATGTAGGGCTAGCCACATAGTGGTTCTTTATGGGGCGTATGGTCGTAGTATACATACCACTCAGGATACGCTCAATTTTCTGTAGAATACGCTTCTAGCCATGTTCGTAGGAAGTTATGCACAGAAATTCAACTTCGTTTTCTACATGTGTTTCAGCGTGGTAATTGTTATCTCTAATGTCCTTAAAGCTCAACAACGTTCTTCCGGAACGTGGAGAATAAAGTGCCTCATCAATGGTCAAAATTGTACCAGTGGACAACATTATATGTGTCTTACCTTCGATCAGGTTGGATGGGCCTGAGAAGGTTGTCAGATGTGCATTCTTAGGTATGAAGTTAGTGAAATAGATGCATTCATGTAAAATTGTGTGCGTGGTTGCACTATCTGCCAGACAACTAACTTCCCCTCTAGTCATACATAGATTGAAAAATTAATTTGAATTGGTCACATGCATAAAAGTTCTTAAAACAAATATCCATTCAAAATAATTTTAAGTATTCAAGGACGGAAATTAATTAAAACTTAATATCCAAAAACAAATCACCAACAAATAATCAAAACATAAAGGAAATTTGTTCAAAATTAAACACAAAAAAAACA
The DNA here is from genome assembly GCF_042453785.1 of Malus domestica. Taxonomy (NCBI): domain Eukaryota; kingdom Viridiplantae; phylum Streptophyta; class Magnoliopsida; order Rosales; family Rosaceae; genus Malus; species Malus domestica. The sequence continues at coordinate 34,132,173 of NC_091663.1, forward strand.
GGGAGGGGGTTCGGCCACTACTGTGGAATTCGGCTCCATGGTCATATTTCAACTACAAAAAATAGGTTATGTCTAAGATTCTAATCTCCATAGGGGTAACGGCCTCTTGAAAGTCAGAAACCTCCATTTTGGTACTCTCTGGTTCGTCCACTTGCATAAAGTATAAAAAAGAGCATAAAAATATTTGTCTGCTAATCAAATCTGTATATATATTGGGTAGCATTGTCCCTATACGTATTTTTACTTCTCAAACACAACTTTTAATTTTTGGTCATCAAGTCAAATGAATTGAAAAAATTAATGATCCGAAATTTATAAAAATGTGTGAGATGTAAAAATGAGCTTTTGAATAACACTTTCCTATATATTTCACAATTAGTTCTGATGATGTGCTTGACCCAAACACACACATAAATGCCTCCTTCTAGTGCTGGATTTCGGTTGTGGGCCACAGAGAAGGATGGACAACAGTCTTAGGGTCAATGGGTCCCACACACCCAATGCCCTGGTGAGCCTCCAAATAAAAATGTTGTGTTTCCTGAAAAATCCCATCGAGTCAAACGACATGCCGTGCAAGGTGGGCTTCGTTTCCCCTTTGAATTGATTTTCACCGATGTACTGATGTAGTAATAAAATTGTTGAGTAAAATTCTCTTCGCTCTTATTCTCATCTCATTCTCTCTTCTCATCTTATACTGTACTTTTTATCTTATTATTTTTATAAAAAAAATCAATATAAAATGTTGACGTAGTTTAACCGTAACCATTCAAGTAGGAAAAGAAGAAATGAGAGAGAGATTAAGAGGATGAGACTCCCCTCCTAAAATTGTGGTGGTAGCTGAATTATCAAATTGTTGTACCTTTATTTTGTTTTTACTATTACATTTTTGTTGTTGTGTTGTTCCGTTGCATGTGAAATATTTTGGGACCACACATAATTTTGGGTAAAATAATGAATGTTCTTAACTATATAAATGAGTAATCATCAGACCCGTATTTCACACGTTATGTATTAAGTTTGATTCTTGATACTAGTGAATTATATGATGGTGTTCAAAGGAAGGCTGAAATGCCTATGTTCGCCTTCCCGGCCCCTGAAATGTGGATTACCGTAGCGAAGTCACTAGTTAATTTCTTTAAAAATATATATATATATATATATATATATATTTGAACGACAAGTTTTTAGGTAATTTATGAGTAACGAATTAAGATCATAATAATTTCAAGGTCTGACTCTCACAATATAACCGATAAAATGGGAATCGTATGTTTGCATAATTTTTACGGATTCGATTTATACACATTTCCATATACATGAATTGTATACGAGGAATATAGAGATGATTTAATTTTGTGTTGTAACATATTATGCCACGTCATAATCAAAGTTATCTTTATCCTGGCTAGCATGTCAAATGAGCAATCGAGTTCAATAGTTATTTCTTGAATTTTATGTCTCTGGGTTTGTAAGTCTATGGGCTCTTCTTTGCCATATTTTCTTGAATATAGTCTCAACGTATGTTTGAGCGCTGAATTTGATCTAACAATAATTAATAATTCAGTTTAATCCGTTATATCAAATTCGACAATCGAATATTGTATCAATACTTATTGTTTGTAGGTAATTAAAAAATGGCTTTCCGAAATTTATAATACATTTATCTTCAAGAGACAATTTCTTTTTTATCCCTCGTACCGATTCTCAAAAAAATAAAAAATAAACTTCAGGAAACAAACAAGGAGAAACATCAAGTCAACATGCTTAGCTTTTTGTTTAAAATAGAAGCTGGTGACTTCGCCTCGTAAGTTGACTCTTTTGGAAGTTGGAAAGACTGATAGATGCATTTCAACTTTTTCCTAGTCACCATTGTATGGTTCACCTGCGCCAGAAATCGAATCCAAGATGCACGGTACAAAATACGGGCCCGAAATTCATCTCCAACTACTAAACCACCCATAGTGATTCAATGAACACAATTAGTTTAATAGCTTTAGTTACCAAGTACAAATCCACAAAATTAAGAAAAATAAAAGATAGATAAAAGAACACAAACATTTCATTCAATTATTAGGGTTTGTAAAAGAGTGGCCCATCTATTACTTTCCTTTTGCTTTCGATATATCTCAATTTTCAACACGTCTCAGTCTCATTTCGTATATACTATCATCACCATCATGAAAACCTAGCTATCCTTTATTTTCTCTTCATTTGGTTTGCTTTACCTTATTCAATCCTTTCCTCCTGTACAAGACTAGTTTCTTTCTACTTTTTTGAGGATAGCCAGCCCATTGACATTTTTGTACATGATAAAGCCTATCAAAGATAAGCTAAACTAGTTTGGTATAGTGACATAGTTTTTAGGTCCATTGTTAGAAAATTTAGTCAAAAACCCTAAAATTTTAACCAAGACATTTAACGCAAAAGAAATATGGTAGCATATCGTTTTACTTTACTATAAAATTATTACAATCAGTCTTGCGTATGGTTTAAGAAAATTTTCCCATTTGTTATTCTTATATTATGTTTTGATATGTATAGGTTTAAGATCCGACGTGGATATTCTTTGTAATTTTCTTTAGCTAATTTAACAAATACCCCCTAAAACTTTAGAGATTTATTTTACAAAACCCGAGAAACAATAATCATATTTATTGTTTGGTCCTCGGTGTGGCTCATTGATAACTTTTTTTCACTTAAATAAGGGTTTAATATAAACCTCAATGAGGAGTGTTAATAAACTCACTTCATTATCTTATTTCTCACACTAACATTTTAATATAAAAAAAATGTTAATGCCAATTTTACATTCTTGTAAGATGACATTTAAGGACCAAAGCAAAAAAGAAAAAAAATGAAAAATAAATTGTCTTATCTATTCACCATCTCTCTGCAAATAAATATTTTCTTCATTTTCTGTTCTCTCTAATTTAATTATTTTATAAATCATATGATGCGATTGTTGATAATTGAATTATTATTGAATTATTAATTAATGTATTTATTTATGATAAATAAAATGAAGTTTTAACGAAAAACCCGCGAGACTGTTCACTTTAACGAAAAACCACATTTTTACACTAAAAAGTCAATCCTGATACTATTCACTTTACCCTTTATTTTGTCCTTATCGTTAAAACTCAAAGTTTTTAAATCATTTTCATTAGTTTTTCTTAAAAAAAATGGTTTACAATAAGCCACAAATTCCACCATAAAGTTTATCAGGTACCGTTTGGTACGCAGACAGGACGGAACGAGATGGGACGGGACAGGACGGAACATATGATGTAAATATTGAAAAAGATAAGGAGAAATTTTGTCATAAAATGTTATAAATTTGTGTTCCACATATGTGGAACGGGTCGTTCCAGGGGGAAGAGGTGGAACGAAAAATCAGCCAAATTTCGTCCCATGGGACAACCCGTTCCACAGTTTTTAGGCGCACCAAACGTGGGATGGAACGGCTTATACCGTTCCGTCCCGTCCCGTCCCACGTACCATACGATACCTCAAATCACGATTATCTTGCAATCACTTTTGTAAAAAATCAATAGCTTTTCACTTTTTGACCCTATAGAAAAGTTAATTGGGTTGTTTTGCTTTAACTTTGTTAATTATCATATTGTCCGCACAAATTGCCTCAGCCACGGGGTTCAAAAATTTGAACGAGGATTCAAGGAATTCAATTACCGGGTTGATTTTAACAAAGTTAGAACCTAAATTCACCCCTTTCATTCAGTTACTTATAAAAGGCTTTTTAGCCATAATGGTCTCTAAAATTGATATAACTCTTCATTTTGGTTATTGAAATTTAAAATCGATAGAAGTGGTTTTTGAATTTGTTCACCATTAATCATTTTAGTTATTCCGTGAAAATCTCCATTACATAAGGGAGAAATGACAAAAGTACCTTCAATTTTTTCATATCATTTTGGCCCATTGTTTATTAAATAGAGGGAATTTTTGTCATTTAAGTCTTTATTTAACAGAGATTTTTCACAGAATGATCAAAACGATTGATTGTAGACAAAATCAAGGATCACTTTTATCGATTTTAAATCTCAAAATCCAAAACAATGAGTTATTACAAATCGTAGGGATCATTTTAAGATAAAAAAATCTTTATAAAAACATAAAGTATCACACTATATTTAAGGCATTTTCATACAGAATATTCGAGAACTGATGAGTTGGAAATTTTTTATTTTTTATTTTCATCATATGATATGAGTTTGTAATAATGTAACGCATAACCTTTGTTTTTTCGAGTGATTGACCCAAGAATAATTAATAACAAGTGCCTCATTTTTTAAAATATTAAACATTTATTGCATTATTATTTGTCAAATAATACTTGCATTTGGGGGCGCTCCCCCCGGGGAGGTGAGCTAATTCATCCACTTGGGAGGTGAACGCATTCATCCATTTGCAAGTGATTTATATTTAATGTTAACATTTCGTAATAAGAACCATTTAATTGCTCAATCTTAATTTGAAGATTATCCTTTCAAAATCATTCAAATCATTACTATGTTTATCTATTTTGATACATCCAATTTGAATGATTTCTTATTGATGATCTTCAAATGGAGAGAAAAAAATTAAACTTCCGATAATGAAATTTCTATGGCAAAGTTACATTATGTAAGTGGAGAATAAGCTCATCCTTTCACGAGAATAATGCAAATGTAACATGTCGTGTATGGTATGAAGTCCTAACTGGTCGATACCTAATTACTAAACCTAGGAAAGTGGTGAAAAATTGAATGAATTTGGTCCCTTCAAGTTTAAAGCTTGACTCTTCTAAATTCTTTGCAACTCACCAAAAACGAATTTGAACCATATTATTGCTAACTAATTGTAAAGCTTAACTCACTACCTCAACTCATTAGTATAGATAATATCGTTTATTCATTTTTGTTGTTGTTGTGAAATCTCCCTCAAAAGGGAAGTAAACCCAACAAACAAAGATTAGGCCTAATAACTCAAGTAAAGATAGCCCATGTCCTAAAAACCAATGTGTTACCCGTACTACAATATTGGTGGCCCAATCATTTGGGGCTTGTTGGATTTTGGTTCCAATACTTTTGTACTTGTATCTTATTTTGTGTTTTTGATAAATTTGTTTACTTCATAAAAAAGGACTTCAATAATGTGAAAAAAGGACTTCAAGGAGAAGAAAAATATAGTAGCTACATGATAATAGTGTTTGAAATTTCTTCGATATCATTGATTTTTTGTGAAACATCGACAAAATTAAAGAAAGATATGGAAGAGAGGGGGGTTGGGTGAAGTCTAAACTTCACAATAAATCAGAGTCCTCTTAAATTTCGGCTAAAATCGATAGATTTCGTTTATATTTTCGACATATCGGTTAATTATCGAAACATTGTCATATGACATTCCATAGAATTTCATTTTAAATATCCATGTTTTTAAGCAAATTTTCATCATTTTCATAAAAAAAACATCGATGTTGATATTTTCATAAATTTACATATCGATATTTCTACCGATACTAATATTTTAAACATTGCATGATAATGGATTGGTAAGGTCATCTCCAACCGAAGGCTAGCCAGAGGGCTCGTTTTAGCCCTCTGGCCCTCCAAGATATTAATATTTTAATGAACGGTATAGGGCCATATTTGCCTTCATCCTCAACCGAGGGCCAAAGGGCCATAAGGCTTGTTTTAGCCCTGTCACAAAAACCATTTCCAACCGAGGGCCATAGGGCCAAACATAATTTATTATTTAAATTTAAAAGGAAAAATTAGTTTCTGGTCCCTAATTTCTAATGTTCATTGACTAAGACCTTATCAGTTTTAAAATTTTGATCAAAGTCCATAGCATTAATATATTAATGAATTACATGTAAGTTACATAATTTTTATAAAAAAAAAAAATTAGTAATTGATTTGGAGTTTTAATACTCATACCCTTATTAAACTCCTAATTAATTTTCAATTCAAACATTTCCCAAATAAAAAAAATAAAATTAGAATAAGTTTGCACCCATTAAATTTTTATAAAAAAAATCAATTTTTTAATCTTATATGTATCCATTCTTAAATGTACCAATTTGTTTAAAATGTACCCTTCTTTAATTTAAAGTGTACCCATTTTAATATAAAATTTCATTCAACTTTTCTCTAACCCATTTTTTAAATTTATATGGGTACATTCTATTTCGTTGATTTGAGAATGCATCAATGTCAAGTTTAATAGAAGAAATTTAATAATGTTATTAAGTATATATATATATATTGGTGCTTTTGAAAATGTACCCATGCTTTGGTACAATAATTTTTTGGTTAGTTTTGATGAACGTACCCATGTGTGTGTATATATATACATACACATAATATATTGGAGAGTATAATTCATCTTTAATATTTTTAATCCCATAAAATATGAGTTTTATTTAAAATCTCATTAATATAAATAACTACAAATTTCATTTTTAATTTAAAAATATAATAACCTACATAGAAATACATTATTACATTAATGTCAGGGACTTCGATTAAAAACTAAAAACCACCAAGGTTTCAGTCAAAGAACATTGGTAGTTGGGGAATGTATCCAAAGTGTTCCAATTTAAAAACTACAACAACTTAAATTTAAAAACAACAACTTATATTTAAAAACTACAACTTAAATTTTAAAACTACAAATTAAATTTAAGAACTACATTAACTTAAATTTAAAAACTACAACAACTTAAATTTAATATCCATAATCACATTATCTTCATCATCCGCCATTGTAGGAGTATAGTTAGAGGTAAACAATTGCCGCCGGGTCATAATATATATTTTTTTTCCTATCAAAATATGCCTTACTCATTGGAGTGTAATTCGAAGTGTTCATTTCCATATTCTTATCATCTATCTCTTATTGTATTTGTTTGGCCCGTTCTTCATGCCTACGGTTCCTTTCTTCCGTGTCAATGACATTTTGCTCCGCCATTAATCGCAATGAGGCTGCCACTTCCTATTGAGCGGTGTAATCATCATTTGCCTTGCCCTTTTCCTTCAACCTTCGGGTCTTGTTTCATCTCATAGCCCTAGGTATGAAACCTTCACCTGAAGACGGATTTTCTACCCTTATTTGTGAATGGTAGGAGATCCATCTTCATCCATATCTACATCTAAGGATGCAGTTCCGAACACCGGCGTATGACCTACTCTATGTTGAGGTGGATCTTCAAATAACACCCACCCTTTACAAATTCAAATTTCCCAACAACCGTGAAACTGAAAGGGTTTCGAGCTGCCCTCCATATACAATTCCTCCGCTTGGCGTACCTAGAAAATATAATTAAAAAAATTAAAAGAAATTAATTTATGAAATTAAATGCAATATAATTAAATATTTAAAATAAATTATGAAAACACTTACTTCATCGTAGTAGTTAGCGCCGCTTTCATGTCTAATTGCGGTTGCTAACAGTGCTTGATGCCATTTGTTCAAACTTGGCTGAAGATGTTCCTTCCATCTTGAAGAACAACTCTTGTGGTTTTGGATATTTGGTGGAGTGGTGCATTCGTAGAACTCTAAGTATTTTTTGGACACACGAGTCCAAACACCTTCACTTGTTTGAGAACTCCCCCTCACACTATCTTCTGACACCCATCTATAAGCCCTGCAAAGAGCTTCATCTTCTTTCCGGGTCCAAGCCTTACCTTTCATTGCAGATGAGGCTATTTGAAAATTATTGAAAAAATTGAAGGAAAGATTATTGCAAGATGTAAGAAAATATAATGTGAAGAATTGAAATAGAATGAAGTGAGATAGTATGGAATGGTGAAAATAATGTGAGAAATGTTGTAGGAATGACTTAGGTATTTATAGGAAAAAAAGGAGGAAATTTTTTAATTCATAAAAAAAAAAAAAATGGCCCAAAAAAAAAAATTATTGAATCCAACGATAACTACGTCAGCTAGCCGTTGTATTTCAAAATTTAGCCTAAAATTCTTGTCGGATATAACCGATAGGAATAACTACAATGTTGTCAGATATAACCGACATGAATAATGAATTTCCAGCCCTGCCCGGGGCTGGCTGGATTGGGCCAGCCGGTTGGCCATTTTTTGTCCCGTGGGGCCCATGAGCTCTTTGACCTAACCCTCGGTTGGAGACGGTTTTGGGGTTATTTTCGGCCCTCTAGACCATTCGATTGAAGATGGCCTAAGAGTGTTGTTTATAAGCCATTAGATCAAACAAAGAGCACATATTAAAGACCATTTTATTTTCTGATTTGTTTGATGCAATTACTTGTATAACAAGCATCTTTTTAATTTCGTAAAGGATAACAAAGCAAATTTTATTTTCTTCTCTACATTCTAACTTATTAAGTTATTACTCAATTTACCTTGTCTTCAAAAAGAGATGTGACGATGTGGAGTGCTCTGCGTACCTAAAATAAACAAATATGTAAAAGACTTTCTTTTGCTCTAAAAAAGGAAGACCAATTGATGGTTTCTTAATGACATTCTACTTTTTTAAAGGCCAAAAAGACTTATAGAAACATTGAATCGTTCACGAACCAACATTGTATGATTCACAAACATAAAAAATCAAACTCAAAACGCGCTGTATGTAAGATGCCAAAGACTTTGGCAATAAAATAGTTTGGTGAGATTTGGGATTCAATTGAAGGGAAAACAAAGTGGGAAATTTTGAAATCGAAATTGGTGAAAATTTTAATTTCCCACCCAAAACGAACCGCCTTTTGCACTGACCGCGTTCAAAACGGACCCAAAATCCCCGCACGATAATTACGATATTACCCTCCGGGTTTGGGTAAAACTACCCAATTCCACGTTCCCTCTTAAATTTAGCTTTCCCCTCTCTCTCTACGGTTCCCTTCGGTCTTCAGGCTTCCCAAGAACTCTTCAGGTCTCCTTCTCTCTCTATCTCTCTCTGGCTGTGCTTACTTTCGATCTCAAAGATTTGTGGGTTTTCCCGATTGGGGTTTTTTTAGCCGCGATGTCCTTTGGGTTGCGTCGTTTAATTTGGAATTGTCGATTTCCCGGCTAGGGAAGATAAGACTCAGATCTGGAACGCTTCGTTCTGTGTTTGTGGTTCGTACGATTTTTTAAGCTAGATTTCAACTTGATTTTTCTGAAATTTCTCACTTGGGATCTGCGAGTTACTTTTACAGATCTGGGTTTCGGTTGACTCCACCGACTGAATTTGAATTAATTTTTCTGAATATTGGGTCGAAATTCACCTTCCTTTTCACTACCGGCAGTGTTTCCATTTCCGATTTGCAACAAATTGGGGAAAATATACCATTTTTTTTGGAGGAATTGAATTTCAACGTTCTGCGAAGTCCTGATTCGTTCAATTTCTTTTGGGGTCTCCTGTTTGTGCTATTATATATAAAATTTATTCTGAAATTTGAAAAAGATTTTTGCAGGTAGAAATGGCGGGCAAGGGCGGGAAGGGGCTTATAGCAGCGAAAACCACAGCAGCTAACAAGGACAAGGACAAGGACAAGAAGAGGCCTGTTTCTCGTTCATCTCGCGCTGGTATCCAGGTACTCCTTCAGTTTTTCAGTTCAAATTTACCAATGCGTCGTTGGTGCTGAATTCGCATTTGGGTTTATCTAGTTTGTGTTGCTTGTTTTGAAATTGCATATGGCTTTGTATTATTTTCATCATTTTTGCAGTATTTGCATTTGGGTTTGTTTAATCTGTGTTGTTGGTGCTGAAACTGCTTTTGGGTTCGTTTTATTTGCCTTGTTGTTGATGAATTTGCATTTGGGTTTGTTTGGTCTGTGTTGGTTTGTGCTGAGTTTGCGTTTTGGTTATGTGTAGTTTCCGGTGGGTCGAATTCATAGGCAGCTGAAACAGCGAATTGCTGCTCATGGGCGTGTTGGCGCCACTGCTGCTGTGTACTTGGCCTCAATCCTCGAGTACCTGACTGCTGAGGTTCTTGAGTTGGCCGGAAATGCTAGCAAGGATCTCAAGGTCAAGAGAATCACACCGAGGCATCTGCAACTGGCCATCAGGGGAGATGAGGAGCTGGACACTCTGATCAAAGGAACCATTGCCGGAGGTGGTGTCATCCCCCACATCCACAAGTCCCTCATCAACAAGACCTCCAAGGAGTGATTCAAGATTTGATGATTCAAATGGGTTTTAACCAATGGCGTTGTTTAATATTATGACTGTTTTATTCTCGTGTTTTAGTGGCTGTTTAGGTTAGCTGGATTTAGAAGTACATATGGGCAATCTAGTGCTTGTCCGTTTGAACCGGCATCTGTATGTTTGTTCATGTTCATGTGTTTTGTTGGATAGTTTAACCAGGTATTCTCATTATCCTTATTTATATCATGTGACCTTTTAAGCTCTTCTTCTTGTTTAAGATGATGATTGTTGTGAAAGAGAGAACTTCCGCGTTGATAAAATTCTTCCTATGCTTCTGTGGTTGAAGTAGGCGATCGTATATGATTACGTCTAAGCAATCAAGAGAAGATGGTATGTTTTTGGTTTGGCGTTTGATCTTTGTAAATTTGCATCCTTTTAATCGAAATGTTTTATGTCGATGTTATACTTCCAACAGACAACTTATTGATGTGGTGGTGTCTGGGGTCAACGATCCCGTCGGTTTGATGTGTTGTGCCTTGGCCTGTTCGTTAGTGCGGAAACAAGATTCATATTACAACCTCATCAAATCACACTCAACTGAACAGAATAAAATACAAGAAATAAAGACACCGAGAAATTAACGAGGTTCGGCAAAAATCCTGCCTACATCCTTGGAGAGATATTGCTCTTCACTATGAGAATAACAGTACAAGTACACATGAGTTAAATCAACATAACTCAATCCCGAATCCCTTGCACACCCACTCATAGAATTTTCCCAAGAGCCTCACTCTACCCCAAGAGTTCTTTCACCAGAATACTTTTCACTCTAGCTCTCTTGATTTTCTCTCAACCCATGTTCAACCTTTCTCATGGGAGAGCCGGATGCTCTCCCTTTGGATGCTTATATGATGCTTGCCTTCCCACTTTCTAAGCATTACTAAATGCACAAATATTGCATCTAGTTATAGGCATACACTAGCAACTATGCCAACAACCAAGACCAAAAAGTCTTAAGTTCACATGACATAATCATCACCTAGCCTACCTAGCATGCACCAAAGTCTATACCTAGTCTATAAAGTATAACTTTGCTTGTGGTAGTCACCATGTCTTCAATTGTTGTCAACACATGACTCATAATTACTCACAAATGTATGAGCCAAGCACAACATGATGTTGCTATCATCTTAGGGGTGGATGAATGGTTTCTTCTTTATGTGCATATATATGAGTTAGTTTTGAGAGTGGTGCCGGTGGATATGCTGGCATTTCGGGCCGTTTTAGCCCGGAAATGATTTCAATACAACATTTTTTTCCCTCTTGCACTCGTATTTTTAGTACTTTGGATTGAAAGAAACAATAATAAATCAAAGGACAAATAAATAGGGGTGCTATTACTAAAAATGAGAGATTTTAGGTTTGAATTTTATTGATGGTGAATTTGAAATCAATTTGTTTTTCCCGCTTCTTATTAAATATATTGTTATATCTAGGGCTGTGATTGTTGAACACATTTTGACACCCATTTGGCAATTGACATCCATTTTTGTAAAGCTCATTCCGTAATGTGTATCAACGATTTGAATAGTTTATATTTTAGTTATTCTTTCAAAGATCATGCCTATAAAGATATTGCTATTTGCTCACAAAATCGCATTTGCTCAAATTTTTTTATAAAGATATTGCTATTCACACACCCTTGTTATTTTTAGGCTTTTGATTGTTTTCAATTCATTCAATCTGACGGTCGGAAATTGAGAGGGGAGTGAAAAGTAAAAATAGATGTGTGGACAACACTACTCTTTCTTTATTACAATGAAATGAATGAACAGTTTTGGATTTGTCTAATTTTTTTGCATAAATAATCTATGATGATAAAATATATTAGGAAATGAGCTTTACAAAATGAGTGTTAAAACGTGTCAAAGAATAGGTGTTTTCCAATATGAATCTGTATAATATATATATATATATATATATATTACCCCCTGAACTTGTGACTATTGGCCAATTTCCCTCAACTTTAATTTTGGCCAATTTTCCCTCTCAACTCTCATAATTAGTCAATTTCCTCCCTCAACTTTAATTTTGGCCAATTTCTCCCCTCAACTCTCATAATTAGTCAATTTGCACCCTACTGTTAATTTTTTTTTAATTTTTCATCTATTCTTCCGTTAAGTAGGTGTCCATATGACTGCCTTTGAAGGGCAAAAAAAGTCAATTTGCACCCTACTGTCATTTTCTGTTAAGTAGGTTTCCCTACACCTTAACAGAGGTAGACGAGGTTGAGGGAAGAGGTGACGGGGTGTGGGTAGCTACAAATTGCAAAAGCAGCATATCAAATGGACTGGGCTGCAAACAGCGGATGGAGGCGTTGGTGGTAGTCACGGGCTTGGCTTGGAGAAAAGGAAGAACAAGAGAAAGTTCGAAGAAAAGAAAGAAGATAGAAGGTGTAGGGAAAATGACTTTTTAACCCTTTAAAGGCAGTCATGCATATACCTAGTTAATGGAAGAATAGATGGAAAATTAAAAAAATTAACAGGGGGTGCAAATTGACTAATTACTAGAGTTAAGGGGGGAAAATGGCCAAAATTAAAGTTGAGAGGGGAAATTGACTAATTATGAGAGTTGAGAGGGGAAATTGGCCAAAATTAAAGTTAAGGTGGGAAATTGACCAATCCTTACAAGTTCAGGGGGTAAATTGAAAGTGAAAAGCTACTTAAATAGGTTGACAAGGAGTGCTCTCAACGTAGGAATGACATCGAAATATAATTAAATGTCATACAAATGTTTTTTTTTAGTATAACGATATATTTTACATTAAAGATAATGAAGAGTTTGGCTAAGCCACACAATAGGTGACCTAATTTGATATCGAATTCGTCATCCATAAAATTGAAACCTAAAATCTTACACTTACTAGTGAATAAGAGTACCATCAGACCGTAGTACTAAATGGTCACACAAATGCTTTAGAATGCTAAAAATTTGGACATGTGATTATGTACATGGATTGGCAGCACACTGTTGTCTCAAACTTCAATCTCTGCTGTATATTTTGTTAACTTTATTTTCAAACATGTTTCATATTGTCCATACGATGCAATTTTCAGCATTATTGGAACGGAAAAAGATGACCATGTATTATTTTTCTCTTCTTACGCACTCTTTTGTATTTCTAACCATCAGATTAATCAATTCAAACAAATACAACGGATATGATTATACAAAGGTGTGTTGAGGGAAAACAACAATGTAATTACAACTTTTTCTATCAAAGCTGTTATTAGAACTTTAAAAATTTATGGGTAAATCTCAGTTTACTACCCTCAAGTTTAGTGGTTTTCAACATTTAGTAAATGAAGTTTTTTTCGTCCTAGAGTTATACCTAAAATGTTAATTTTGGGACAGTCTTATACATTCGTTAGTCTGATTGTTAAGTCTCATGTTAATTGATGATGTGGTACCCATGTGGACAATGATTGGGCGCCACGTGTTATTAAAAAAATTAATTAATAAAAGTAAAAAAAAACAAAAAAAAAAAACCCAGAACCCCATTCGTCTTCCCCACCCGACACCTGTCCCTCCCCTCCACCCCTCAATCCCCTTCGTGTGTAGGAGTTTCAGATCCCCAGAAGCACCCCGCCTATGAAATCGCGTTAAGAAATCAAACCCATTAAACCCAAAAGGAAATTACTTACTTGATTGATTTCATTGATGGGAAAGACACTCCCTTCACCGACCCCATTCTAAGATTTGACTCGAATCATCGCTACCGAAAAGCTCCCGCGACCCAGGCGCGTAAAGCAAGTGCCCCAAGTTTGAATTTTATCCTCGCAACCGAAATCGGTCAACTCGAAGCAGGTGAAGCTGAGGATGGAGAGCTTCGAGGGGCAGAACCAGGTTCTTCTGGCTCAGGTGGTGTTGGACTGCGTGCGGTGGTGGTTTCAGGACACGCTCAAGGAGGCAAAGGCGGGCGATAACTCCATCTAGGTGTCGGTGGGTCAGATGTATTGTAGCGGTTATGATGTTGAGGGATGGGAGAAGGGTTCTGTAAATTTTAGGGTTTTCTGACATTTGATTTGGAGGAGTGGATTGAAGAAAGGGTGGCTCGGGTGGGCAAGGGGTGGGTGATAGGGGATGGGAGAAGGGGGTGCTTGGGTGGAGAAGACGAATGGGGTGGATGGGATGGAGGGGTTGGAGGGGATGAAGGGGTGTTGGGTGGGGAAGATGAAGGGGGTTCTGGGTATTTTTAATATATTTTTTAATATTTTAAAATACTTTTATTTAATTAATTATGTTAATATTTTAATATTTTAGTGACACGTGGCGCCCAATCATTGTCCACATGGACGCCACGTCATCAGTTAATAGAAGACTTAACACCCAGACTAACGGATGTATGAGACTGTCCCAAAATTAACACTTTAGGTATGACTTTGTGACGAAAAAAACTTTATGTGCTAAATGTTGAAAACCAAGAAACTTGAAGGTAGTAAACTGAGATTTACCCAAAATTTATTATGCATTTCGAAAAATACAGTGTCTCTTATATATTTATAGAGAAATATATAAAATGACATTTTTGACTTTTGAGTGCTAATAATAATTTTGTATCACAATTACAAATTATTTAACAAGTTGATTTAACAAAAGGCTTGAAAAACAACAACAACAACAACAACAACAACAACAACAAAGTCTTTTCCCACTAAGTGGGGTCGGCTATATGAATCATAGAATGTCATTGTGCTCGGTTCTGTGTCATGTCATCCGTTAGATCCAAATACTCTAAGTCTTTTCTTAGAGTCAATTTCAAAGTTTTCCTAGGTCTTTCTCTACCTCTTCGGCCCTGGACCTCTGTCCTGCAATCGCATCTTCTAATTGGAGTGTCAGTAGGCCTTCTTTGCACATGTCCAAACCACCGTAACCGATTTTCTCTCATATTTCCTTCAATTTCGGCTACTCCTACTTTATCTCTGATATCCTCATTCTTACGACGGTCACACAACATGCCGGATACACTCTTCCACTTCATCCATCCAGCTTGTATTCTATGGTTGAGGTCTCCATCTAATTCTCCGTTCTTTTGCAAGATAGATCCTAAGTAGCGAAAGCGGTCGCTCTTTGGTACTTTCTGATCTCCGATCCAATGCTTTTGCAGCACCTGCCATTTTATTCTTTGGTTTTTTGTCGAATACAAGTGGTTGTGTACGTGGCTTAATTGTTGGCCTTTGATTGTACATTGTTCGCTCAAAGTCCATTTTGTGCTATATTTATATGTTTTTATAAGAGATGAGTGTACGATCAAGTGTATAAGTTTTAATTTCAATAGATATATCGTTAGTCTAAATTTAGAGCAATATTAGTTTCCAAAAAAAAAAATTTAGAGTAATATCGAGGCATAATTCGTGCTAACTTAGATATAAGGGGCGGCATAAAGCCTCCAGTCACCTCTTTACGATCAAAATGTCGAACAAAGTCTCCAAATGAGAAGCGAGTCTTAGCGAATACATTGTTGTTCTTTCAATAGCTCCAAATTGTTGGGTCGAACCTATGTTGAAATGCTTCCAACGGCCGTGGAAGTTCTTTCGGTAACTATTGAAGTGCTTCATGCGGCTGTTGAGGTAGTGATCAGTTAATGTTGAAAAGGGCTTGGCATGAGAGCTTGAAGTGTGGGAGCTAAAGATCCACATATTTATCAAATAGCGTTTGGTGTTGACTTGACTTAAGTTTTACATCTAGGTTTCTAAGAGATTTTATGGATGAGTTTGGCTATGGTGGTTGGGTTTCATGTGTAGGAAAATGGGGAGCTTGAGGCTTGGTATGTGGATTTGGCATTTTAAAGTTTGGAGAAAGGAGAGTTCTCTCACCGTTCATCTGATATTAGCTTGCTTTAATGGAGGGCGAATGCTTTCTCTTATCTCTGATGGGCAAAGGGGTGTGTAAAAAACTACTTGTTTTCAGCAAATAAATAGATGGATTGGAACCTTCTTATGTCATATGAATAATAAGAGGTGTCAAAAATAAGTTATTTTCAATGGCTAAAAGGATGGAATAGAATCTTCTGTGTAACCTATGGATAAAATTATTTCATTTGCTTACCCAGCGTGAGATCTCTCCAAATCATAGTCTGAAATATCGAAAATATCGAGGATATTTCGATTTTTTCGAATCACGGATATTTCGGAACATATCCATGTACATATCGTACAAATATCGACAATATCGACGATAATATCGAAAAATATCAATATTGGTACAAATATCGCTAAAATATCGAAAATATCAATGTAAAGGAAGGAAAAAAAAAGGAAAAAGAAGAAAAAAAGGGAAAAAATGGAGGAAAAAAATACAAAGGGGATTTGAACCCCTCCCATTTTACTCCTCCAACACCTTAACCACGATATATCACTTATGTTTTAGTGATAATAATGCTAAAATATTTATATTTATTAATTTATATAAGTGGCATGTTAACAATTACATGCAAAACTATTTTGGGGATTTATCATTTGATGAATACTCTTCACAATAAACTTACTCTACACATAGAGATGATGAAGATAGTGAAAAATTGAACATCATAGGAACTTTATGTGGTACTAAATCACTCATGTATCTTACCATGCAATGTATAAAGTGTAAAATATTGTATTAAATCATTATCTATAAATGATTATGGTGTGTTTAATCTTTTTTTCATTAATTACTACATATTTTCTACACTCACAGTGTTTGTCAGCTCACTGTATAATCAACTTAAATCAGTTAAATTCATCATTTAATGCATTTCCTTCTAATTTTTTTATAAACTAATACATAATTGACTAAATAAACATTCTCCAAAGTTTCAATAAAAATTTCCAAGTTTTTCGTACAATTTCCATGGTTTTTATTCAATTTTTATCGATATCGATATCGATAATATCTCGATATTTTCATCAAAATTTCCATGTTTTTGGACTACCGATATTTCCGATATCATCGATATTTTATACCATACTCCAAAAAATGGGCTTGACTTTGGTGTTCCCAAGTAGACTAAGGTCTCCATTATCGAAGAGTTTCTATGGGCCTTGTGAGCCTCCGTAACCTTCCACACCTCAACTCCTCTAGGAGGCCTCGTGAAACAACATGTTTTGGGTTATGTGAGCTTGGAAGGTGTCGAGTTTCAACGAATGTGTTCTGCATGGCGTGATACAGTTCCTTATTTGGCATGGCAATAATTAATTAAAACTTGTTGTGAACACGGAAAATTCCTGAAACGAAAGAGACAAGAACAACGTGCACAAACAAATATTTGTATTTGATGATTTTGGGTTACAATCTCTCTCAAATTTGATCCTCTGATTCGATCTCCGTAAGGTGTTGATTTATGGATGTTTCGTTGATCCAAGGGCCGTCGGGGCTTGATCTTGGATGAACTGTTTGGAAGTTTCTTCAAAGGGCCGTGGGCTTGATCTTTGAAGGTGGATTTGAGCGGATCTTCAAGGAGCCGTTGGGGCTTGATTTTGAGGATGAATGTTTCTTCAAGGGCCGTTTGAGGCTTGATCTTGAATAACGGTGATGAGCGGATCTTCAAGGGCTTTTGGGCTTGATCTTGAAGAAACAGTGATGAACAGATCTTCAAGGGCTTTTGGGCTTAATCTTGAAGAACGGTTGGATGTGTGTGGATTTGTCGACGTTGTTGATCCAAAGGGCCGTTGAGGCTTGATCTTGGATGAACGATGAACGAAGAACGAAGAGAGCTTTCTTGATTCTTCGGGAACCTGGATGCTTGAGAGCTTCGGAGTTTCAGAGCTTCAAAGCTTCAAGGTGTAATATGAATTGGTCTTTTAAAATGAATGAAATGGGCTTGTATTTATAGAATTTTCCAAGGCCTAATTTTGAATATAATATCCCAGATGAAATAAGTCGTTTCTGCCAGGTGTTGACACGTGTCCTATTTGATGACTTTTCCAACTCATTTCAATTTTCGTTTAATCACACTCTACGTGTAAAATTTATGTAATACATGAGCGTTGACACTTTGATTTATCGGTCAACATTTATTTACCGAAATTTTGATGTCTACAAATGCCCCCACTTCAAGGCACGTCGTATACATGTGATTGTCACGTGTAGGAGATGCGTTTTGAAGTCCCTTACTGTAGATGTCGATCCAAGGGCCGTCGAGGCTTTGATCTTGAATTGGGCTGGAGATTTCTTCAAGGGCCGTTGAGGCTTGATCTTGAATTGGGCTTTGAGATTTCTTCAAGGGCTTTTGAGGCTTGTTCTTGAACTTTTGTTTGAAATTTCTTCAAGGGCCGTCGAGGCTTGATCTTGAAGGTTGAAATTGGACCACAAGGAGCTTCATGTGGTGAATGATCCTTGGCCTTGGTAGTGGATGAATCAGCACGTATTTTGTTGCGCTTGTTGACTTTCCACAACTTTGATCTTGAACTGGGTTGGAGGATTTTCTGGATTCCTCCAATTGTTGATTTTCCACAGCTTATTCTTGAACTAGGTTTTGATTCAAGGGTGGTAGACACTTAATCTTGAATCGGACTTGTGATTTCCTCAAGGGCCGTCGAGGCTTGATCTTGAAGGTTGACTCGAACACATGGCAAGCAGGCACGAGGTAAAGGTGACAACCTGTTTCTTTGTTCAATCTTTCTAATTCACACCTGAGCAGTTTGGTCAACGGTATGATCTTCAAGATTGATGGGCTTTTCTTCCAGTCGGTGACTTGATCTTTAAGGATTCGATTCAAGGGTGGTGAATCGACACGTGCAGCTCACAACGCCTAGTAAGTCGACCCAAGAATTTGAGGGTCAAAACGAGTCCTTCACACAGAGTGATTGCAACTTTGATGATATGAGATACTTTTGATTTTGAAGAAGTAGCGGATGAATCGGCACGTGCTTTGTGCTTGTCTCCACATGCTTCAATGTATCATTTCCCTTGCCTTATCTATTCTTCTGGCAGAATGTGGCATGTGCTTGAGTTTCTCAGTTCAGACTCCTTCTACTGAGTTGATTGTGCATGCCGCATTTCCTTATTTGTTCTCCAGGCTGATGTGGCATCTTCTCGAGTTCTTCAGCTCGGACTCCTTCTGCTGAGTTGACTGTGCATGCTGTATTCTTCTCTGCTTGTTTCTTCAGCACATTGTCTCCACATGTTGCAAGGTATCATTTTCACTTGCCTTATCTGTTCTTCAGGCAGATGTGGCAGCTTATTTGGAAGTACAGCAGCAGTGGGAGACGAGTACTCGAGAGCAGTGCTAAGTAGGCAATCAGGGAAGGGTTCCAAGCAGTCGGTTCCTTACCCGAGTTTGAGTGGAGGTTCCGGCATATTGTTTTCTTTATCCTTGTCTTTGTAGGTAAGAACAAGGACAAAGGAAATGACAGGGAGAACGCATGATATGAGATACTCTTGCTTTCTACCCTGGTGATATGAGATACTTTTGCTTTGGAGTCATTAGCTTGCAGAGGTACCCCAAGGAATAAGGAACACTGAGTGACTCGAGAGGCTTCGTTGGGAAGGCATTCTCGGAGATGAAGAAAGGCTCTGTATGTCTGCCTTGCTATGGAAGGTGAAAGTGGACGGTTATAGGAGGTTCTTTAATACCTGTAGAGGTACTATTCTTTTACTTGTGTCGGCAACCGTTGGATGATTGAACAGTAAACTTCGCGTGCTTTCTCCTTCACCGAAAATCTTCGACAAATTGCCCTTGATTTGCGCAAAGTTGAGTGTGCATATGACAGGTGATGACGCGGCTGAAAAAGACTGGCTCCTCTTCGATATCTGGGATTGGCGCTTCGACAAATTACCTGTGATTTCCGCAAAGCTGAGTTTGCGTGTGACGGGTGCCGACGCGTCTGGAAAAGCAAGATGCTTCTCCGATTTCTGAGCTTGCCTCTTCGATTTTTGAATGGCCTCTTCGAATTCTGAGCGCGCCTCTTCGAGCTCTGAAATCCCGTCGAGTGCTGATTTTTATAGAGGCATGCAGTTCGTTTCAAAGCACACTTGAATTTTCGCTTGTGAAAACTCCCTTCTTGCACTTCTAAGATCTTGATTTGTCCGATCTCTTATTTCTTCAACACTTTGAAAATGTCTGGACCCTCCGACCGTCGTTTTGACTTGAATCTTAGTGAAGAGGCAGTCCCGCCTTCTCCAGACAACATATGGCGCCCATCCTTCATATCCCCTACTGGTCCTCTTACCGTTGGGGATTCGGTGGTGAAGAATGATATGACCGCTGCGGTGGTGGCCCGGAACCTTGTCACTCCCAGAGATAACAGACTACTTTCCAAACGGTCGGATGAGTTGGCTGTTAAGGATTCTCTGGCTCTCAGTGTGCAGGTTCTGTGTCTAATATGGCCCAACGCCTGTTTGCTCGAACCCGTCAAGTTGAATCGTTGGCGGCTGAAGTGATGAGTCTCAAACAGGAGATTAGAGGGCTCAAGCAGGAGAATAAACAGTTGCATAAGCTCGCACACAGCTATGCGACAAACATGAAGAGGAAGATTGACCAGATGCAGGAATCTGATGGTCAGATTTTACTTGATCATCAGCGGTTTGTGGGTTTGTTCCAGCAGCATTTGCCTTCGTCTTCTGGGGCTCTGCCGACTGCTGAGGCTTCAAATAGTCAACCTCCGGTGCCTCCTCTTCCTGGAGCTCCGCCGAGTTGTGAGGCGCCACCTGATCGTCCTTGAAGATCCCCTCTTGTAAAATTGATTTGATTTTTTTTTATTTTTTTTATTTTTTATTTTTAAGGTATGTATAATGCAAATTTATGTAAAATTTTCAGAAAAATAAATAAAACGGACTTTATTTCTCTCGATGCATTTGTTTTGTTTTTGTTTTTTTTTTTTGCTGTAATCATATATATTAAAATTTGCAGAAAAATAAATAAAACGGACTTTATTTCTCTCGATGCATTTGTTTTGTTTTTGTTTTTTTTTTTTTTTGCTGTAATCATATATATTATGTACACACACACACATACATACATGTTAATTTTTTCACATGGACTGATTCACCATTCCAAAACCTTTTCCCCTGCTTTTTTTTTTGCATGGTGCTAGCCACCAAGGATTCACTTACTTCTTTATATATATATATATATATATATATATATATATATATATATATTCTTTCTTTTTCTGCACATGGTCTTTTTTTTTTTTTTTTTTTTTTTAAATTTATTTATTTATTATATATATATATATATATTTTTTTTTTAATTTTCTTTGCACATGGTGCCTGAAGCACTACCTTTGCTTTTCCCTTTTCTTTCTGTTCCTTTCGTGGTGCTTACACCCACCATCACTAATGAAATGATGGCCCTTATACTCACACCGCACCATGATATATATACATAGATATTATTTTATTATTATTATTATATATTTTTTTTCTTTATATACGGTGCTATGCAAGCCTGGGTTTGTGGGTGAAAACCCAGTCCCAGCTCGAGAGATGACGAAGGAGGAGGGGCCCGGAGGAGGTAGGTGTGGAGGAAGGTGGCGCGGCTGTTGGGTGGTCTTGATGTTACCGTGGGTGAACTAAAGACGAAGGAGATGGAGCACGGCAAGGGGGATAGAAGCTGTCTGGTCGTAGAGGAAGTTAGCCTGCTTTTTTTTTTTTGCGACGGCAAGCTTGCAAGCAGATTCCAGGAGGTGAAGCTGCTCATGGCGCTGTGGGAGAGAGAGTGACGTGGCTGTCCTTTGCTCGCTGCTGCGGAGGGAGGTTCTGAAGACTTCTTTAGAAGTACCTTTCTTTTGCCCAAAGTGCCTCACTTGAGTCTGCAATCCACTGAGATCGAGTCCTCCGTCGAACCTCGGCGGTGATCGCAATCCCGGACGGTTTCGAAGCTGAAAGCCCTAATTGTTCGATTCCGGTGCTTCTTTCCCCTGAAAAGTCTGAATTCTAAGCTCCGGAAGTTGATCGACGGTGATGTGACTGGCTTGGAGGTCCACTTGCTCCGGGTGTGCGCACCATGTGTAGCAGTTGGGGTTTGGGTGGAGTGAGGACGAAGGAGACTGGCGTCACAGATGTTGGAGAGCTCGGTCTCGATCTTTGGATCGGTAGTTGTGGATCAAGGAAGCGGTGGTCGTCGTTGCGGCTTTCCTGCTCGATGGAGGAGATGATGGCCCAGGAAGCATGGCTCGTGGAGTCCCGCTGCTGCTGTCGAACCTGAGGCTGCCGAGGCTTTGGAAAATGAGGAGTTAGTCGGGCTGGCGGTGGCTCTTAAGGTGGTACAAAGTGAGTCCATGAATTCCCATCATCCTCATCAAACTCTGCGTAAACATCTTTGGGACTGTTGACTGCCTTCGACAAACTTGCCCGAAAGATTATAGTTGCTCGATGTCTCAGATGGGGTTGACTGAATCGTTATCGCTGCCCGCATTATTACCACCACCATTTCTGCTACTGCTGCTCTCACTTCCGCTGCTACTTCCACTGCTGCTACTTGAACTAGAAGTCTCGGTTTTCCTTCCTTCTGCATTCCCCTTGACTTGGTGAGAACCCGGAGTCCGCCATGGTCAAAGGCAAGCTCATACTTCTGGAAAAAGCCAGGTGTATTTTCTCGGTCCGGTTTGGCAGCCTGGTCGCGAGATTCGAAGACAGAGAGGAAGAAAATGGCGGGTCCGACTTGGTGTTCGAGTCGGGCGTGGAGCTGTAGACGATTATGCCAAACGGGCTCGAGTTCGGATCCGGCAGAGAAAGAGATTGACGAAGACGATGAGGATTTTGATGATGAGAGGATGGATAGGGAATCGGGTTCGAGGGTCCGGCAGAAACCCGACTGTTCGTATCAATACCAGTATCTGTGAACTCCTCCACAGTTTCTTCCCTCAATTGGATCTGCTCTGCAATTCTTCGAACCAGAGTACTCTCGACCTGACGAATCTCCGGAGCGGCTTTCTCGATCTCGTCTGATAAGTTTCGAGTCTTGCAGGAGCCGGATGCGGATCAAAAAAATATTTGAGAACTTAAGCTTGAATTGGTTTTGCATTGCACTTGCAGAGAGCTATGGAGAAGGAGAATCGAATTTCTAGAGAGAGTGAGTTGGTTCAGTTTTGGGTTTTCTGTGGAGATCTGGACGGAGATTAACGGCAGCTCCTTCCAGGCGGTACTGCAGACGGGGCACAGGAGGAGGCTGTTCTTCTTGACGTGGGCGGAGATGCAGGCGAAGTGGAAGGAATGGGAGCACTCCGCTGTAAAAATGGCGGTGCCCTGACCGCTTTTCACACTCTGTAAGCAGATTCCGCATTTTGGAGAGGCGTAGGGGAAGAAGACAAGCCGGATGTGAAGAACTGGGCCACAGGAGTTGGGCCCAACATTTGGTGGCCTTGTTGATGGTGTGAACCGTGCTGGGCCGAAGCAATTGCAGATTATATATATGTATACATATATACATATATATATTGTACAAACCTTTTTTTTTTTTTTTTGTTTTTTTTTTGTTTTTTTTTTTGTTTTTTTTTTTGTTTTTTTTTTGTAAATACATAAACATATGTATTCATCATTTTTTTTTAAATAAAATTGACTTTCTTTAATAAAACATTTATTTATATTTTGATGTGACTGAACTCGAAAAATTGAACATTCGAGCTGCCTACGTACCCCTCCAAAGAAGAGATCAAGTCGTAACGTAGTTCAAATACATACATTTTTTTTTTTGGTATTTTCTTTTTTGTGCCGTTTGCATTTTTAACTCGTGCAGGCAAGGAGCATTTGGTGCCGTGTTGTAGTTTCAGCTCGTGCAGGCAAGGAGCGTTGGTGTTGCCTTTTATGCTCGTGCAGACCAGGAGCGTTGGTGTTGCCTTTTATGCTCGTGCAGACCAGGAGCATTGTGTCTTGCAGTTTAGGCTCGTGCGGACAAGGAGCTTTGGTGTTGCCTTTTATGCTCGTGCAGACCAGGAGCGTTGTGTCTTGCAGTTTAGGCTCGTGCGGACAAGGAGCTTTGGTTCGTCAAGCGATCTGAGAGAGTCGTTCCTCGCAATCTTCATAGCAAGGAGCCTTGACTGAGTAGTTGAAGAAGTCTTCTGGGAAGATGTCACACATCGTGATGGGGATGGATGATCTTCGCGTCAAAGTTTCATTATCTCCAACACTTTCACATTGTTCTAGAGGTGAACAGGAGCTGTTTTGCCCCCTTTCCCATTTGTGAGCTTGTGGAGAAGACATATGCTTTTTGTGCAATTTCTTCGGAGTGACATAAGTCCATCCTTCAACTTCACTCGGCTTGACTGCCATGTTTTTGGAGCATGCCCCTAGCGATTGAGGTGAAGATTTTGAGTTGACAGAGCCGGAAGTGACGTCTTCTTCCAAGATTTCGTCTTCTTTGTCTTCTCGGACCTTCTCTTCAGTGCGGTCCTCTTGGGTTTGTTGCCGTGAAGATTGGCCGGTGTAGATGATGGTGCGCCTCCTTACCTTCAGTGGTCCTTTTGTGTCGACTTCCAAAGTTGCTTGGCGCTTCATCCTTGAAGGAATCAAGCTTTGAACATCGTCTTTTCCTGCTAGACTGTCGAGCTTCTCTCCTTTTGGGGTTGTCTTCCTGTTTCTAGAAGGCTTCTTAGTTTCTTCAAATCTGTCCAAAGCCGACCGTTGCGGAGGAGATCTAGCTGTGCCGCTTTGTTTCTTGGGCTTTGATAACCTTTCAAAGACTGATCTTTGCGGTGTTGGCGTCTCAAGCCTTTTGAAGACAGAAGTTTGGTCTCGACCACTGATGCGATCAAGTGCTGCAATTCTAGGTTTTGAATAATTCAGTCTTTCGAAGACTGAAGTTCGAGGGGCGGGTTTAGGCTCCTCTTTTGGCCTTGTGGCTTGTGGTCTTGGCTTCCTCGTTTTTTTGTAGGTCACCGATGTCCGCCATTTCTTTTCACCAGTAGATGCATCTTGGTTGCTTGCCCCCGGTGATGGTTGTGTAGGAGGTGCCATGTGACTTGAACATTGACGGGAATGATCATGCATGCTTCGGAGATGCACAGGATCGAGTGATTCAAACACGATAGTAGTAGTGTGTGCCGCCACCGTGTCTTTGAGGTCAAGCTCGATTTCCCCTTGCTGTGCTAGCTTCAGGATGAGATCTTTCAGTACGAAGCACTTTTCCGTTGGATGACTGATGAAGCGGTGGAATTTACAGTATCTTGGGTTGTCGGTACGATTCATCTCTTCCGGCCGTCTGCACTCAGGCAAACTGATCACCTTCTTGTCCAACAGGTCATCCAGCATGGCAACTACATCAGAGTTGGGGAATGGATAAATCTTCTCCTCAAGCTCCTTCAAAGTGCGTCTACGCATCTCTTGATCACGAAAAGCTTCGGTTTGAATCGCCTTGCCTCGTGTGGAGATTTTGACGGGAGCTGTGTTGACCGTCATCGCTTCCTTGGTGGGTTTCCATGCGGCCTTTTCCACCTTTGTCCCAAGAACTTTGTCATTCTTGTAGTCGGCGATCGGTTCTTTCTTCCCATGATGGGCGATGCTCAACTCCATGTCATGGGCGCGAGTAGCCAATTCCTCGAAGGTCCGCGGTTTAATGCCTTGAAGGATGTATTGCAAACCCCATTGCATGCCTTGGATGCACATCTCGATTGAAGAAATCTCGGAGAGTCTGTCCTTACAGTCGAGGCTTAGATTACGCCATCGGTTGATGTAGTCCATGACTGGTTCTTCCTTCCATTGCTTCGTGCTCGTCAGCTCTAGCATGCTCACAGTGCGGCGGGTGCTATAGAAGCGGTTGAGGAATTCCCGCTCTAATTGCTCCCAGCTGTTGATGGATTCGGGCTCTAGGTCCGTGTACCACTCAAAGGCATTTCCTTTCAGCGAGCGCACAAACTGCTTGGCAAGGTAGTCTCTCTCCGTCCCCGCGTTGTTGCAAGTTTCAACGAAGTGGGCAACGTGCTGTTTCGGGTTTCCCTTTCCATCAAATTGCATGAACTTTGGTGGTTGATAACCCCTCGGCATCCTTAAGGCGTCGATCTTCTTTGAATACGGCTTTGAGTACAACCCGGAGGTATTTGAGCTCCCTTCGTACTGTGCCTTGATGGTGTTGGTGATCATCTCTTGCAGCTGCTGGATAGAAAGAGATCCCATGAGTGTCGCTGCTTGGTCTGGCTCCGGCTTCGCATCGTTTTTCTCCACCTGAGGCTCATCTTCTGGGTTAGGGTTCTCGTCGTCCTGTGGCTCCAGTCGGCTGACGAGTGCAGCGATTTGCAAGTCTTTTTCTTCCGCAGTTCGGGTTAGCCTTGCGATTGCTTCATTCATCTGAGCCAGTTGTTCTTCAACGGAGGTAACGCCGATAGTCATGACTTATGCGACCAATAGACGTGACTTTCTTTTAGACATCCAGGATGCTGATGAAGAACGTCGTTGGCTGCTTTGGGATGTCATCTTATGTGCCTCAGCATCATGCTTCGGTGCCCCCAGCGAGGTCAGGTTGATGACAGACTCACACCTTAGATGCTCCCCTTGCTCTTTTAGCGGCACCAATTTTGAAGTGGCATGTTGAGGAGCGGTCGTGGCGCCAATGGATTGTCCGTTTGCGGCAGAAGTGCTTATGATCCTTTCCTCAATGGTAGCAAGAACGGCTTGTCCCTTGCTTGATGCCATTGACTTTGAGGTGTGCTTGGATTCCTTGAACGGAGAAAGAGATGAGAGGTAGAGATTGTCCCACCGGGCGTGCCAATTTGTGAACACGGAAAATTCCTGAAACGAAAGAGACAAGAACAACGTGCACAAACAAATATTTGTATTTGATGATTTTGGGTTACAATCTCTCTCAAATTTGATCCTCTGATTCGATCTCCGTAAGGTGTTGATTTATGGATGTTTCGTTGATCCAAGGGCCGTCGGGGCTTGATCTTGGATGAACTGTTTGGAAGTTTCTTCAAAGGGCCGTGGGCTTGATCTTTGAAGGTGGATTTGAGCGGATCTTCAAGGAGCCGTTGGGGCTTGATTTTGAGGATGAATGTTTCTTCAAGGGCCGTTTGAGGCTTGATCTTGAATAACGGTGATGAGCGGATCTTCAAGGGCTTTTGGGCTTGATCTTGAAGAAACAGTGATGAACAGATCTTCAAGGGCTTTTGGGCTTAATCTTGAAGAACGGTTGGATGTGTGTGGATTTGTCGACGTTGTTGATCCAAAGGGCCGTTGGGGCTTGATCTTGGATGAACGGATGATGAACGATGGTGCTTTCTTCAAGGGCCGTCGGGGCTTGATCTTGAATTGGTGGATGATTGTTGATCCAAAGGGCCGTTGGGGCTTGATCTTGGATGAACGATGAACGAAGAACGAAGAGAGCTTTCTTGATTCTTCGGGAACCTGGATGCTTGAGAGCTTCGGAGTTTCAGAGCTTCAAAGCTTCAAGGTGTAATATGAATTGGTCTTTTAAAATGAATGAAATGGGCTTGTATTTATAGAATTTTCCAAGGCCTAATTTTGAATATAATATCCCAGATGAAATAAGTCGTTTCTGCCAAGTGTTGACACGTGTCCTATTTGATGACTTTTCCAACTCATTTCAATTTTCGTTTAATCACACTCTACGTGTAAAATTTATGTAATACATGAGCGTTGACACTTTGATTTATCGGTCAACATTTATTTACCGAAATTTTGATGTCTACACTTGTGTAAAACATTGCTTAACTACTAAATTTTTCAGATAAATACGTATAATATAATTGGGATTAGCATGAGTTTGTACAACTGTACAAATCTTTTGGGCTTTCAATCCTCTTGGGCCTTCCGTAAAATTTTTCGGCCCCAACAATTACATTGTATAAATATGTTCTATTCTTTGTTGTTTGTACTTTATGAGTATATGAAACCTTAACAATATGAGAAAAGTTTTCTTAATGATAAAAATAACAAAACTAAGGTAGTTGAGAGAATAATTTTTGTTGCCTTTTAATTTAAAATTTGCTAGCAACCATAAGAAATTTTATGATTAAAATTGCACCGAAGTTCAACTAAACTTTACCCAACTTTCACTAAAAAAATCTCTAAAATCTCTCAAACTTGTTTTGGAAAGAAGTATCCTCAAACTTGTTTTGGAAAGAAGTATGGAAATTTTCAATATTCCTCAAAATTTTGGGGAAATCCCTAGAAAAATATTGCTTCACCCATTTTGATTATCGGCAATCCCATTTTACGGATATATCGCGAAATATTTTCATAATATTAAGTATATTAAATTTTTTATATACAATAATTTTTTTCGAATGTCAATAATAACTTTTTATCATAATTACAAATAAATAATTGAACAAGTTAATTTACGTAAGAGATATATGCTAATCCGTCGATGTCACTGTCAATTTATATTTTGTTTTTGGTTTTTCAAAATACAGCAAATGCCTTAGTTTACTTCCACTTGGAAATTGGCTCCAAAAACAAACAAATGCATAGCCAAAAGGTATCTTCCAACCCTCCGTGAAATACGTCAAGAGTTTTAAGGTTGCAAGATTCCAAAACCATAGGATCTCTCATATGCCCTTTCCTTTAAATACTCTTCATGCACTTTTTGTTCTCATTCTCTCCCTCTCTCTCTCTCTCTCTCATGGAAGCATCACATTTTCTACAAAGCAGGAGCTTTGTAACGACAACTATGGCTCGGCCAAGGCATGCGCATGAACGCAACAAGCTACGGCGTTGTTCGATTGTCGCGGTGCTTACAACGCCGGCGGAGAACATGAACATAGTAACAGATACAAGACCGGCAGGTGCTGCAGTAGAAGACAAGAGAGTCTACAAAGATAACTGGTTCGATCGAATGGCCATTAATCATCTTTCACAGAATGTCCAAGCTGCAACAAGTTCTCTCACTTCATTCACTCATTCGTCTCATAATTTCATGGACTGAAAAAAGAAAAATGAATCACAAATGACTTTATTTTAGGTTTATTTACTTATATTTAAATGTTTTTGTAGGGTTGAGAAACAATAAGAGCGGGTACGAAAGCTTGGTGGAGGCAGCAACAGTTGCATCCAGGAAGTTTAATCCAGAAAAACAGAGAGAACTAGTTCTTCAAGCTCTTGATACTGCCTTCCCAAAGCCCGTATTTTCCTTGGTAAGGTCATATATATATATATATATATATAGACACACACACGTGTGTGTTTTGTTTTATTTTCTTCGAGAACCATAAAATTCAAGGAAGTTCATTACTAAGAGAAGTGGTAATCTCATATTGCTTGCTGGGAGAGAGG
Organism: Malus domestica; assembly: GCF_042453785.1. Taxonomy (NCBI): domain Eukaryota; kingdom Viridiplantae; phylum Streptophyta; class Magnoliopsida; order Rosales; family Rosaceae; genus Malus; species Malus domestica. Next base: position 34,161,482 of record NC_091663.1, read on the forward strand.
AAGCTTCCAAACCACTTTCATTTTACTTCACATTAAACATTAAACGGAGGAAAAAAAAAACATTTTAAGCAGATATGAACGTAGCCAAGTTGCTAGGTAGAGTAGTTGAATTCTTTTTATATATCAAATTACGTTTGAATCTTCATCCATATTCCATCCTTGAGATTAGATTATCTAATGAGGAAAATGAAAAAGAAAGTAAAATAAAACCAATTAGCTAGGTTGTGAGGGGCATTGTGAAGAGAGTGACATAATTATTGCCTGCCATAACATGTATTTGGTTCTTTGGCTGCCTGCGGTGACTTTGTTTTTCCTACGATTTGTTAATTATTTCATTTAATTTTTCTGGATCTTGTTTAGATTTGCATATTGTTTATGATCTTATGCTAAAAATTGTATTCTCCGATGAACAGCTTAGGACAATCCTACCAGAATCAAAATTTGCCAGGGAATACTTCGCAATCTTCACCACCATTTTCTTTGCCTGGTTAGTGGGACCCTGTGAGGTAAGTAGAGAATAAAAGTATTCCTCTTTATATTGTATAATTAATTATTTTACATTAAACTGCTCCCTTTTGCCCTTTTGGATTCAACTGCATAGAGATATGCTATTTTGGCCGGTCGTAGAATATCATTACCTCGACTATTTGCTCGGGAATCATAAGGATCAGTCGTGCACACAAATAACGAATAAATTAGTTGCATAGCATACACGATTGATTTTAACACTGTTTTGTAGGATAAATATGAAAACTTATTAGGGTTTAGTCACTTGCACAAATGGAACACTCATGTGCACAAGCGATTAGCGTTTTAAATGGAGAATTGGAAAATTCTTACTAGAGTGATCTAATTCTTGAAGGTAAAAGAATCGGAGATCAATGGAAGAAAAGAGAAAAATGTAGTGTACATCAAGAAATGCAGGTAAGTTTTTGCTTTCACTTTTCACTGTAATTCAGTTTCTCACTCCATAAGGGTCTCGCGTCCTCACCAACTGAGAGACTTTTTAGTATATCGGGAAGACAGCTCTAGTTTCACTCCTCATTTTAACCCCAAAATGGTCCCACCTCCTCACCAACATATATAATTTTTTTAGTATGTCGGGAACACGGCTTGGTATGCTAAATGTCATATAAAAGTGATTGGACACTTGAATTTTTTTTAACCATTTATATACCGAATTGTGTCCTGTCACACTAAAAAATTTCTTCACACGAACCTAAGACACCTCTATTGCTTGAAAACAATCTGCACCAATCATTGTGCTAAATCCTGCCCTCCTTTCTTCTACATTACCATCATTAATCATCTACTTGCCATCACCACGTAATTACCATCACAATGTAAAACTCATAGTTTAATCACCATCAGCATAATCTTGAGCTGTAATAATTCCTTTTTCTACTTTTACTTTCGTTTTAAGATATTTTTTTTTATAAGTTGTTCTTCTCTCTTATTTTTCCAACAAAATTTGCAGGTTTTTAGAGGAAAGCAATTGTGTAGGGATGTGCCTTAATATGTGCAAGGTGCCATCTCAAAGCTTCATCAAGACTTCCCTTGGAACTCCAGTCAACATGGTTCCAAGTAAGTACTTTTTTATGTAGTAACAAGAACGGACGTCTGTTCCATAGGTAGACTAACAATTTATGGTCACAAAAGTTTGAGGATTCGAAGTAAATTTACAAGCTTTGGGTAACAAAACCTATGCTAAATATCCTCTTAAAGTTAATTTAGTATTCAAATATTTTTATTAAAGATCAGGAAAAAAGGAAAGAAGACTTGCTGATAAAGTGATGGTGAAAGTTCAAATGTGGAGGGCCATGATCATGATATCAATGGAGGGTCCATGCATAAACCCACAAAGGGTGCAAATTCTGCAAGTTGGAACGATCCAACTTCTAACATCAGAGAGAGTTGATATCAGAATTCCTAGCCACAAATCAAATATATACACATGATTAATTGGTTTCCAAGCTAATATTAAACTGTCCTTTTCCTCATGAGACCATGATCTTTGCCCCACGTATAATGTCACCATAATATGATGAAAGCACCCAATATCAACGTTGTTCAAGTACACCACGTGGCAGCTACTGCAGTCATGATTAGTAATATTTAAAAGAGGCTAAGCGCTAGTCGGCGGTGAATTAGAACCTAGCGCCTAAGCTAATTTATAGAGAAATGCATTGAGCTTGAGTGCTGTGATAGGGTCCACTGTTATGACGAAGTGAGCTATCTGATTTGAATCAAGCAAGTAGAGTTGAACTTTGATTTAATTTGCTTTATTATTCAATACCGCAGATTTTGATGATATGAGCTGTGAGATGATATTTGGTCAGAATCCTCCAGAGATATCCAACGATCCAGCACTCAAGCAACCATGCTACAAACTATGTAATACTTCATCATTTTACTCGGTTTTATTAGCTACATAATATGCAGCATCATATATCTCATGCATAACTGATGCATGCAGGCAAAGTAAATAAAAGGCACAACAGTAATGACTGCTCCAAGTAACACCATGGGATGCTTTCCATGGCAAAAAAAGAGAGGTAATTTTGGATAAAGTATGCAGAAACTAAGCTATTGGAATCTAGAAATTCTATGTGCAGCACGTCCATTCTCTATTAAGGAACGGTTGAAAATGCATTCTTTAATAAAGAACATATTGAGGTTTGTCTCATAATCGAACTAGTTAGAATTAGGACTTAAATTTTCTTATATTCTATGTGTTTATGCATCTATAACAAAGTGGCTAATGAAATCATAATTGAATATTAGACCACAAGAATATATATTAATCAAACTTAATATCTTTAAAGCAATCAAAATTCATCTCAGTTCGCTTTCTCTTCTTTCAACAGCGATGGAGAAGTTCAAGCTGGATGACTACAAGAATGTAAATAATCACAGAAATTTGCAGCTCCAACAAGCAACTGAGAACGGTTATGGTACTCTCAACTCATGGAATTTGTTGATCCTAGTTGAATCTTCATGTTTTTTCCCATGAGGCATCAGGAAGAAAAAAACAATGACTGATGTACAAATGTGACAAGGCGTTACAATTCAAATCTCACTTTTTTCCCCTCAAACTATAGTAGCTGTGTAATAGTAATCTGCTTAAAGTTTCCGTTGCTCGAATTTTCTAGTATATTTTGCAATATTTTATACTCTGGGCTTTTAACCACTAAATTACTGGTCAAAGATATAATTACCAAAATTCAACTGTTAAACCAAAATATAGGATATCCCGAAGCACCGTAACCATAGCAATATTTTGATGATGTGTCATCAGCTTCATAGTTACTAATGGAAAATGCAATTAGGTTTCCCAGAGAGGAGAAGGAGTTTTTGAGTTGAGATGGAATGTAGGGTATAAGTTGAGCAAAGGGTGGCCTAGCAATGTCTTGTCTCCCACCTTCAACATCAGAGGAGACTTCCTCTGCCGTCTTTTCGATCTCACTGAGACAGAAAACCAAGTGCCAAGAGACCATCTTTGACCCATTAAAATATTCA